>NC_092588.1:106388636-106691666 GCF_047663525.1 Anas platyrhynchos
AGGGAGGGGCAAGAATAATCTTAACTTTGAGGTCAGTTTCTTAGATGCTCACCCTGTCCAACGCTTTTAATATTATTAATTCACAACTCGGGAGTTTCATTTCTGATGTGTCTCAATTGTTTTAGCCATGACAAGAAGGATACATAGCCAAGGGGACTACGATTAGAAGTCTTCTTCATTTTCTTAAACTGTAGTAGTCCACAAAGTTTTCGCGTTGTCCAAGACACTAAGAAATTGTGAGCTTTTAAGTGACCTACACCTTATCCTTATTTCTAAAAGAACATGCAATATTGTAATTTAATAGTTCCATGTTCTGAAGTAATTAAAAGCGAGGCAACAAAGATAGAAGCTTTCATGTTTTCTACAACTCCTCAAGTCCCCCCACACACATTTAGAGACAAATTAGAAGTTGTATCTGCTTGTGGTTACCAGTTACACAGCTGGAAACAAGCAGTTGTACTTCCTACCTGCTAAAGGAGCAGAGATGTTAAGAGACAAAGCAGGGTACAGCACAGATAAGTATGACCCTTCTCTGCACCTTTCCTTAGGTGCATCTTCTTGTCTTCCACCTCTTCTGGCTGACAGGCACCAAATGCTGGACCAGCAGCAGGTGCTGAAGACCCAGAGCCAAACACAAACGAAGAGGACAACCCTCAGGGAACAGAAGAGAAATTTCAGTATATGCAGGGCTTTTTTCTTTGTTTGTTTGTTTGTTTGTGTTGCAGAATGGCTACGCATCACATTTTCCAAGTCTGGTAAACGAATACTTCAAATATTTGAGATAGATCTTAATGTTTACAGACAAGTATGTAAAACAACAAACTACCTCAGTCCTATCCCGGCTGGCTGCTTTTCATGTTACTTACAAGAAAAGGTGCATGTTAACAACTCGGACAACATTCATCTCAAACACATTGGCTGTCTAGGCTGAAATTACTGTCTTAGGCATTCATGTTCTAGAAACAAACTCCCACAAACGGTACACGTTAATTTATATTTACTAAGAGCTGCTTCTATCACTTATATATACATAGAACATTAAAATACATAAATCAGCATATATATATAAATATATATATATAAATATATATATATAAAGGTTCAAAATACAGCTCCTGATCTATTAGGACCTGTATTTTCATTCTTGCCAGCAGCTGCACCCCTTCCCTGTCCAAGTGTTTACCATTATCAGTTCTGGAGGCCAAATCACGCCTGCAGGAATCTAACTATACTCAAAAACTCGGTTTAGTAGAGTAATTCTGTCCCTTCCCATAACGGATAACAAGCTCATTCAATTAGCTGTTTCGGTTCTTCAAGGCCAGCAGAAATAATGAAACAACAATACGTGATTGAACAATGACTCTGAACATACAGCACATCTGCTGAGCAAAAAGGGACATTTTCAACAGCACTATTAATTGGAATGTAATGTAAGCAGCCATCGTGCAACAGAAAACACCATCTACTGCACCGTAACTTGGAATGGCTGGCTGCTTTTCTTTCCAAGAAGAAAAACATAAATGGTAGCAGTTAACACAGACCTGAAGGCTTCTGCATTGGAACAACAACAACAACAAATCTTTTGCGAAGATTTTTGAAAGATGGCTTAATCTGCAGGTTCAGTTGATCTGCTTATGGCTGTAATTTAGTATGGCTCTTTCTCTGCATGTGGTATACAAAAATTAGTGTAAATTTAATTTCCATGAATGACAAGATTAAGCCCTCAGATCAAAATGAAATTGAACCTGTAAGGAAGATACTACATCTGTCTCCAAGGACTGCTAAGCTAGCAGGAATACCCATTCCATTATTTATTGCGTTAACGTTTTTCTTTGGTCTGCTATCTAATGGCAAAAATGAGAAAAACGTCTTTTTAAATGTGCCTGTTGAACTTGATGTGGTTGTGGCTCCAAAGGTAAATCCAGGGTTTGCATTGCTACTGCTGGCTCCTGAACCGAAGACAAACGGAGCAACGGCTACACCAGTGCTGGAAGATGTGGTTGCTGGTTTGTTTTCTTGGGAGAAGCCAAAGGACTGAGATGTCGTAGATTCTGCAGAGTTGCCAAATGTGGAGCTGCTCACAGTGTTGCTGGCTTGTCCAAACACAAAAGGTGCAGGGACCGGTGCAGGGTTGGAGGAAGAGGTGACGCTGCCAAACACGCTGCTGCTGTTGGCTGAAGTGGTGGGTATGGCTGCGCTGGAGGAAGCAGAGCTCAAAAAGCTGAAGGATGGTTTTGCTGCTCCTTGATCTGAGAGGAAGAACACGACATGAGCCACTGCAAGACGCCAAAGGAACTACAGCAGACTCCGTTTCAATCCCTGTACAAAGAGCAATCCTGAACGACACCTCGGTTACGCTCCAGGTACTGGTGATTCCGTCAGATCCAGATTTAACATGCTGATTGCTGCCATCCACAAATCAAGGAGTGGAAGACTTGTGATGAGCAAGGACGCCCCCCTGCAGTCTCGAGGCTTTATGTATTGGTCACAAACACCAAGAGTTGGCTGTAATTATCTGAACCAGTATTAAGCAGTACCTCTGACCTCTTCAAACAAAAATATCTTTCAGGTACTCTTATAAGAACAACATCAATTGCCTGCACCAGTTTTATGGCCTTGCTAAAGGGAGCACTGAAAAGCACAGTGGTACAGCTTCTTTTGTAGCCTGTTCAGAAATGACAGCCCTGTGCCTACAGCTTCAGATCAGGCCAAGCTTACCAGCCCAACTCTTACAGCTAAGTTCACTGCACCTGAATGCCTTGAAGACGTGCTTTTAGGAGCCATGGAGAAGAACCTGCTGTTAAGACCACTGTTACAAAGTACTGAGTGTTGTTTTACACTTCAAATAGAACTATCTGCTAAAGTCATTCATCAGCTTTCCCTAAGCTGCTGCTCTCTCATTACTGAATGTGTTCCTGCTCTCAGTTTCCCACTAACTTTTTCCCTCAGCCTTTATGGCCCCTTTTCATCTACGACACTTTTAAGGGACTACATCATGGTGAAAAATGCTGGTTAACACTTCCTTTTACACAAGGTGCCTCATGAAATTTTCCTGACTAAACCAAACCCCAGAACTTTAACTAGAAGGGGAAGCAAACAAACACACACACCTCCCCTGCCACCAAATCTCCCCAAAACAGATCTGTTCAGGAACAGATCAACTAGAAGAATACTGCGATTAAAATCAGTATAGCCCTCAACACTGCTTTTGTTCAGGATTACTAGCCAACGTCCTTTCCCTGACCACTTCTGGAATTAATACTGAATTCCATACTCTAAAGCATGGCTGGTAAGTCATACAAATGACAGTTAGCAATCAGAATTTTTCCACGCAGTGATCATCAATAAGAACTCCAATCCTCTACTGCAGCCTTTTAACAAAGTAAAGGAAAGCAGAACTGTGTAGTGACTGTTAAGTGATTTTTGGACTTTCGTAGTAGTAGAGAAACAGCACTACGCTCTGTAGCACAGGCACAAGTACATGGGAGTAAGATCCTCGCTCTCATCTCTTGTTTCTCTGAAAAACGCTCGGGTGAGGCCTCTATTTCACCATACTAATGATTTTACCACCAGCTGTACTGCTAGCATTGAGACAGTCCAACTTCTGTGCTTGTACAAGATTAAGTTCCTTAAGTTCCTTAAGGTGTCACAATTTTTTGCCTAAACCTAGTGTCAAAACTCTTTGAGATCAAAAAAGGAATTGCTGCTAATTGTGTACATATCAGTAACTAGGGCAGAAAACACACAATGCATGAATTAAACTTTTTCTAAAGCTCTAGTACACGAACATATCGAATCTCGCCAATTTTTTTCTAGTATAGTTTCAGAGTTCTTCTTTGATGGACATAAGCAGACAAGCGAAGACAAAAGATAGAATGAAACTCCAAATTTGAAGGCCCCTGGTGTACTAGGAAACTTAAATCCCCCAACCACATTGTTGGAGGATGCAGATTCAGAGGCAATGCCAAACTTGAAGCCCCCTTGTTCTCCAAATTTGAAACTTCCCATGCTATCTAACGTATGAGAAGACTCAGAGGATGAGGACGACTGAACACCAAATGTAAATGATGGTAAGGCAGCATTTGTCGACACAGTAGCAGAACCAAAACCTGCAGAAATAAGTGAACATCAGGTTTGTAACCCATGGGGTACCTGCAGTACACGAAGGTTTTAACAACACTCTAGTCCTGATCTTTCCAGTCAAAACTGTTTAAAAAACAACCCACCAAACAGTAAAACAAGAAAACGCCATGCTTCCTCCCTACATCAACCTTTTCACAATTGTGTTTTCTGTCTACCACCTGGCTTTAAAAAGTACACAAACTTCTTTGAAAGATCATGTTTTTAGTCTGCACTCCAAATGAACAACACGTAGGGCATGTGAAGAACAAGCATGTCATTAATGAAAGTTTTTCTCTAGAAAGGATAAATTTATTCTTGGGGAAAAGTGTGGAAACAGCTGTTATCTTATCGAGGCAATATTCCTATAGGAAAAATGAACAAGTACACCACAGCTCAAAGGAAAAAATAATTGTGCTTGAAAAGTAAGAAAATAAAAAAAAAAATCAGAGCAAAACGAAAAATAAAACACAGAACATGCATCCTCGTTTTAATCAGTAAGCGTTACCTTTGAGATCTGCTTTGGCGCCTGGCTTTGCACTTTCACAGGCTACACACTTTGTGGCCTCTGCTTTGTTTCGAACCGAGCAGGTCTCACAATCCCAGCTTCCTTCAGGCTTCTTAAATTTGTCTCAATCCAGAAATTCTCCAGAAGGGGCAGAAAACGTCAATGCACTGCTACTGGTCACAGGTGTTAGACCCTCTACAAGAAAAACAAGACAGTTAACCATCCTGTTTGAACATCAACTATAAAATGAACATTAACTTTTAAATTTGGTTTATTAGACCCCACAGAAATGTTCAAAACAACTCTGAGACGCCCCCCTCCACCCCAGAAAAAACAAAAGCCATCAAAAACCCACAAAGAAGTCCAAGAGAATCAACTCTGACTGAAATCCATTACCTTACCTCACGAAATTTTAGTCTTACTGTACAGGATGATTACAAAAGCCCAATCTAGTCCATCTCAATTTGTTTCATCCCAGATATATTTGCAAAGGTGTTTTTTGATGTAATGGCATATTAAGTGACGTTTAGAGTCAACGTTAAAATCAGAATCGTATTTTAAAAACAATACAACCACGCTCAAAATCAATTACAGTCGCGCACAATGGGAAACAACCCAGGACTGCCCTCAACAAGTTACCCAGCGGGTCACTCACTTTCTTGAAGCCTATCACTGACCTTCATAGGCATCTCTCTGCTTTAGCTTAATACCAGTTAAGACTACAGCACTGTCTTGAAATCTGGCTTTGCCTCAATTACATACAAATGGTGAATAGAGGCATTTGGGCCATATTTTGGAATTATTTTTACTTATTTCTGAAAGAGAAAAAAAAAAAAACAATTTTTAACTCTTTCTATGGAGTTCTCATTTGCGCCAGTGAAAAATCAGTACGTCATTTTTGAATTAAGTCACCCAGTCCAGCCATCTTCCCTCACCAGCTGCAAAGCAGGGCATATTTGCATTGATCCAGCTCCGTACCAATAGGTTTCACAACCGCTTCAATTTATGCGACAGGCTGGAACCTGGGCTGAGACCTCTGAAGTGCCTGTAAACCAATCCTGCAGACAGCCTCTAATCCATCAACTGGATCTGGGAATCACGTTGCTTAAAATGTTCCATAAATGCAACGTACTTTTCTTCTGTACAAGATTCACAGAGGCTAAGATGGAAACAACAGGAAAAAATAAAAAGGACCATACCTGGTTTCTCAGACTGACAAGCTACACATTTGTTATCTTCTGCCTTATTTGATACTGTCCTTGTTTCAGTTAGCACAGAATTAATTTTCTTCCTAGTAGCTGGTGGAATGCTGTGTTTTGGCTTAGGATGAGAAGAGTGCTGGTAACACCCCGATGCTTTAATTATTGCAGAGCAGTGCTTATACTAAGCCAAGGACATCTCAGCCTTTTGCTCTGTCCTGCCAACAGGCAGGCTGGGGGTGCAGCATGAGCTGGGAGGGGACAGACCCAGGACAGGTGACCCAAACTAGCCAAAGGGGTATTCCATACCATCTGATGTCATGCTAAACAATATATAGGGGTGGCTAGCTGGGGGGAGGGGGCCGGACTGCTCGGGGTTAGGCTGGGCATCGGTCAGCGGGTGGTGAGCAATTGCATTGTGCATCACTTGTTTGTACATACTATTACTTTCGTATTATCACCATTGTATCATTATTATTATTATTGTTATTATTATTTTTGTTATTATTATTTTCCTGTCTTATTAAACTGTCTTTATCTCAACTCACGGGCTTCACTCTCCATTTCTCTCCCCCGTCCCAGAGAGGGAGGGGGGAGGGTGAGCGAACGGCTGCGTGGTGTTTAGCTGCCGGCCGGGTTAAACCACGACAGCCTTTTTGGCGCCCAACGTGGGGCCCGAAAGGTTGAGATAACGGCAGATCTGATCAGAGTGTGTTAAACTAAAATTGGTGTAAGGATTAGACCTGCTTAATAGTCACTTGTCATGATGCTGATTGCTTTAATCTCAACTCTGCTGCGCCTGTTTTCCAAATTGAGTATTATAGTACATTATTTTCCGTATTTTCTCTCTGTAGTGTTGTTTATCCTCTCTGGGCCCTGGTTTCAGATCATTATGGTACTGAGTATTATAGCAATGGCTTATGAGACGATAAGATATCTGGTCATGACTCTAACTTGGTATTCATACTCAGTAATATCGTGGACTCTGTACTTTGGAAACAGTATCTTGGGAACTATTAGCAATTATACCTATTGTTTTTCTCCGTTAGAGAGTCAATCTGTGGAGGGAAAAGGGGAAGATAATTTTTCTTACTTGATTACTCTCCCTTTCTCCTTCACCACCCCTGTATCCTCCTGGATCACTCTGCCTTCCTCCTTCACCACCCTCTTATCCCCTGAGCTTGTCAAAATAGCTCTCCAAGATATTGAATATTATTGGGATACTCAGAATACCATAGTCTTGTTGTTCTGCCTCATGAATGCACTTCAGGTTCTGCTTAAAGTTAAACAACTACTTGGGAAGCTCATCCGGAGATCTGCCCGGAGGCAGGATAGTTGTGGGTGGCAGGGAGTATGGGTGGATATGGGCAGGCATCTAGAGCAGTTGGCACCCCGAGTGTGTTGGAAATTCACCCCTGAGCAATGGCAAAATCCTCAAAAACTGGCAGAATGCTTGAAAAAAAGGTGTCATGATTCTGGCAGTTCCAAAGTAACACAAATCATTGTAACGTGCTGGGGCCTGGCTCATGCCTATCGAGCTGCCATTGATACTGCTATCAACTTAGTGACAGATCCAACGGCCACTGTGACCCCTACGGTGGACTCGGCAGCCGCTACAGATCCGGTTCCTGCAGCCGCTCCAGTTCCAGCTCCTGCAACCG
The DNA here is from genome assembly GCF_047663525.1 of Anas platyrhynchos. Taxonomy (NCBI): domain Eukaryota; kingdom Metazoa; phylum Chordata; class Aves; order Anseriformes; family Anatidae; genus Anas; species Anas platyrhynchos. The sequence goes on from NC_092588.1 coordinate 106,396,124, forward strand.
CTCCAGCTCCAGCTCCTGCAGCCACTCCAGCTCCAGCTCCTGCCGCTACTCCAATCCCAGCTCCTGCAGCCGCTCCAGCTCCAGCTCCTGCAACCGCTCCAGCTCCAGCTCCTGCCGCTACTCCAGTCCCAGCTCCTGCAACTGCTCCAGCTCCAGCTCCTGCAGCCGCTCCAGCTCCTGTGGCCGTGTCAGAGAAACAAGCTGTAGCAGTGCAAGTTGACCCTGCAGAGGGTATTCCAATCCCTGTAACGGGGTCAGAGAAACGAGCAGTAGCAGTGCAAGCTGCCCCTGCAGAGGGCATTCCAACCCCTGTGGCAGACCCTGTAACAAAGTCAGAGAAACGAGCAGTAGCAGTGCAAGCTGCCCCTGTAGAGAAGGTGAAAATATGGTATAGAAATTCAGGTCGTTTAGAACGCAGAGAGTCTTCTGCCAATCCAGGTAAGGCTTCTGCCAAAACTAGGTATAAAGATGATGAAGATGACGACGACGCTGGGCCATCAAGGATTCAGGAGGAGGAAGATGAGGATGCCGAAAAAGCAACAGTAACTACCCGAAGCCTAAACGAGCGCGAGCTACGAGATGTGCGAAAAGATTTTGGTCGCTGTATAGGTGAGCAGCTTGTCACCTGGCTGCTCCGGTGCTGGGACTCTGGAGCCAATTGTGTGGAATTAGACGGCAGGGAAGCCAGACGGTTGGGATCCCTTGCTCGAGACGCCGGCATTGACAAAGCAATTGCAGATGGAGCACAACCCACCAGCCTCTGGAGGCGTCTCCTCTCAGCTGTGAGGGAAAGGTATCCCTTCAAGGAAGAACTTTTATGTCTATCAGGCAAGTGGACCACTATGGAGAAGGGAATCCAGTACCTGAGGGAATTAGCCGTACGGGAAGTGATTTATGAGGATCCAGACCTCAGACAAACATCCAAAGACCCAGATGAAGTCAAGTGTACACGACCCATGTGGCGGAAGTTTGTACGGAGTGCACCATCATCATATGCCAGCTCATTGGCAATAATGGCCTGGAAAGAGGATGAGGAACCCACAGTGGATGAAGCGGCTAAACAACTCCGGCAGTACGAAGAAAGTCTCTCCTCTTCCTTACAGGCCTGCGTCTCAGCTGTGGAGAAACTTTCTGAAGAGGTCCACCAACTTAAAGAGAATCTATCTTCCCCCCAACCTGAACCAACCAGTGTCCAACGACCGAAAGAGAACACCTGGGAGAAAACACTTTCTGAAAAGCTTCACCAACTTGAAGAGAAATTATTCTCCTCCGTACCTGTACAAAGCAGTGTCTCAGCTGTCAGGGGCAGGCGTTCACCCACACAAGGAAGACGCTATGGTGGGTACTCACCCCGTGCCACCCTGTGGTTTTACTTACGAGACCATGGAGAGGACATGAGAAAATGGGATGGAAAATCTACCGCGACCCTAGAGGCACGGGTACGTGAGTTGCAAAAGAAAACAATCAGGAAAAAGGGATTCTCTGAAAAGTTTGCTGCTCCAACTTCCAGCAGACAGTCCTTCAAACACAGAACCGAGGAAGATTCTGACCAGGATTAGGGGGGCCCTGCCTCCAGCCAGGGGGAGGAAAGGGACAATCGAGTTTATTGGACTGTGTGGATTCGATGGCCTGGCACATCACGCGCACAGAGGTATAAGGCTTTAGTAGACACCGGTGCACAATGTACTATAATGCCATCGAGCTATAAAGGACCAGAGCCCATCTATATTTGTGGAGTGACAGGGGGATCTCAGCAGTTGACTGTATTGGAGGCTGAAGTGAGTCTGACTGGGAATGAGTGGGAAAAGCACCGCATTGTGACTGGCCCGGATGCTCCATGTATCCTTGGCATAGACTATCTTAGAAGAGGATATTGCAAGGACCCAAAAGGGTTCCGGTGGGCTTTTGGTATAGCTGCCTTAGAGACAGAGGGCATTAAACAATTATCTACCTTGCCTGGTCTCTCAGAGGACCCCTCTGTTGTGGGGTTGCTGAGGGTCGAAAAACAGCAAGTGCCAATCGCTACCACAACTGTGCACCGGCGGCAATATCGCACTAACCGAGACTCCCTGATCCCCATCCATAAGCTAATTCGTCAATTGGAGAGCCAAGGAGTGATCAGCAAGACTCATTCACCTTTCAATAGTCCCATATGGCCAGTGCGAAAGTCTAATGGCGAGTGGAGACTAACAGTGGACTATCGCGGCCTGAACGAAGTCACGCCACCACTGAGTGCTGCAGTGCCGGACATGCTGGAACTTCAGTATGAACTTGAATCGAAGGCAGCCAAGTGGTACGCCACAATTGATATCGCTAATGCATTTTTCTCCATCCCTCTAGCAGCAGAGTGCAGGCCACAATTTGCCTTCACTTGGAGGGGAGTCCAATATACTTGGAATAGGCTGCCCCAGGGGTGGAAACACAGCCCTACCATTTGTCATGGGCTGATCCAGTCTGCGCTAGAGCAGGGGGAAGCTCCTGAACACCTGCAGTACATCGATGACATTATTGTGTGGGGTGACACAGCAGAGGAAGTTTTCGAGAAAGGGAAGAAAATAGTCCAAATCCTTCTGAAAGCCGGTTTTGCCATAAAACAAAATAAAGTCAAAGGACCTGCACGAGAGATCCAGTTTTTAGGAATAAAATGGCAAGATGGACGTCGTCAAATCCCAATGGATGTGATCAACAAAATAACAGCTATGTCTCCACCAACTAACAAAAAAGAAACACAGACTTTCCTAGGTGTTGTGGGGTTTTGGAGAATGCACATCCCAAATTACAGTCTGATTGTAAACCCACTCTACCAAGTAACCCGTAAGAAGAATGAGTTTGAATGGGGCCCTGAACAACGACAAGCCTTTGAACAAATCAAGCAGGAAATAGTCCATGCAGTAGCCCTTGGGCCAGTTCGAACAGGACCAGATGTAAAGAATGTGCTCTACACTGCAGCCGGGGAGAATGGCCCCACCTGGAGCCTCTGGCAGAAAGAACCTGGGGAAACTCGAGGTCGGCCCCTGGGGTTTTGGAGTCGGGGATACAGAGGATCTGAGGCCCGCTATACTCCAACTGAAAAGGAGATATTGGCAGCATATGAAGGAGTTCGATCTGCTTCGGAGGTGGTCGGTACTGAAGCGCAACTCCTCCTAGCACCCCGATTGCCAGTACTAGGCTGGATGTTCAAGGGAAGGGTCCCCTCTACGCATCATGCAACTGATGCTACATGGAGCAAGTGGGTTGCACTGATTACTCAGCGGGCTCGAATAGGAAACCCCAGTCGCCCAGGAATATTGGAAGTGATCATGGACTGGCCAGAAGGCAAATACTTTGGGATATCATCAGAGGAGGAGGTGGGTCGTGCTGAAGAAGCCCCACTGTACAACCAATTGCCAGAGAATGAAAAGAAATATGCCCTGTTCACTGATGGGTCCTGTCATATTGTGGGGAAGCATCGGAGATGGAAGGCTGCTGTATGGAGTCCTACGCGACGAGTTGCAGAAGCTGCTGAGGGAGAAGGTGAATCGAGTCAGTTTGCAGAAGTGAAAGCCATTCAGCTGGCTTTAGACATTGCTGAACGAGAAAAATGGCCAGTTCTCTATCTCTACACCGATTCATGGATGGTAGCAAATGCCCTGTGGGGATGGTTACAGCAATGGAAGCAAAACAACTGGCAGCGTAGGGGCAAACCCATCTGGGCTGCTGCATTGTGGCAAGATATTGCTGCTCGGGTAGAGAACCTGGCTGTGAAAGTACGCCACGTAGATGCTCATGTGCCCAAGAATCGGGCTACTGAAGAACATCAAAACAACCAGCAGGTGGATCAGGCTGCTAAGATTGAAGTAGCTCAGGTGGACCTGGATTGGCAGCATAAAGGTGAATTATTTATAGCCCGATGGGCCCATGACACCTCAGGCCATCAAGGTAGAGACGCAACATACAGATGGGCTCGTGATCGAGGGGTGGACTTGACCATGGACGCTATAGCACAGGTTATTCATGACTGTGAAACATGTGCTGCAATCAAGCAAGCCAAACGGTCAAAGCCTCTTTGGTATGGAGGACGATGGCTGAAATATAAATATGGAGAGGCCTGGCAGATTGATTACATCACACTCCCTCAAACTCGCAATGGCAAGCGCCACGTACTTACAATGGTGGAAGCAACCACCGGATGGCTGGAAACATATCCTGTGCCTCATGCCACCGCCCGGAACACCATCCTGGGCCTTGAAAAGCAAGTCCTATGGCGACATGGCACCCCAGAAAGAATAGAATCAGACAATGGGACTCACTTCCGAAACAACCTTATAGACACTTGGGCCAAAGAACATGGTATTGAATGGGTGTATCACATCCCCTATCATGCACCAGCCTCCGGGAAAGTTGAACGATACAATGGCCTGTTAAAGACTACCTTGAAAGCAATGGGCGCTGGGACGTTCAAAAACTGGGATACGCATTTGGCAAAGGCCACCTGGTTAGTCAATACTAGGGGATCTACCAACCGAGCTGGACCTGCCCAATCAAACCTGTTACGTACTGTAGATGGGGATAAAGTTCCTGTAGTGCATGTAAAAAATATGCTGGGTAAAACAGTCTGGGCTACTCCTGCCTCAGGAAAAGGCAAACCTATTCGTGGAATTGTTTTCTCTCAGGGACCTGGATACACTTGGTGGGTGATGCAAAAGAACGGAGAGGTGCGGTGTGTACCTCAACGAGATTTAATACTGGGTGAGAATAGCCCATGAACTGAATTGTACGATGTTAATTAGTATATTACACTGTATGTTATCACTACCATGATTACTATAGGTGACTAATTAGAATGTACGGAAAAGAGTGTAACCTGAGCATGACATAAATGGTATGGAATAAGGGGTGGATAGATGTCCTGGTTTCAGTTAGCACAGAATTAATTTTCTTCCTAGTAGCTGGTGGAATGCTGTGTTTTGGCTTAGGATGAGAAGAGTGCTGATAACACCCCGATGCTTTAATTGTTGCAGAGCAGTGCTTATACTAAGCCAAGGACATCTCAGCCTTTTGCTCTGTCCTGCCAACGGACAGGCTGGGGGTGCAGTAAGAGCTGGGAGGGGACAGACCCAGGACAGGTGACCCAAACTAGCCAAAGGGGTATTCCATACCATCTGACGTCATGCTAAACAATATATAGGGGTGGCTAGCTGGGGGAAGGGGGCCGGACTGCTCAGGGTTAGGCTGGGCATCGGTCAGCGGGTGGTGAGCAATTGCATTGTGCATCACTTGTTTGTACACATTATTATTACTTTCGTATTATCACCATTGTATCATTATTATTATTATTGTTATTATTATTTTTGTTATTATTATTTTCCTGTCTTATTAAACTGTCTTTATCTCAACTCACGGGCTTCACTCTCCATTTCTCTCCCCCGTCCCAGAGAGGGAGGGGGGAGGGTGAGCGAACGGCTGCGTGGTGTTTAGCTGCCGGCCGGGTTAAACCACGACACATTCATCAATATCTCCACAGTTTCTCTTGTCTACAAACTCAAACCCAGCTGGACAGTCACATTCATTTATGTTACATTCCTTCAGGGGCTCATCACCCCAGTCCTTGCAGTCTCTCTGCTGGTTACACACTTTGTTGATATCTATGCATTCTCCACTTCTGCACTTGAATTTGCCAGGTCCAGAGCACTGAATAACATCGTTACAGTTTGCTTCATCAGTGCCATCCAGACCGTCTCTCACACCACTGCACTGCCTACTCCTATGGACACAGTTCCCATCTTCACATCTGAACTGGTCTGGCCTGCAGGTCTGAGAAGGGCAGTTAATTTCATCACTTCCATCCTTGCAATCAGGATCTCTGTCACAGTCTTTTTCACCTGAGCCGCACTGCACCTCACTCACATAACACCTCACCAGAGGTGCAGGCTGGCGGCCACACTGCTCCAAAGATTCATCCGAGTGGTCGGAGCAGTCACCTTGACCATTGCAGACAAAGCTTTTGGAAATACATTGCCCACTATTGCATGTAAATTCTGCTGCACTACAAGTCACATTGCCACAATTCTCTTCATCTTCTCCACTGTCACAGTCCTTTTCACCATCACATTTCCAGGACACTGGCGCCCGCCGCCGCCCCGCACCTGTGTCACTTATACTACTGCTATTACCCGTGCCGTCAGTGTCAGTGGCATCCTCCTGGTACCGTTTCTGTCTTTGCCGCCCCTTACTCTCCCCCTTTTCTTTTTGCCACTGACCATTCACCACAAATGGATGAGACACATGATTACTAGTTAGGAAAGAGCGTGTAACATCTGCTATACGGCTGCAGGCGATCTGCTGGTTTTGGTAATACTCTAGCTGCCTCTCCGCCAGCTCCACGCGCTGCAGCAGATTCTCAATGAAGTGCTGGAGCCTGGCTTTTCCCCACAATTCTTTTTCTGCCTCCTCCTCGAACTCGCTGAGGCGCTGCTTCAAGGCCGTGATCATCTCCACCGCCACGTCCACCTGCCTGCTGAGCACCCGCTCCCTCCGCTGCACCTCCTGCTGCTTCTGCGAGAGCTGCACGAAGGCCGCCCGCACCTCCAGCAGCTCCGCCGTCTTCTGGGCCAGCTCCCCGGTCAGCCTGTCGAGCCGCTTCTCCATCGTCTTGTCCACGGCCTCCACCATCCTGCTGAACTTCGCCCTGACATGCGCCAGCCCGGCCGCCTCCGGCTCCGGCCGCCCCTCTCCGGAGGCGTCGCAGAAGGCGGCGAGGGGTGCCCCGCAGCCGGAGGGGCTGCCCCGGCCGCAGCCGTTTCCCGGCACGTTGCGTCGACATGCCGCTTCCTTGTGATTGTTCGACTGACAATTTGAGCACCATACTGCCCCAGCTTTGCAGTATCGTCTCACGTGTCCAAAAGCACCACAACGATAACATCGGCAGCGGTGTGGTAATTGGCTACTAGGGGGTGGTACTTGACCACCAGCGGTTTGCAAAGGAGCGAGAGCTGCAAGGACCTGACTCTGTGTAGACTGAACATGCTCTTTCACAGCCTGTGCCTGTTCTCGCATGCTGTCACCTAATTGCTTTACTGCCTCTACTAACATAGCCTGTGGGCCTACTGGTACCTGAGCCATTCTTTCCAACCCTTCCTCGATTGTCCATGTCCCGGGTAAGGAAGCCAATATAGTGCGGGTAGAGGGGTTGCTATTCTGAATTGCGCACTGGTTTAATATCATGCCCTTGAGGTAATCGGGCACCCCTGCCGCCTGTATGGCGTTTGCTACGCGATCAATAAAAAGCCCAAATGGTTCCTCTCTACCCTGTTTGATTCCCATGTAGGAAGGTATTCCCCCTGGCCCCTTTATCCAATCCAATGCTCTTCTGGCCGTTCTCATTGATTCCTTGGCTTTATCAGGTCCCAGCAATGCCTGTGCTTCTGTCCTAAAATACAGTCCTATCCCCATCAACTCTTCCAGCGTGACCCCATGTAAAGGGTCCCCCGGCGCTCTTATCACTGCGACTGCTTCTTGACAAGCAGCGTGCCAATGGGCATTAAATAAGAGCTGCTGGTGTTGGGTCAAAATTAACTTCATTATGTTGCGTATGTCTCCTGGAAGCAAAATATTTGTTCCCCAAATGTAGTCCAGCATCTGTCTCGTAGGTTCACCTTTCAGACCTGAGTCATTTACTGTGGACCGCAGCTGAGTTAACAATTTCCAGTCCAAATTCACTAGATTAACCGTAACATTACCCTGGGCGTCCGGCGGTGAGTAAATTACCGGGAAGGCCTCTGGAACCAATTGTGCAGCTATCTCGTGTTCACCCTCACGTAGGGCCTCATTTGCTATTTGGTTCCACACCCTCTGCCTCTGTTGAACACCGTCTGTAAACGGGCTTGTGTTTTTTCTGTCTGGTTTTTGCTCTCTTATTTCCTCGTCCATCTGAGGGTTAACAATAGCAGCTCTTCCTGGCAATCCCAGTCGCTCTGTAGCGGCAGCAGCGACTCTCTGCTCAGCCTGATGTATAGCTAAGGCGTTAGTGACAGCTTTCCAAGGCTTCGATAATTTTTTAGCAGTCTTATTGTCCTTAATAACTTCATCAAACAATTTGTCCCCAAATTTGCGCCACTCTGCTTGTTCAAAGACTGTATCCGGATTGATAAAACAACCCTGTGCTACTCCATATGCTAATAATCCTGGTAAATCCTTTTTGCAGTCTATACCCTGCGTGCTCCGCTTTTCTAAAAAGCATTTTAGCAAATCATACGCCGCTTGTGTCTCCATGCCTTTATTTATGCTGTTGCAGCCTTTGCGAGACACATGACTGACAGGGACCCTCTATAGATGCCCCCGGGTGCGGGGATTCCGCGTTTACGTCCCGTTACGTCCCGTTCACCTCTCAGGCTGCGGGTGCGGGGATTATCGTCCCTTTTACTTCAATTTCCTGCGCGGTTCCGTTTCCCGCGTCTCTCACCGTGAGTCCTGTGTAGAGTGGTCCCAGGTCGTCCTGGCTGTCCCGGCTGAGCTCCGATGTCCCGGCGGCGCTCCGGTGTGGCAGTCTTGGCGCTGTGATGTCGCGGCGCCGCTGGTGTCCTGGTCTCCCTGTGTTACGATGTGCCGGCGCCGCTGGTGTCCCGCTGCGCTGCAATGTTTGTCCTGGTGCCGCTGCGATGTCCGTGCTCGGCTGCGATGTCCTGCTCCGGTGCGATGTCTGTCCCGCTGCGATGTCTGTTCAGGCCCTGTTCAGGTCCCAGCCTGTTCGGGCGCCATTTGTTGCGAAGCACGGCCGAAAGCACGACGGACACCAGCAGAGTCAGATCATGCTGCTCCATTTTATTGCCCGAATAGCCTAACTTTTATAGAGAACTTTACAGGGGCGGACAGTGTTTCACACAAGATTATTGGTCAAAAGCACTCAGGCAAAAAACTATAAGAAAACAACCCCACCTGCAAGAAAAGAACCCCCCTTTTGATTAGCAGTCAGGAAAACAACCCCCTTTGTGATTAGCGGTCATGTAGACCTAGTCCTTGAGGCCAGCTGCTGGTAACAGTATTTTCTGAGTTCCTTAATTGGGCGATGTGGGAGTCACTGCCCTGGGAGCTTCTCACAGTTACTCTGGCAGCTTGGCTTGCTCAGCTACAGCAGGCCCTGAGATTCCTAAGGCCTACCCCTGGTTGCTTAAAGCAAGCTCAGATCGAACAATTGTTCCACGGGCACATGTCCACGTCCTGTATGCCAATTCCCAACATCCTTTATGTGTTAGGATGTAACTGTAAATGAGGTACTAAGAGAACTAGCTAGATGGTCAATGTTTCATTTTAAGTAAATACAATTTGTGGAATTGAAAAGGAAATGTTTGTAAATCTCGACGCTCCTGTCCCACCTTCAGCCCAGGTGCAGAAAGAATAGTAAAGAGTTTGGGTTCTAAAGATATTGCAAAAGCTGCAAATCTGTGACATTCACTGTATCAGTTTAAAAGAAGCAGAATCTAAATCCACATTGTTCAAAAACTTCACTTCTGATTTAAAAACAAAACAGCAAAAAAAAAAAAAGCAAACAAAAAACCACAAAACAACTACGTTCAATGTACATTTACGAGCAACTTGAGCTGCTATTCAAGATGCGTTTCCTTTAGTGTTTCTGTATTAGTAGCTTGTCTTTTCTGTTAAAATTGCCACCTTTGAATCAGGAGTTGTCCTGTGTGCGATGCATTTTGAACAAATATTGTAGAAAATTAGACAGTTGTTCAATTGTCTCGAGTTTTTATTATTTAATTAATATTCAGCATCTGTGGGAAAATACTGCATGGATTGCTGCTTCAAGTACAAACTTCCGTACATTTACTAAAGTAAATTTGAGTCATCTGTTACGGAAGGAGGAGCTCTAGAAATTTGATTCGATTGGGCATCGCATCTTAATGAAATTGTATTATTTCCATTCCTCGTTGGGCTGTCAAACCTGTCAGCTGTTTGTTCGTACTTGTCTCAAGCAGTGCAAATTTTGATTTGAAACTTCCTCGGAAACAAAGAGTTAAATGAAGCTTTAAATAAATGTTCTGTTGTGAGCCAGTGCAGCATATGAAATTTCATCCGTTTAGATAAGATTTCTGGGGCCTTCCTGTTGCGCTGGGTCTGAATGTCTGGTTATAACCATTGGCACCTGAGTTGAAATGTTTGTCCCCTAGTAAAGTCACTTAGTTGCATGTAGTGAGGTGCTGCGCTAACAGTCTGACTTATTTTTTCTTGCTCCCTAGACTTTGGATTTTTGAAAACACACTCTTCTACATCTGCACAACCTACAACAAGCACAGTGATTTATACTAGGCCTGCAATAACAACTTTTTCTGCAGGTAAAGAGACTTCTAAACAAGCATCATACTGGCAATCTGATACATGTGACCCTTTTCTGCAAAACAAAGACATAGACAACAAATGTGTAACTTGTCAAGCGACTAAAGCATCGACAGTCGAGACTACGAAACAGACAATAAGTTCAAGCCAATGTGACACCTCAAAGCCAACAGCGCCCCCAGCAGAGATGCTGGGCTTTGGAGACAAATTCAAAACAGTAGCTGGAACGTGGGATTGTGATACCTGTCTTGTCCAAAACAAACCGGAAGCGACAAAATGTATAGCATGTGAGACGCCAAAACCTGGAACGGGAGTAATGCCTGCTCTGACATTACCAGTGGTGACAGACAGCTCAGTGACAGTGACATCCTCCTCGAGCAGCACTGACACGACACTCACTCTGGACTTTGGAGACAAATTTAAGAAGCCGAAAGGCTCTTGGGACTGTGCAATATGTCTTGTATCAAATAAGGCAGAAGATAACAAATGTGTAGCTTGTCAGTCTGAGAAACCAGGTATGGTCCTTTTTATTTTTTCCTGTTGTTTCCATCTTAGCCTCTGTGAATCTTGTACAGAAGAAAAGTACGTTGCATTTATGGAACATTTTAAGCAACGTGATTCCCAGATCCAGTTGATGGATTAGAGGCTGCCTGCAGGATTGGTTTACAGGCACTTCAGAGGTCTCAGCCCAGGTTCCAGCCTGTCGCATAAATTGAAGCGGTTGTGAAACCTATTGGTACGGAGCTGGATCAATGCAAATATGCCCTGCTTTGCAGCTGGTGAGGGAAGATGGCTGGACTGGGTGACTTAATTCAAAAACGACGTACTGATTTTTCACTGGCGCAAATGAGAACTCCATAGAAAGAGATAAAAATTGCTGTGTGTTTTCTCTTTCAGAAATAAGTAAAAATAATTCCAAAATATGGCCCAAATGCCTCTATTCACCATTTGTATGTAATTGAGGCAAAGCCAGATTTCAAGACAGTGCTGTAGTCTTAACTGGTCTTAAGCTAAAGCAGAGAGATGCCTATGAAGGTCAGTGATAGGCTTCAAGAAAGTGAGTGACCCGCTGGGTAACTTGTTGAGGGCAGTCCTGGGTTGTTTCCCATTGTGCGCGACTGTAATTGATTTTGAGCGTGGTTGTATTGTGTTTAAAATACGATTCTGATTTTAACTTTGACTCTAAACGTCACTTAATATGCCATTACATCAAAAAACACCTTTGCAAATATATCTGGGATGAAACAATTTGAGATGGGCTAGATTGGGCTTTTGTAATCATCCTGTACAGTAAGACTGAAATTTCGTGAGGTAAGGTAATGGATTTCAGTCAGAGTTGATTCTCTTGGACTTCTTTGTGGGTTTTTGATGGCTTTTGTTTTTTCTGGGGTGGAGGGGGGCGTCTCAGAGTTGTTTTGAACATTTCTGTGGGGTCTGATAAACCAAATTTAAAAGTTAATGTTCATTTTATAGTTGATGTTCAAACAGGATGGTTAACTGTCTTGTTTTTCTTGTAGAGGGTCTAACACCTGTGACCAGTAGCAGTGCATCGACATTTTCTGCTCCTTCTGGAGAATTTCTGGATTGAGACAAATTTAAGAAGCCTGAAGGAAGCTGGGATTGTGAGACCTGCTCGGTTCGAAACAAAGCAGAGGCCACAAAGTGTGTAGCCTGTGAAAGTGCAAAGCCAGGCGCCAAAGCAGATCTCAAAGGTAACGCTTACTGATTAAAACGAGGATGCATGTTCTGTGTTTTATTTTTTGTTTTGCTCTGATTTTTTTTTATTTTCTTACTTTTCAAGCACAATTATTTTTTCCTTTGAGCTGTGGTGTACTTGTTCATTTTTCCTATAGGAATATTGCCTCGATAAGATAACAGCTGTTTCCACACTTTTCCCCAAGAATAAATTTATCCTTTCTAGAGAAAAGCTTTCATTAATGACATGCTTGTTCTTCACATGCCCTACGTGTTGTTCATTTGGAGTGCAGACTAAAAACATGATCTTTCAAAGAAGTTTGTGTACTTTTTAAAGCCAGGTGGTAGACAGAAAACACAATTGTGAAAAGGTTGATGTAGGGAGGAAGCATGGGGTTTTCCTGTTTTACTGTTTGGTGGGTTGTTTTTTAAACAGTTTTGACTGGAAAGATCAGGACTAGAGTGTTGTTAAAACCTTCGTGTACTGCAGGTACCCCATGGGTTACAAACCTGATGTTCACTTATTTCTGCAGGTTTTGGTACTGCTACTGTGTCCACAAATGCTGCCTTACCATCGTTTACATTTGGTGTTCAGTCGTCATCATCCTCTGAGTCTTCTCATACGTTAGATAGCACGGGAAGTTTCAAATTTGGAGAACAAGGGGGCTTCAAGTTTGGCATTGCCTCTGAATCTGCATCCTCCAACAATGTGGTTGGGGGATTTAAGTGTCCTAGTACACCAGGGGACTTCAAATGTGGAGTTTCATCCTCGCTATCTAAATCAGAAGAGAGTAAAAAAGAAGGAAAAAGAAACAGTTTTACCTTTGGCCTTCCATCTACAAGTAGTCAGGCTCCTTCAACATTTCGGTTTGGGGCCGCGAGCCTGGGACAGCAGGAAAAGAAAGAGGAACCAGTATTGGGAGGTTTTGCTTTTGGTACAAGTTCTGCTACTGCCATGGCTGCCAACGAGAATAAAACCGGAGTCAGTGGCTTCACTTTTGGAACTGCTGGAGACCAGGAGGTTGTATCAGCTTCTTTTGCATTTAAGAAGCCAGATGAGAAGAAGGACGAAGCTCCTTCAACAAAAGGAGGCTTCTCCTTTGGCAGTGCAGAGTCTGCAGCTGCCTCACAGTTTATTTTGGGAAGGGCAGAAGAGAAGCAGGATTCTGTCACTTCTGCTGCTCCATTAGCGTTTGGAAAGAAAGCTGACGCTGAAGAGTCAAAGGCACAGCCTATCTTTTCAGTTGGGAAGTCCGAGCATACAAAAGAAGAGAGCACAGCAAAACCCATATTCAACTTCAGTTTCGTTAAACCATCAGAGAAGGAACCTGAGCAAGCAAAGCCAGCTTTTTCATTTGGGGTCCAAACCAGTACTTCAGGTAAACAGAATATCTTTTGTCTTCGCTTGTCTGCTTATGTCCATCAGAGAAGAACTCTGAAACTATACTAGGAAAAAAAAAAAAAAAAAGTCACTGCTGTAGTGACTTTAGAAACTTCGGCAACCCTCCTGCTTCATTTTGCAAGAGGAACGCTGTCTCATTTGTCTTGAGAGTGTACTCTTAATTGAAGAGGTGTGAGGGTAGTTAGAAAGGATGATGCTTCTCTAGAGCTCTGATGACCAAAGTATAGGAAAGGAAAAGAAAAATCTGATCTGTGCCTCTTTGTTCTGCACAGGTTTTGAGTTAACTTTCAGTGTTCTTGCTGTACAGTTGTTGAAAGAAGGGGAAGGAGCTGGGGGTACGTACAGGGTTATGGCATTCGTCTTTCCAGGTAGCCATTACTGTGATGAGTCATTAATGGTACCTCAAATTTAACAACTTCACTTCTTTGTTTCCAGTTCTTTTCCCTGTTCCACTTGAAGGGAGTGAGCGAGTGGCTGTGTGGTGCTTAGTTGCCTACAATGGTTAAACCACAACTTTATTGAAGTTATTAAATTAGAGGTAATGTGGTCGTATAAGCCTCGCATAGAATGAGCCTAGGGTGCAATAATTGGCATATTATTGCAATAAAATAAACATCAATCTGTTCCAGAGCAATTGAAATATTTTTGTATGGTTTGAAGTAGGTAGCTGATGTAATACGTTGAGGTGTTTGCTGAAGTTCTTGGAGTGTCACTGGGCTGAGTTTACCGTTCTTCAGCTTCCTGGTTTGCTTTTCCATGCATTTAGACCTAAGTAGCATCTCCAGCTTTTCCTCTGGGTTTCTGGAATTTGGTTGTGAAGATATTGTCCTATACCCACTAAGAAACTTGACTTTGTTTTATTACTACTTCTGTCTGCAAAATAACTGAAACATCAAGCTTTTCAACGTCACTGCAGGACTTGTGTTGGGTAGTGAATTCAGGTAGTTGTTGCTCTTAAATGTAAACCTTTAATTCTTTTGAAAATACGGATACAGCCAACAAGTAGTGTTAGAGATGAAAATGCAAATGCAGGACTGCTAACTGTGAAGTCTACGGAGGCAGAAGTGCTATCTACATTTCCTGTAAGTAAACTAATAAAGAAGCTAGACTTGTTTTCTTAGGCATTTAGTAGGCTGTTGCAGAACACTAAAGCTGAATCTGCCTTGATGGAGAGAACTATGTAGGCTTCTGGCTTATAATTTGTCATTCAGCATGCATGCTACAAATGTGAAGACCAGCTTTCAGATTTGGTTTTGTGTATGCATTTGATTGACGTTCCTGTGGCTCTGAAAAACCTCTCTTGTTCATAGCAGATTGGGTTTACATTTAGTGTTCCCGTTGTAAAATCATCAGAGCTTTCTGGATCCGGTGATACGCCCGTGACGTCCTTTCTTACCCTAGGTAACTGAAATCTTAGCACTTCACATCTGAAGTGCTGATTTTTCTTTTCTTCTTTATTAAATCTTAAGCCTGTCCTGTCTGTGCATGCTAGCAATTCCGGGCAGTGTTGGACTTCCGCAGTATTTTTCCAGTGACAGATCTGTTTTTATTGCTTGTAATTATAAACCATTATAAAGTAAGTAGAATTGGTGAAGGTTCTTCCGTGAGAAGCATGAAAGTTGGAAATTCTTGTTTCTAACGCAAGTGAGTATAATGTGCTCTAGGTAGGTCGCATTGTGACAGCTGTTTGTTTTCTTTTGTTTCAAAAGAAACTAGCTCATCCGCATCCACCAACAATGAGCAAGAGGAGAAGGAAGGTTTTGTTGCTGTTCCCTTCAGAGTTCCCTTTAAATATGGACGAGGATTAAAGGAAGGAAGCGTCTTAGATGTCCTAAAAAACCCTGGTGAGATAATGATCTCCTTTTAAAAAATACGCTAGCATTTTTTATTTCAAACAAACAACCAACAAACTTATGGTTAAGAGAGTATTTTCTATAAATATGAACATAGGAGAGCATTACATTAAGCGCTGCGTTTGTTAGGGTGCATCTGCCCCTTCTATTCTAAGTGAAGTTGTCTTTGTTGCTGGAAGTAAAACTGCAAGTTGAAAACCAGATGGGTTGCATCTCCTTTATGTGTTAGGATGTAACTGTAACTGAGGTACTAAGAGAACTAGCTAGATGATCAATGTTTCATTTTAAGTAAATACAATTTGTGGAATTGAAAAGGAAATGTTTGTAAAACTCGACGCTCCTGTCCCACCTTCAGCCCAGGTGCAGAAAGAATAGTAAAGAGTTTCGGTTCTAAAGATATTGCAAAAGCTGCAAATCTGTGACATTCACTGTATCAGTTTAAAAGAAGCAGAATCTAAATCCACATTGTTCAAAAACTTCACTTCTGATTTAAAAACAAAACAGCAAAAACAAACAAACAAAAAAACCCACAAAACAACTACGTTCAATGTACATTTACGAGCAACTTGAGCTGCTGTTCAAGATGCGTTTCCTTTAGTGTCTGTATTAGTAGCTTGTCTTTTCTGTTAAAATTGCCACCTTTGAATCAGGAGTTGTCCTGTGTGCGATGCATTTTGAACAAATATTGTAGAAAATTAGACAGTTGTTCAATTGTCTCGAGTTTTTATTATTTAATTAATATTCAGCATTTGGCTATTACTGTCATTTTGGACAGTGCTCTCTTGGAGAAGAGCATTTCTGTTCTAAAGCAGGAGGCAACATTTGCAGAATTATGCTAGGTAAACAGAAACAGAAGTGTTATTTTTTTACTGTTTAACAGAACACACAAGCTAACCTCATGAACACATTGGAATTGTTTATATGAAGTCCTCTTTTGTCAGCATCCTGAATCAGAGTTCATCACTTAGGTGACTACAAGTCACAGCACAAAACCCCATCTATACAGAAGCAAACATCCTCACCTTTGCCAATACCAGAAGTAATTGTTTTCATGGATTAACTCCAGAGCCTTGACATTGTTACCTGTATATAGCAAGTATTTTTAGTGTTGGCATAAGCAAGCTGCTGCTAAGTCTCTGTGCTTTGCTAAAGATTGATTCATTAAGACCAGAGACATTTATCCAGCACAGCTGCTTTAAAGATGCAGTCTTAACCCTTCTGTCTTTTGTTTGGTTAATTACTAGATCTTATTTCCAGAAAGAAGTGAATGGAGTCAGATTATCCATTTCAAAGAAGCATCTGACACTGCCTGACAGTTTGCCATGCCTACCTCCACCTGCTCAGTTGATTTTTTGGTTTGTTTACAGGCCATGAAACATTCAACAGCTGCCAAGTATACCACTCAGGTGAAGTCAGTCTTGCTTAACTACATAATCACAATTGTCCAGTAGGAAGCCTTACCAGTGGGAGAATTACAAAATACAGCGGTTCTGAAGAAGAAATGGCCAGCTAATTAGTTTTCACTACTTTCCCTTTCAAGATTTTCTCCGGGGCAGCTTCAGACTACGGACAAGAACCAAGACAAGTACTATCTGTACTAAAACTGATGTACACTGCATAAAATACGTTCAGATAACCCAGTTGCATATTAAAAAAAAATCCACTGTTTAGACTTTTCTTCACTGATCCTGTACAGGCAGGCCTTCTGTGTTTGCAGTGCCCAATTTATCTGACTTGAACTGGGGATGCAGAGAAGTGAGTTCTATGCTTTTTGTCAAGAATACAGGCTGAAGGCATTCTGAAACAGCTTCCAAAACAAGCAAACAACTGAAACTAATCCAGTGGCTGGATATTTCAATGCTAAGAGAGCATGGTACTCAGCCATTCAGAAACTTGTTACTGATGTGTCTTTTAATACCTACGCTTGTTTCAATACTGTAAAGCTACACAAGTTCTAATAAAGAGGTAATCCATTGTCTTGTTACTGTAGTAAACAAACAGAAGATACATCATCTTACATCTTCTGGTTCCAGCTGCACTCTTCCTACATACAGTTCTGTAGGGAAGGAAAATCTGAAAATACTGTTGACATTCATCTGGATAGCCAAAGCGAGAAAACATGTTTGGGGCTTATTCTTGTTTTCAAAATAAAAATATTAATTTAATAAAGAAATTTGGCAAAGAAATTTTGGACAGTGCTCTCTTGGAGAAGAGCATTTCTGTTCTAAAGCAGGAGGCAACATTTGCAGAATTATGCTAGCTAAACAGAAACAAAAGTGTCATTTTTTTACTGTTTAACAGAACACACAAGCTAACCTCATGAACATATTGGAATTGTTTATATGAAGTCCTCTTTTGTCAGTATCCTGAATCAGAGTTCATCAAATTTGGTATCGGTTCTTTAACTATTCAGAGACCTAAATTGCTCTAAATAAATGATAGAACTGAGCCAGTAGAGTAAGAAACCCTCTCAAGAAGTGCTAAACTTTAAACTCCCCGTTGCCCTAAGCTCATGAAAAGCAAAGAATAGTATTCTACACCTGTTCTAGTAATAAACTCCTTTGGCTTTCTCCCTGCATTCCCAGATTTTCCCTCACTTCTTTCCTGTCAGCCCACTGGGAAACTAGTTCTGTGCTCTTCTCAAACTAGAGGGAAAGGTCTAAGAACAAGAACTCCCCAGCGTATAAAACCACTTGTTGTCCCTTCTAGTTCATATAGGCCCAAACCTGAAAATATTTACGAATGCATTCAGCTTTGCTACTGTTGAGAAACAAGGCTGGTTACAATGGCAACTAAGCCCAAGTGACACTGTCTGGCTAGACATAAGAGGTGGATTCCCCCAGCCATCCTGAAACAGGTTGATGAATCCAGGGAGTCAAAACATAGCACTTCTGCATTTTTGGTTTTGTAGACTGCATCCTGTGTACAGCCATTACAGCAAGGGCCACAGACTTTACAAAGGCAGAGCTACAAGAATCTGATTATTTAGAATAACTGTATCAATGCACAACTCATTGGTTACCTTTTAGAAATTCCTATGCTCAGCCGGATTCATTTTCCCCCCAGACCTGGTGCATTCTGGCAGTCTTGCAGTGCCCTCATCTGATCACCTTGCTCACCAAATCTGACATAGGCATACCCTCTACAATTTTCAAAAGGGAGAAAACAAATTCTAGTATGCATAACAGTTACAAAACTAAAGGTTCTTGAATTAGTCTATTACAGGCAGCATTGTCTGAACAGCAAACTCGCTCATTCCTGCTTGACTCACTGCATGGCCAGTAGTTTCTGCTAGACTTTATTTACTACTAACATTAGGTTCCATCCCCCAACCCCCTAAGATTTGCCAGGGCTTATGTTTTTCCCCAAACAAAGTAGGAATTATTTTGTCTTCAGTATTGCAGATGACTAAGTAGACACACAGCAGCGCTGATTTCAGTGCACAGCTCTTCCTCCTCCCACAGCTTCTAGTTGTTTCTTTTTCCCCCCATGTAGATATGCATATGGGTAAGTTGAAGCTTATCACAGTAACTGCTTGAACTAACCGGAAAGCTCTTAAAAACACTCAAGGATCTGTGCTATTAAGAAAAGCAGTGCTAAAGAGTAATCTCACTCTTCGTGCCCCAGAAAAAAAGCACTGGAACAGCTCCGACGCAAGCTCTTACATATCGCTTATAAAAGCGAACACACTGATAACGTTACACATTTGCACTGGAATTACCTGGAATATCCCAGCAGGTCTGTTGCTATTTTGCAGTCAATACATGAGGGATACCTCTTTAGGAAATAGTCACAGAGCTGGAAATCACCCACTTCTGGGGTAAGCTCCCCAACAAATATTGAATAATCTGGTCTTTAAAAAGAGAGAGAGAGAGAGAACAATTTTAAGGTTCAAGACTAAGATAGCCGATTCCCATTATATTCACAGTTAGTTATCATCAGACTAAAAAAGAGAAATCTGTAAGGAGTACTAAGTACAGAACTCTACTGAGTTGCGTAGAAAATTGCAATGCCACCACTCTAATCTAAAGTTTTCCATTACTCTGGGTCTATTCTACTGTTTCAGCAACAAGGACCCATTTTCTGACAACTTGCAACAGTTTGTTTCAAGAAGAAGCATAGTTTATTGTCTGAACAAGAAAGCAGCATAAAAATACCAAGAAAAATGATCAACTTAAACCACAGCCACGATTCAAAGGAGCTATGACTAGTAGCAGTAGAAATACTGCTTCCCAGTGACCATGGGAGACAGCAACTACAAATAAACCATTATTTATAGACACATGTTGCCAATGCAACATTTAGCTACCACACCAGCCATTTTGGAATTTGAAAAGTGAGTGATGGCATTCGCTACCAATTCAAACAGGTAAGGCAGAGTTTCTCATTTCAAAAGGTTTTTACCTGGCTGAACTACTACTACTAACAAACTCTATTCTTCCTGGTTTTATTTTGTTCCTTTTCTTTCGTTTTTTCTGTGGTGTTCTCCACCAGCTGTAGGCCTGGAGGCATTCTCGTTTTTTCCCAAGCAAGTCCTGTTGGGATAAAAAAACACCTCTATAGTATTTAGCCTCATTTACATTCCTCCCTCCCACTCCCCATCACCACAGGTGATTTCCCCATATTCACCTTGCCCTTGGAAGAAGCCTGGGGTCCCATTTCTCCCTCCGCCTCCCATGAGGGAAAGCAGCCTCTGGGGAAAACGCCTGGCAAAAATAACAGAGCCAAAGGATTGTATGAACAGCCATATTCCCCTGACTTGTCAAGCTGGCTAAAGGATTGACAGCTTCCTCTTGGAATTCGGAAAAAAGCAGTTAGCCCTTCGATGCTGGTCAATCCTATGCGTTAATTAGCTTAGGACTGGATTGTGCTCCATTTGAGCTCTCGGACTCTCAAAAAAAAAAGTCTTCAGTAGCACAGTGAGTGATGAACAGGCAGGAAATCATCACTCCTGCTCAGAAGAAATCTCATCTGTCCCTGTCTCCCCTTTCCTAGGAATTCTTCTTCCTTATGTGAGATGCCTCTCCTCACTACCTAGCTGCCAGTCACTCTCTCAGGCCAGGAACGACGACAGGAGGCCCATTAATGGAACGCAAGGAGAAAGCAGACCAGGAACAGGCACTAACTTGGCTGAGGGGAAAACTCAAAACCCAGATGCAAGGCCAGGAACTAAGAGGCATAAAAAAAAAGTGCCTCCAAAAAAAAAAACACCCCAAAAGCCACAGTTAAAAAGGAAGTGTGATAACTACAGAAAAGAGGAGAGAAACAGCCATAACAACACAGGTTGCCTCCCTCATTTAGTATTCTGAAGAACAAGGATTTCCAAAAATATGATTGGCGTTTTTCAGTAGCTTTTACTTACGCAGGCTTTAGTGTTCTTCCTCTAGAACACCTCTACATAACTTACCTAGAGAGTGTTACTCACAAGATCCTTCAGAAGAACTCATGCTCAAATAATCCAAACTGCAAAGCTTAACGTTTTGCCCCCAACCTGCTTCGGTTGTTATGATCAAGCATCCAGAGGACAACCACCAATTACCAAATTAGCAGAGGAAATCACAGGACTAGAACACCCAACTCAGAGTGAGCCAGCCATTTCAGCTTTACATTTACTAGGAATTCTGAGTATGGTTCTGGGATCCATTTAGACACTACAAACCTGAATTTCTCACCACAGGATCTTACCTGGTTTGCCATGGTTGAAAGAATCTGTCTTCTGTCTTTCTCAAGGAATGCAGCTGCAAACGCTCAGTTTATTGCAGTCCGTCAGCTAGAAAAAATGTGAGGGAGGGGCAAGAATAATCTTAACTTTGAGGTCAGTTTCTTAGATGCTCACCCTGTCCAACGCTTTTAATATTATTAATTCACAACTCGGGAGTTTCATTTCTGATGTGTCTCAATTGTTTTAGCCATGACAAGAAGGATACATAGCCAAGGGGACTACGATTAGAAGTCTTCTTCATTTTCTTAAACTGTAGTAGTCCACAAAGTTTTCGCGTTGTCCAAGACACTAAGAAATTGTGAGCTTTTAAGTGACCTACACCTTATCCTTATTTCTAAAAGAACATGCAATATTGTAATTTAATAGTTCCATGTTCTGAAGTAATTAAAAGCGAGGCAACAAAGATAGAAGCTTTCATGTTTTCTACAACTCCTCAAGTCCCCCCCCACACATTTAGAGACAAATTAGAAGTTGTATCTGCTTGTGGTTACCAGTTACACAGCTGGAAACAAGCAGTTGTACTTCCTACCTGCTAAAGGAGCAGAGATGTTAAGAGACAAAGCAGGGTACAGCACAGATAAGTATGACCCTTCTCTGCACCTTTCCTTAGGTGCATCTTCTTGTCTTCCACCTCTTCTGGCTGACAGGCACCAAATGCTGGGCCAGCAGCAGGTGCTGAAGACCCAGAGCCAAACACAAACGAAGAGGACAACCCTCAGGGAACAGAAGAGAAATTTCAGTATATGCAGGGCTTTTTTCTTTGTTTGTTTGTTTGTTTGTGTTGCAGAATGACTACGCATCACATTTTCCAAGTCTGGTAAACGAATACTTCAAATATTTGAGATAGATCTTAATGTTTACAGGCAAGTATGTAAAACAACAAACTACCTCAGTCCTATCCCGGCTGGCTGCTTTTCATGTTACTTACAAGAAAAGGTGCATGTTAACAACTCGGACAACATTCATCTCAAACACATTGGCTGTCTAGGCTGAAATTACTGTCTTAGGCATTCATGTTCTAGAAACAAACTCCCACAAACGGTACACGTTAATTTATATTTACTAAGAGCTGCTTCTATCACTTATATATACATAGAACATTAAAATACATAAATCAGCATATATATATAAATATATATATATAAATATATATATATAAAGGTTCAAAATACAGCTCCTGATCTATTAGGACCTGTATTTTCATTCTTGCCAGCAGCTGCACCCCTTCCCTGTCCAAGTGTTTACCATTATCAGTTCTGGAGGCCAAATCACGCCTGCAGGAATCTAACTATACTCAAAAACTCGGTTTAGTAGAGTAATTCTGTCCCTTCCCATAACGGATAACAAGCTCATTCAATTAGCTGTTTCGGTTCTTCAAGGCCAGCAGAAATAATGAAACAACAATACGTGATTGAACAATGACTCTGAACATACAGCACATCTGCTGAGCAAAAAGGGACATTTTCAACAGCACTATTAATTGGAATGTAATGTAAGCAGCCATCGTGCAACAGAAAACACCATCTACTGCACCGTAACTTGGAATGGCTGGCTGCTTTTCTTTCCAAGAAGAAAAACATAAATGGTAGCAGTTAACACAGACCTGAAGGCTTCTGCATTGGAACAACAACAACAACAAATCTTTTGCGAAGATTTTTGAAAGATGGCTTAATCTGCAGGTTCAGTTGATCTGCTTATGGCTGTAATTTAGTATGGCTCTTTCTCTGCATGTGGTATACAAAAATTAGTGTAAATTTAATTTCCATGAATGACAAGATTAAGCCCTCAGATCAAAATGAAATTGAACCTGTAAGGAAGATACTACATCTGTCTCCAAGGACTGCTAAGCTAGCAGGAATACCCATTCCATTATTTATTGCGTTAACGTTTTTCTTTGGTCTGCTATCTAATGGCAAAAATGAGAAAAACGTCTTTTTAAATGTGCCTGTTGAACTTGATGTGGTTGTGGCTCCAAAGGTAAATCCAGGGTTTGCATTGCTACTGCTGGCTCCTGAACCGAAGACAAACGGAGCAACGGCTACACCAGTGCTGGAAGATGTGGTTGCTGGTTTGTTTTCTTGGGAGAAGCCAAAGGACTGAGATGTCGTAGATTCTGCAGAGTTGCCAAATGTGGAGCTGCTCACAGTGTTGCTGGCTTGTCCAAACACAAAAGGTGCAGGGACCGGTGCAGGGTTGGAGGAAGAGGTGACGCTGCCAAACACGCTGCTGCTGTTGGCTGAAGTGGTGGGTATGGCTGCGCTGGAGGAAGCAGAGCTCAAAAAGCTGAAGGATGGTTTTGCTGCTCCTTGATCTGAGAGGAAGAACACGACATGAGCCACTGCAAGACGCCAAAGGAACTACAGCAGACTCCGTTTCAATCCCTGTACAAAGAGCAATCCTGAACGACACCTCGGTTACGCTCCAGGTACTGGTGATTCCGTCAGATCCAGATTTAACATGCTGATTGCTGCCATCCACAAATCAAGGAGTGGAAGACTTGTGATGAGCAAGGACGCCCCCCTGCAGTCTCGAGGCTTTATGTATTGGTCACAAACACCAAGAGTTGGCTGTAATTATCTGAACCAGTATTAAGCAGTACCTCTGACCTCTTCAAACAAAAATATCTTTCAGGTACTCTTATAAGAACAACATCAATTGCCTGCACCAGTTTTATGGCCTTGCTAAAGGGAGCACTGAAAAGCACAGTGGTACAGCTTCTTTTGTAGCCTGTTCAGAAATGACAGCCCTGTGCCTACAGCTTCAGATCAGGCCAAGCTTACCAGCCCAACTCTTACAGCTAAGTTCACTGCACCTGAATGCCTTGAAGACGTGCTTTTAGGAGCCATGGAGAAGAACCTGCTGTTAAGACCACTGTTACAAAGTACTGAGTGTTGTTTTACACTTCAAATAGAACTATCTGCTAAAGTCATTCATCAGCTTTCCCTAAGCTGCTGCTCTCTCATTACTGAATGTGTTCCTGCTCTCAGTTTCCCACTAACTTTTTCCCTCAGCCTTTATGGCCCCTTTTCATCTACGACACTTTTAAGGGACTACATCATGGTGAAAAATGCTGGTTAACACTTCCTTTTACACAAGGTGCCTCATGAAATTTTCCTGACTAAACCAAACCCCAGAACTTTAACTAGAAGGGGAAGCAAACAAACACACACACCTCCCCTGCCACCAAATCTCCCCAAAACAGATCTGTTCAGGAACAGATCAACTAGAAGAATACTGCGATTAAAATCAGTATAGCCCTCAACACTGCTTTTGTTCAGGATTACTAGCCAACGTCCTTTCCCTGACCACTTCTGGAATTAATACTGAATTCCATACTCTAAAGCATGGCTGGTAAGTCATACAAATGACAGTTAGCAATCAGAATTTTTCCACGCAGTGATCATCAATAAGAACTCCAATCCTCTACTGCAGCCTTTTAACAAAGTAAAGGAAAGCAGAACTGTGTAGTGACTGTTAAGTGATTTTTGGACTTTCGTAGTAGTAGAGAAACAGCACTACGCTCTGTAGCACAGGCACAAGTACATGGGAGTAAGATCCTCGCTCTCATCTCTTGTTTCTCTGAAAAACGCTCGGGTGAGGCCTCTATTTCACCATACTAATGATTTTACCACCAGCTGTACTGCTAGCATTGAGACAGTCCAACTTCTGTGCTTGTACAAGATTAAGTTCCTTAAGTTCCTTAAGGTGTCACAATTTTTTGCCTAAACCTAGTGTCAAAACTCTTTGAGATCAAAAAAGGAATTGCTGCTAATTGTGTACATATCAGTAACTAGGGCAGAAAACACACAATGCATGAATTAAACTTTTTCTAAAGCTCTAGTACACGAACATATCGAATCTCGCCAATTTTTTTCTAGTATAGTTTCAGAGTTCTTCTTTGATGGACATAAGCAGACAAGCGAAGACAAAAGATAGAATGAAACTCCAAATTTGAAGGCCCCTGGTGTACTAGGAAACTTAAATCCCCCAACCACATTGTTGGAGGATGCAGATTCAGAGGCAATGCCAAACTTGAAGCCCCCTTATTCTCCAAATTTGAAACTTCCCATGCTATCTAACGTATGAGAAGACTCAGAGGATGAGGACGACTGAACACCAAATGTAAATGATGGTAAGGCAGCATTTGTCGACACAGTAGCAGAACCAAAACCTGCAGAAATAAGTGAACATCAGGTTTGTAACCCATGGGGTACCTGCAGTACACGAAGGTTTTAACAACACTCTAGTCCTGATCTTTCCAGTCAAAACTGTTTAAAAAACAACCCACCAAACAGTAAAACAAGAAAACGCCATGCTTCCTCCCTACATCAACCTTTTCACAATTGTGTTTTCTGTCTACCACCTGGCTTTAAAAAGTACACAAACTTCTTTGAAAGATCATGTTTTTAGTCTGCACTCCAAATGAACAACACGTAGGGCATGTGAAGAACAAGCATGTCATTAATGAAAGTTTTTCTCTAGAAAGGATAAATTTATTCTTGGGGAAAAGTGTGGAAACAGCTGTTATCTTATCGAGGCAATATTCCTATAGGAAAAATGAACAAGTACACCACACCTCAAAGGAAAAAATAATTGTGCTTGAAAAGTAAGAAAATAAAAAAAAAAATCAGAGCAAAACGAAAAATAAAACACAGAACATGCATCCTCGTTTTAATCAGTAAGCGTTACCTTTGAGATCTGCTTTGGCGCCTGGCTTTGCACTTTCACAGGCTACACACTTTGTGGCCTCTGCTTTGTTTCGAACCGAGCAGGTCTCACAATCCCAGCTTCCTTCAGGCTTCTTAAATTTGTCTCAATCCAGAAATTCTCCAGAAGGGGCAGAAAACGTCAATGCACTGCTACTGGTCACAGGTGTTAGACCCTCTACAAGAAAAACAAGACAGTTAACCATCCTGTTTGAACATCAACTATAAAATGAACATTAACTTTTAAATTTGGTTTATTAGACCCCACAGAAATGTTCAAAACAACTCTGAGACGCCCCCCTCCACCCCAGAAAAAACAAAAGCCATCAAAAACCCACAAAGAAGTCCAAGAGAATCAACTCTGACTGAAATCCATTACCTTACCTCACGAAATTTTAGTCTTACTGTACAGGATGATTACAAAAGCCCAATCTAGTCCATCTCAATTTGTTTCATCCCAGATATATTTGCAAAGGTGTTTTTTGATGTAATGGCATATTAAGTGACGTTTAGAGTCAACGTTAAAATCAGAATCGTATTTTAAAAACAATACAACCACGCTCAAAATCAATTACAGTCGCGCACAATGGGAAACAACCCAGGACTGCCCTCAACAAGTTACCCAGCGGGTCACTCACTTTCTTGAAGCCTATCACTGACCTTCATAGGCATCTCTCTGCTTTAGCTTAATACCAGTTAAGACTACAGCACTGTCTTGAAATCTGGCTTTGCCTCAATTACATACAAATGGTGAATAGAGGCATTTGGGCCATATTTTGGAATTATTTTTACTTATTTCTGAAAGAGAAAAAAAAAAAAACAATTTTTAACTCTTTCTATGGAGTTCTCATTTGCGCCAGTGAAAAATCAGTACGTCATTTTTGAATTAAGTCACCCAGTCCAGCCATCTTCCCTCACCAGCTGCAAAGCAGGGCATATTTGCATTGATCCAGCTCCGTACCAATAGGTTTCACAACCGCTTCAATTTATGCGACAGGCTGGAACCTGGGCTGAGACCTCTGAAGTGCCTGTAAACCAATCCTGCAGACAGCCTCTAATCCATCAACTGGATCTGGGAATCACGTTGCTTAAAATGTTCCATAAATGCAACGTACTTTTCTTCTGTACAAGATTCACAGAGGCTAAGATGGAAACAACAGGAAAAAATAAAAAGGACCATACCTGGTTTCTCAGACTGACAAGCTACACATTTGTTATCTTCTGCCTTATTTGATACTGTCCTTGTTTCAGTTAGCACAGAATTAATTTTCTTCCTAGTAGCTGGTGGAATGCTGTGTTTTGGCTTAGGATGAGAAGAGTGCTGGTAACACCCCGATGCTTTAATTATTGCAGAGCAGTGCTTATACTAAGCCAAGGACATCTCAGCCTTTTGCTCTGTCCTGCCAACAGGCAGGCTGGGGGTGCAGCATGAGCTGGGAGGGGACAGACCCAGGACAGGTGACCCAAACTAGCCAAAGGGGTATTCCATACCATCTGATGTCATGCTAAACAATATATAGGGGTGGCTAGCTGGGGGGAGGGGGCCGGACTGCTCGGGGTTAGGCTGGGCATCGGTCAGCGGGTGGTGAGCAATTGCATTGTGCATCACTTGTTTGTACATACTATTACTTTCGTATTATCACCATTGTATCATTATTATTATTATTGTTATTATTATTTTTGTTATTATTATTTTCCTGTCTTATTAAACTGTCTTTATCTCAACTCACGGGCTTCACTCTCCATTTCTCTCCCCCGTCCCAGAGAGGGAGGGGGGAGGGTGAGCGAACGGCTGCGTGGTGTTTAGCTGCCGGCCGGGTTAAACCACGACAGCCTTTTTGGCGCCCAACGTGGGGCCCGAAAGGTTGAGATAACGGCAGATCTGATCAGAGTGTGTTAAACTAAAATTGGTGTAAGGATTAGACCTGCTTAATAGTCACTTGTCATGATGCTGATTGCTTTAATCTCAACTCTGCTGCGCCTGTTTTCCAAATTGAGTATTATAGTACATTATTTTCCGTATTTTCTCTCTGTAGTGTTGTTTATCCTCTCTGGGCCCTGGTTTCAGATCATTATGGTACTGAGTATTATAGCAATGGCTTATGAGACGATAAGATATCTGGTCATGACTCTAACTTGGTATTCATACTCAGTAATATCGTGGACTCTGTACTTTGGAAACAGTATCTTGGGAACTATTAGCAATTATACCTATTGTTTTTCTCCGTTAGAGAGTCAATCTGTGGAGGGAAAAGGGGAAGATAATTTTTCTTACTTGATTACTCTCCCTTTCTCCTTCACCACCCCTGTATCCTCCTGGATCACTCTGCCTTCCTCCTTCACCACCCTCTTATCCCCTGAGCTTGTCAAAATAGCTCTCCAAGATATTGAATATTATTGGGATACTCAGAATACCATAGTCTTGTTGTTCTGCCTCATGAATGCACTTCAGGTTCTGCTTAAAGTTAAACAACTACTTGGGAAGCTCATCCGGAGATCTGCCCGGAGGCAGGATAGTTGTGGGTGGCAGGGAGTATGGGTGGATATGGGCAGGCATCTAGAGCAGTTGGCACCCCGAGTGTGTTGGAAATTCACCCCTGAGCAATGGCAAAATCCTCAAAAACTGGCAGAATGCTTGAAAAAAAGGTGTCATGATTCTGGCAGTTCCAAAGTAACACAAATCATTGTAACGTGCTGGGGCCTGGCTCATGCCTATCGAGCTGCCATTGATACTGCTATCAACTTAGTGACAGATCCAACGGCCACTGTGACCCCTACGGTGGACTCGGCAGCCGCTACAGATCCGGTTCCTGCAGCCGCTCCAGTTCCAGCTCCTGCAACCGCTCCAGCTCCAGCTCCTGCAGCCACTCCAGCTCCAGCTCCTGCCGCTACTCCAATCCCAGCTCCTGCAGCCGCTCCAGCTCCAGCTCCTGCAACCGCTCCAGCTCCAGCTCCTGCCGCTACTCCAGTCCCAGCTCCTGCAACTGCTCCAGCTCCAGCTCCTGCAGCCGCTCCAGCTCCTGTGGCCGTGTCAGAGAAACAAGCTGTAGCAGTGCAAGTTGACCCTGCAGAGGGTATTCCAATCCCTGTAACGGGGTCAGAGAAACGAGCTGTAGCAGTGCAAGTTGACCCTGCAGAGGGTATTCCAATCCCTGTAACGGGGTCAGAGAAACGAGCAGTAGCAGTGCAAGCTGCCCCTGCAGAGGGCATTCCAACCCCTGTGGCAGACCCTGTAACAAAGTCAGAGAAACGAGCAGTAGCAGTGCAAGCTGCCCCTGTAGAGAAGGTGAAAATATGGTATAGAAATTCAGGTCGTTTAGAACGCAGAGAGTCTTCTGCCAATCCAGGTAAGGCTTCTGCCAAAACTAGGTATAAAGATGATGAAGATGACGACGACGCTGGGCCATCAAGGATTCAGGAGGAGGAAGATGAGGATGCCGAAAAAGCAACAGTAACTACCCGAAGCCTAAACGAGCGCGAGCTACGAGATGTGCGAAAAGATTTTGGTCGCTGTATAGGTGAGCAGCTTGTCACCTGGCTGCTCCGGTGCTGGGACTCTGGAGCCAATTGTGTGGAATTAGACGGCAGGGAAGCCAGACGGTTGGGATCCCTTGCTCGAGACGCCGGCATTGACAAAGCAATTGCAGATGGAGCACAACCCACCAGCCTCTGGAGGCGTCTCCTCTCAGCTGTGAGGGAAAGGTATCCCTTCAAGGAAGAACTTTTATGTCTATCAGGCAAGTGGACCACTATGGAGAAGGGAATCCAGTACCTGAGGGAATTAGCCGTACGGGAAGTGATTTATGAGGATCCAGACCTCAGACAAACATCCAAAGACCCAGATGAAGTCAAGTGTACACGACCCATGTGGCGGAAGTTTGTACGGAGTGCACCATCATCATATGCCAGCTCATTGGCAATAATGGCCTGGAAAGAGGATGAGGAACCCACAGTGGATGAAGCGGCTAAACAACTCCGGCAGTACGAAGAAAGTCTCTCCTCTTCCTTACAGGCCTGCGTCTCAGCTGTGGAGAAACTTTCTGAAGAGGTCCACCAACTTAAAGAGAATCTATCTTCCCCCCAACCTGAACCAACCAGTGTCCAACGACCGAAAGAGAACACCTGGGAGAAAACACTTTCTGAAAAGCTTCACCAACTTGAAGAGAAATTATTCTCCTCCGTACCTGTACAAAGCAGTGTCTCAGCTGTCAGGGGCAGGCGTTCACCCACACAAGGAAGACGCTATGGTGGGTACTCACCCCGTGCCACCCTGTGGTTTTACTTACGAGACCATGGAGAGGACATGAGAAAATGGGATGGAAAATCTACCGCGACCCTAGAGGCACGGGTACGTGAGTTGCAAAAGAAAACAATCAGGAAAAAGGGATTCTCTGAAAAGTTTGCTGCTCCAACTTCCAGCAGACAGTCCTTCAAACACAGAACCGAGGAAGATTCTGACCAGGATTAGGGGGGCCCTGCCTCCAGCCAGGGGGAGGAAAGGGACAATCGAGTTTATTGGACTGTGTGGATTCGATGGCCTGGCACATCACGCGCACAGAGGTATAAGGCTTTAGTAGACACCGGTGCACAATGTACTATAATGCCATCGAGCTATAAAGGACCAGAGCCCATCTATATTTGTGGAGTGACAGGGGGATCTCAGCAGTTGACTGTATTGGAGGCTGAAGTGAGTCTGACTGGGAATGAGTGGGAAAAGCACCGCATTGTGACTGGCCCGGATGCTCCATGTATCCTTGGCATAGACTATCTTAGAAGAGGATATTGCAAGGACCCAAAAGGGTTCCGGTGGGCTTTTGGTATAGCTGCCTTAGAGACAGAGGGCATTAAACAATTATCTACCTTGCCTGGTCTCTCAGAGGACCCCTCTGTTGTGGGGTTGCTGAGGGTCGAAAAACAGCAAGTGCCAATCGCTACCACAACTGTGCACCGGCGGCAATATCGCACTAACCGAGACTCCCTGATCCCCATCCATAAGCTAATTCGTCAATTGGAGAGCCAAGGAGTGATCAGCAAGACTCATTCACCTTTCAATAGTCCCATATGGCCAGTGCGAAAGTCTAATGGCGAGTGGAGACTAACAGTGGACTATCGCGGCCTGAACGAAGTCACGCCACCACTGAGTGCTGCAGTGCCGGACATGCTGGAACTTCAGTATGAACTTGAATCGAAGGCAGCCAAGTGGTACGCCACAATTGATATCGCTAATGCATTTTTCTCCATCCCTCTAGCAGCAGAGTGCAGGCCACAATTTGCCTTCACTTGGAGGGGAGTCCAATATACTTGGAATAGGCTGCCCCAGGGGTGGAAACACAGCCCTACCATTTGTCATGGGCTGATCCAGTCTGCGCTAGAGCAGGGGGAAGCTCCTGAACACCTGCAGTACATCGATGACATTATTGTGTGGGGTGACACAGCAGAGGAAGTTTTCGAGAAAGGGAAGAAAATAGTCCAAATCCTTCTGAAAGCCGGTTTTGCCATAAAACAAAATAAAGTCAAAGGACCTGCACGAGAGATCCAGTTTTTAGGAATAAAATGGCAAGATGGACGTCGTCAAATCCCAATGGATGTGATCAACAAAATAACAGCTATGTCTCCACCAACTAACAAAAAAGAAACACAGACTTTCCTAGGTGTTGTGGGGTTTTGGAGAATGCACATCCCAAATTACAGTCTGATTGTAAACCCACTCTACCAAGTAACCCGTAAGAAGAATGAGTTTGAATGGGGCCCTGAACAACGACAAGCCTTTGAACAAATCAAGCAGGAAATAGTCCATGCAGTAGCCCTTGGGCCAGTTCGAACAGGACCAGATGTAAAGAATGTGCTCTACACTGCAGCCGGGGAGAATGGCCCCACCTGGAGCCTCTGGCAGAAAGAACCTGGGGAAACTCGAGGTCGGCCCCTGGGGTTTTGGAGTCGGGGATACAGAGGATCTGAGGCCCGCTATACTCCAACTGAAAAGGAGATATTGGCAGCATATGAAGGAGTTCGATCTGCTTCGGAGGTGGTCGGTACTGAAGCGCAACTCCTCCTAGCACCCCGATTGCCAGTACTAGGCTGGATGTTCAAGGGAAGGGTCCCCTCTACGCATCATGCAACTGATGCTACATGGAGCAAGTGGGTTGCACTGATTACTCAGCGGGCTCGAATAGGAAACCCCAGTCGCCCAGGAATATTGGAAGTGATCATGGACTGGCCAGAAGGCAAATACTTTGGGATATCATCAGAGGAGGAGGTGGGTCGTGCTGAAGAAGCCCCACTGTACAACCAATTGCCAGAGAATGAAAAGAAATATGCCCTGTTCACTGATGGGTCCTGTCATATTGTGGGGAAGCATCGGAGATGGAAGGCTGCTGTATGGAGTCCTACGCGACGAGTTGCAGAAGCTGCTGAGGGAGAAGGTGAATCGAGTCAGTTTGCAGAAGTGAAAGCCATTCAGCTGGCTTTAGACATTGCTGAACGAGAAAAATGGCCAGTTCTCTATCTCTACACCGATTCATGGATGGTAGCAAATGCCCTGTGGGGATGGTTACAGCAATGGAAGCAAAACAACTGGCAGCGTAGGGGCAAACCCATCTGGGCTGCTGCATTGTGGCAAGATATTGCTGCTCGGGTAGAGAACCTGGCTGTGAAAGTACGCCACGTAGATGCTCATGTGCCCAAGAATCGGGCTACTGAAGAACATCAAAACAACCAGCAGGTGGATCAGGCTGCTAAGATTGAAGTAGCTCAGGTGGACCTGGATTGGCAGCATAAAGGTGAATTATTTATAGCCCGATGGGCCCATGACACCTCAGGCCATCAAGGTAGAGACGCAACATACAGATGGGCTCGTGATCGAGGGGTGGACTTGACCATGGACGCTATAGCACAGGTTATTCATGACTGTGAAACATGTGCTGCAATCAAGCAAGCCAAACGGTCAAAGCCTCTTTGGTATGGAGGACGATGGCTGAAATATAAATATGGAGAGGCCTGGCAGATTGATTACATCACACTCCCTCAAACTCGCAATGGCAAGCGCCACGTACTTACAATGGTGGAAGCAACCACCGGATGGCTGGAAACATATCCTGTGCCTCATGCCACCGCCCGGAACACCATCCTGGGCCTTGAAAAGCAAGTCCTATGGCGACATGGCACCCCAGAAAGAATAGAATCAGACAATGGGACTCACTTCCGAAACAACCTTATAGACACTTGGGCCAAAGAACATGGTATTGAATGGGTGTATCACATCCCCTATCATGCACCAGCCTCCGGGAAAGTTGAACGATACAATGGCCTGTTAAAGACTACCTTGAAAGCAATGGGCGCTGGGACGTTCAAAAACTGGGATACGCATTTGGCAAAGGCCACCTGGTTAGTCAATACTAGGGGATCTACCAACCGAGCTGGACCTGCCCAATCAAACCTGTTACGTACTGTAGATGGGGATAAAGTTCCTGTAGTGCATGTAAAAAATATGCTGGGTAAAACAGTCTGGGCTACTCCTGCCTCAGGAAAAGGCAAACCTATTCGTGGAATTGTTTTCTCTCAGGGACCTGGATACACTTGGTGGGTGATGCAAAAGAACGGAGAGGTGCGGTGTGTACCTCAACGAGATTTAATACTGGGTGAGAATAGCCCATGAACTGAATTGTACGATGTTAATTAGTATATTACACTGTATGTTATCACTACCATGATTACTATAGGTGACTAATTAGAATGTACGGAAAAGAGTGTAACCTGAGCATGACATAAATGGTATGGAATAAGGGGTGGATAGATGTCCTGGTTTCAGTTAGCACAGAATTAATTTTCTTCCTAGTAGCTGGTGGAATGCTGTGTTTTGGCTTAGGATGAGAAGAGTGCTGATAACACCCCGATGCTTTAATTGTTGCAGAGCAGTGCTTATACTAAGCCAAGGACATCTCAGCCTTTTGCTCTGTCCTGCCAACGGACAGGCTGGGGGTGCAGTAAGAGCTGGGAGGGGACAGACCCAGGACAGGTGACCCAAACTAGCCAAAGGGGTATTCCATACCATCTGACGTCATGCTAAACAATATATAGGGGTGGCTAGCCGGGGGAAGGGGGCCGGACTGCTCAGGGTTAGGCTGGGCATCGGTCAGCGGGTGGTGAGCAATTGCATTGTGCATCACTTGTTTGTACACATTATTATTACTTTCGTATTATCACCATTGTATCATTATTATTATTATTGTTATTATTATTTTTGTTATTATTATTTTCCTGTCTTATTAAACTGTCTTTATCTCAACTCACGGGCTTCACTCTCCATTTCTCTCCCCCGTCCCAGAGAGGGAGGGGGGAGGGTGAGCGAACGGCTGCGTGGTGTTTAGCTGCCGGCCGGGTTAAACCACGACACATTCATCAATATCTCCACAGTTTCTCTTGTCTACAAACTCAAACCCAGCTGGACAGTCACATTCATTTATGTTACATTCCTTCAGGGGCTCATCACCCCAGTCCTTGCAGTCTCTCTGCTGGTTACACACTTTGTTGATATCTATGCATTCTCCACTTCTGCACTTGAATTTGCCAGGTCCAGAGCACTGAATAACATCGTTACAGTTTGCTTCATCAGTGCCATCCAGACCGTCTCTCACACCACTGCACTGCCTACTCCTATGGACACAGTTCCCATCTTCACATCTGAACTGGTCTGGCCTGCAGGTCTGAGAAGGGCAGTTAATTTCATCACTTCCATCCTTGCAATCAGGATCTCTGTCACAGTCTTTTTCACCTGAGCCGCACTGCACCTCACTCACATAACACCTCACCAGAGGTGCAGGCTGGCGGCCACACTGCTCCAAAGATTCATCCGAGTGGTCGGAGCAGTCACCTTGACCATTGCAGACAAAGCTTTTGGAAATACATTGCCCACTATTGCATGTAAATTCTGCTGCACTACAAGTCACATTGCCACAATTCTCTTCATCTTCTCCACTGTCACAGTCCTTTTCACCATCACATTTCCAGGACACTGGCGCCCGCCGCCGCCCCGCACCTGTGTCACTTATACTACTGCTATTACCCGTGCCGTCAGTGTCAGTGGCATCCTCCTGGTACCGTTTCTGTCTTTGCCGCCCCTTACTCTCCCCCTTTTCTTTTTGCCACTGACCATTCACCACAAATGGATGAGACACATGATTACTAGTTAGGAAAGAGCGTGTAACATCTGCTATACGGCTGCAGGCGATCTGCTGGTTTTGGTAATACTCTAGCTGCCTCTCCGCCAGCTCCACGCGCTGCAGCAGATTCTCAATGAAGTGCTGGAGCCTGGCTTTTCCCCACAATTCTTTTTCTGCCTCCTCCTCGAACTCGCTGAGGCGCTGCTTCAAGGCCGTGATCATCTCCACCGCCACGTCCACCTGCCTGCTGAGCACCCGCTCCCTCCGCTGCACCTCCTGCTGCTTCTGCGAGAGCTGCACGAAGGCCGCCCGCACCTCCAGCAGCTCCGCCGTCTTCTGGGCCAGCTCCCCGGTCAGCCTGTCGAGCCGCTTCTCCATCGTCTTGTCCACGGCCTCCACCATCCTGCTGAACTTCGCCCTGACATGCGCCAGCCCGGCCGCCTCCGGCTCCGGCCGCCCCTCTCCGGAGGCGTCGCAGAAGGCGGCGAGGGGTGCCCCGCAGCCGGAGGGGCTGCCCCGGCCGCAGCCGTTTCCCGGCACGTTGCGTCGACATGCCGCTTCCTTGTGATTGTTCGACTGACAATTTGAGCACCATACTGCCCCAGCTTTGCAGTATCGTCTCACGTGTCCAAAAGCACCACAACGATAACATCGGCAGCGGTGTGGTAATTGGCTACTAGGGGGTGGTACTTGACCACCAGCGGTTTGCAAAGGAGCGAGAGCTGCAAGGACCTGACTCTGTGTAGACTGAACATGCTCTTTCACAGCCTGTGCCTGTTCTCGCATGCTGTCACCTAATTGCTTTACTGCCTCTACTAACATAGCCTGTGGGCCTACTGGTACCTGAGCCATTCTTTCCAACCCTTCCTCGATTGTCCATGTCCCGGGTAAGGAAGCCAATATAGTGCGGGTAGAGGGGTTGCTATTCTGAATTGCGCACTGGTTTAATATCATGCCCTTGAGGTAATCGGGCACCCCTGCCGCCTGTATGGCGTTTGCTACGCGATCAATAAAAAGCCCAAATGGTTCCTCTCTACCCTGTTTGATTCCCATGTAGGAAGGTATTCCCCCTGGCCCCTTTATCCAATCCAATGCTCTTCTGGCCGTTCTCATTGATTCCTTGGCTTTATCAGGTCCCAGCAATGCCTGTGCTTCTGTCCTAAAATACAGTCCTATCCCCATCAACTCTTCCAGCGTGACCCCATGTAAAGGGTCCCCCGGCGCTCTTATCACTGCGACTGCTTCTTGACAAGCAGCGTGCCAATGGGCATTAAATAAGAGCTGCTGGTGTTGGGTCAAAATTAACTTCATTATGTTGCGTATGTCTCCTGGAAGCAAAATATTTGTTCCCCAAATGTAGTCCAGCATCTGTCTCGTAGGTTCACCTTTCAGACCTGAGTCATTTACTGTGGACCGCAGCTGAGTTAACAATTTCCAGTCCAAATTCACTAGATTAACCGTAACATTACCCTGGGCGTCCGGCGGTGAGTAAATTACCGGGAAGGCCTCTGGAACCAATTGTGCAGCTATCTCGTGTTCACCCTCACGTAGGGCCTCATTTGCTATTTGGTTCCACACCCTCTGCCTCTGTTGAACACCGTCTGTAAACGGGCTTGTGTTTTTTCTGTCTGGTTTTTGCTCTCTTATTTCCTCGTCCATCTGAGGGTTAACAATAGCAGCTCTTCCTGGCAATCCCAGTCGCTCTGTAGCGGCAGCAGCGACTCTCTGCTCAGCCTGATGTATAGCTAAGGCGTTAGTGACAGCTTTCCAAGGCTTCGATAATTTTTTAGCAGTCTTATTGTCCTTAATAACTTCATCAAACAATTTGTCCCCAAATTTGCGCCACTCTGCTTGTTCAAAGACTGTATCCGGATTGATAAAACAACCCTGTGCTACTCCATATGCTAATAATCCTGGTAAATCCTTTTTGCAGTCTATACCCTGCGTGCTCCGCTTTTCTAAAAAGCATTTTAGCAAATCATACGCCGCTTGTGTCTCCATGCCTTTATTTATGCTGTTGCAGCCTTTGCGAGACACATGACTGACAGGGACCCTCTATAGATGCCCCCGGGTGCGGGGATTCCGCGTTTACGTCCCGTTACGTCCCGTTCACCTCTCAGGCTGCGGGTGCGGGGATTATCGTCCCTTTTACTTCAATTTCCTGCGCGGTTCCGTTTCCCGCGTCTCTCACCGTGAGTCCTGTGTAGAGTGGTCCCAGGTCGTCCTGGCTGTCCCGGCTGAGCTCCGATGTCCCGGCGGCGCTCCGGTGTGGCAGTCTTGGCGCTGTGATGTCGCGGCGCCGCTGGTGTCCTGGTCTCCCTGTGTTACGATGTGCCGGTGCCGCTGGTGTCCCGCTGCGCTGCAATGTTTGTCCTGGTGCCGCTGCGATGTCCGTGCTCGGCTGCGATGTCCTGCTCCGGTGCGATGTCTGTCCCGCTGCGATGTCTGTTCAGGCCCTGTTCAGGTCCCAGCCTGTTCGGGCGCCATTTGTTGCGAAGCACGGCCGAAAGCACGACGGACACCAGCAGAGTCAGATCATGCTGCTCCATTTTATTGCCCGAATAGCCTAACTTTTATAGAGAACTTTACAGGGGCGGACAGTGTTTCACACAAGATTATTGGTCAAAAGCACTCAGGCAAAAAACTATAAGAAAACAACCCCACCTGCAAGAAAAGAACCCCCCTTTTGATTAGCAGTCAGGAAAACAACCCCCTTTGTGATTAGCGGTCATGTAGACCTAGTCCTTGAGGCCAGCTGCTGGTAACAGTATTTTCTGAGTTCCTTAATTGGGCGATGTGGGAGTCACTGCCCTGGGAGCTTCTCACAGTTACTCTGGCAGCTTGGCTTGCTCAGCTACAGCAGGCCCTGAGATTCCTAAGGCCTACCCCTGGTTGCTTAAAGCAAGCTCAGATCGAACAATTGTTCCACGGGCACATGTCCACGTCCTGTATGCCAATTCCCAACATCCTTTATGTGTTAGGATGTAACTGTAAATGAGGTACTAAGAGAACTAGCTAGATGGTCAATGTTTCATTTTAAGTAAATACAATTTGTGGAATTGAAAAGGAAATGTTTGTAAATCTCGACGCTCCTGTCCCACCTTCAGCCCAGGTGCAGAAAGAATAGTAAAGAGTTTGGGTTCTAAAGATATTGCAAAAGCTGCAAATCTGTGACATTCACTGTATCAGTTTAAAAGAAGCAGAATCTAAATCCACATTGTTCAAAAACTTCACTTCTGATTTAAAAACAAAACAGCAAAAAAAAAAAAAGCAAACAAAAAACCACAAAACAACTACGTTCAATGTACATTTACGAGCAACTTGAGCTGCTATTCAAGATGCGTTTCCTTTAGTGTTTCTGTATTAGTAGCTTGTCTTTTCTGTTAAAATTGCCACCTTTGAATCAGGAGTTGTCCTGTGTGCGATGCATTTTGAACAAATATTGTAGAAAATTAGACAGTTGTTCAATTGTCTCGAGTTTTTATTATTTAATTAATATTCAGCATCTGTGGGAAAATACTGCATGGATTGCTGCTTCAAGTACAAACTTCCGTACATTTACTAAAGTAAATTTGAGTCATCTGTTACGGAAGGAGGAGCTCTAGAAATTTGATTCGATTGGGCATCGCATCTTAATGAAATTGTATTATTTCCATTCCTCGTTGGGCTGTCAAACCTGTCAGCTGTTTGTTCGTACTTGTCTCAAGCAGTGCAAATTTTGATTTGAAACTTCCTCGGAAACAAAGAGTTAAATGAAGCTTTAAATAAATGTTCTGTTGTGAGCCAGTGCAGCATATGAAATTTCATCCGTTTAGATAAGATTTCTGGGGCCTTCCTGTTGCGCTGGGTCTGAATGTCTGGTTATAACCATTGGCACCTGAGTTGAAATGTTTGTCCCCTAGTAAAGTCACTTAGTTGCATGTAGTGAGGTGCTGCGCTAACAGTCTGACTTATTTTTTCTTGCTCCCTAGACTTTGGATTTTTGAAAACACACTCTTCTACATCTGCACAACCTACAACAAGCACAGTGATTTATACTAGGCCTGCAATAACAACTTTTTCTGCAGGTAAAGAGACTTCTAAACAAGCATCATACTGGCAATCTGATACATGTGACCCTTTTCTGCAAAACAAAGACATAGACAACAAATGTGTAACTTGTCAAGCGACTAAAGCATCGACAGTCGAGACTACGAAACAGACAATAAGTTCAAGCCAATGTGACACCTCAAAGCCAACAGCGCCCCCAGCAGAGATGCTGGGCTTTGGAGACAAATTCAAAACAGTAGCTGGAACGTGGGATTGTGATACCTGTCTTGTCCAAAACAAACCGGAAGCGACAAAATGTATAGCATGTGAGACGCCAAAACCTGGAACGGGAGTAATGCCTGCTCTGACATTACCAGTGGTGACAGACAGCTCAGTGACAGTGACATCCTCCTCGAGCAGCACTGACACGACACTCACTCTGGACTTTGGAGACAAATTTAAGAAGCCGAAAGGCTCTTGGGACTGTGCAATATGTCTTGTATCAAATAAGGCAGAAGATAACAAATGTGTAGCTTGTCAGTCTGAGAAACCAGGTATGGTCCTTTTTATTTTTTCCTGTTGTTTCCATCTTAGCCTCTGTGAATCTTGTACAGAAGAAAAGTACGTTGCATTTATGGAACATTTTAAGCAACGTGATTCCCAGATCCAGTTGATGGATTAGAGGCTGCCTGCAGGATTGGTTTACAGGCACTTCAGAGGTCTCAGCCCAGGTTCCAGCCTGTCGCATAAATTGAAGCGGTTGTGAAACCTATTGGTACGGAGCTGGATCAATGCAAATATGCCCTGCTTTGCAGCTGGTGAGGGAAGATGGCTGGACTGGGTGACTTAATTCAAAAACGACGTACTGATTTTTCACTGGCGCAAATGAGAACTCCATAGAAAGAGATAAAAATTGCTGTGTGTTTTCTCTTTCAGAAATAAGTAAAAATAATTCCAAAATATGGCCCAAATGCCTCTATTCACCATTTGTATGTAATTGAGGCAAAGCCAGATTTCAAGACAGTGCTGTAGTCTTAACTGGTCTTAAGCTAAAGCAGAGAGATGCCTATGAAGGTCAGTGATAGGCTTCAAGAAAGTGAGTGACCCGCTGGGTAACTTGTTGAGGGCAGTCCTGGGTTGTTTCCCATTGTGCGCGACTGTAATTGATTTTGAGCGTGGTTGTATTGTTTTTAAAATACGATTCTGATTTTAACTTTGACTCTAAACGTCACTTAATATGCCATTACATCAAAAAACACCTTTGCAAATATATCTGGGATGAAACAATTTGAGATGGGCTAGATTGGGCTTTTGTAATCATCCTGTACAGTAAGACTGAAATTTCGTGAGGTAAGGTAATGGATTTCAGTCAGAGTTGATTCTCTTGGACTTCTTTGTGGGTTTTTGATGGCTTTTGTTTTTTCTGGGGTGGAGGGGGGCGTCTCAGAGTTGTTTTGAACATTTCTGTGGGGTCTGATAAACCAAATTTAAAAGTTAATGTTCATTTTATAGTTGATGTTCAAACAGGATGGTTAACTGTCTTGTTTTTCTTGTAGAGGGTCTAACACCTGTGACCAGTAGCAGTGCATCGACATTTTCTGCTCCTTCTGGAGAATTTCTGGATTGAGACAAATTTAAGAAGCCTGAAGGAAGCTGGGATTGTGAGACCTGCTCGGTTCGAAACAAAGCAGAGGCCACAAAGTGTGTAGCCTGTGAAAGTGCAAAGCCAGGCGCCAAAGCAGATCTCAAAGGTAACGCTTACTGATTAAAACGAGGATGCATGTTCTGTGTTTTATTTTTTGTTTTGCTCTGATTTTTTTTTATTTTCTTACTTTTCAAGCACAATTATTTTTTCCTTTGAGCTGTGGTGTACTTGTTCATTTTTCCTATAGGAATATTGCCTCGATAAGATAACAGCTGTTTCCACACTTTTCCCCAAGAATAAATTTATCCTTTCTAGAGAAAAACTTTCATTAATGACATGCTTGTTCTTCACATGCCCTACGTGTTGTTCATTTGGAGTGCAGACTAAAAACATGATCTTTCAAAGAAGTTTGTGTACTTTTTAAAGCCAGGTGGTAGACAGAAAACACAATTGTGAAAAGGTTGATGTAGGGAGGAAGCATGGCGTTTTCCTGTTTTACTGTTTGGTGGGTTGTTTTTTAAACAGTTTTGACTGGAAAGATCAGGACTAGAGTGTTGTTAAAACCTTCGTGTACTGCAGGTACCCCATGGGTTACAAACCTGATGTTCACTTATTTCTGCAGGTTTTGGTACTGCTACTGTGTCCACAAATGCTGCCTTACCATCATTTACATTTGGTGTTCAGTCGTCATCATCCTCTGAGTCTTCTCATACGTTAGATAGCACGGGAAGTTTCAAATTTGGAGAACAAGGGGGCTTCAAGTTTGGCATTGCCTCTGAATCTGCATCCTCCAACAATGTGGTTGGGGGATTTAAGTGTCCTAGTACACCAGGGGACTTCAAATGTGGAGTTTCATCCTCGCTATCTAAATCAGAAGAGAGTAAAAAAGAAGGAAAAAGAAACAGTTTTACCTTTGGCCTTCCATCTACAAGTAGTCAGGCTCCTTCAACATTTCGGTTTGGGGCCGCGAGCCTGGGACAGCAGGAAAAGAAAGAGGAACCAGTATTGGGAGGTTTTGCTTTTGGTACAAGTTCTGCTACTGCCATGGCTGCCAACGAGAATAAAACCGGAGTCAGTGGCTTCACTTTTGGAACTGCTGGAGACCAGGAGGTTGTATCAGCTTCTTTTGCATTTAAGAAGCCAGATGAGAAGAAGGACGAAGCTCCTTCAACAAAAGGAGGCTTCTCCTTTGGCAGTGCAGAGTCTGCAGCTGCCTCACAGTTTATTTTGGGAAGGGCAGAAGAGAAGCAGGATTCTGTCACTTCTGCTGCTCCATTAGCGTTTGGAAAGAAAGCTGACGCTGAAGAGTCAAAGGCACAGCCTATCTTTTCAGTTGGGAAGTCCGAGCATACAAAAGAAGAGAGCACAGCAAAACCCATATTCAACTTCAGTTTCGTTAAACCATCAGAGAAGGAACCTGAGCAAGCAAAGCCAGCTTTTTCATTTGGGGTCCAAACCAGTACTTCAGGTAAACAGAATATCTTTTGTCTTCGCTTGTCTGCTTATGTCCATCAGAGAAGAACTCTGAAACTATACTAGGAAAAAAAAAAAAAAAAAGTCACTGCTGTAGTGACTTTAGAAACTTCGGCAACCCTCCTGCTTCATTTTGCAAGAGGAACGCTGTCTCATTTGTCTTGAGAGTGTACTCTTAATTGAAGAGGTGTGAGGGTAGTTAGAAAGGATGATGCTTCTCTAGAGCTCTGATGACCAAAGTATAGGAAAGGAAAAGAAAAATCTGATCTGTGCCTCTTTGTTCTGCACAGGTTTTGAGTTAACTTTCAGTGTTCTTGCTGTACAGTTGTTGAAAGAAGGGGAAGGAGCTGGGGGTACGTACAGGGTTATGGCATTCGTCTTTCCAGGTAGCCATTACTGTGATGAGTCATTAATGGTACCTCAAATTTAACAACTTCACTTCTTTGTTTCCAGTTCTTTTCCCTGTTCCACTTGAAGGGAGTGAGCGAGTGGCTGTGTGGTGCTTAGTTGCCTACAATGGTTAAACCACAACTTTATTGAAGTTATTAAATTAGAGGTAATGTGGTCGTATAAGCCTCGCATAGAATGAGCCTAGGGTGCAATAATTGGCATATTATTGCAATAAAATAAACATCAATCTGTTCCAGAGCAATTGAAATATTTTTGTATGGTTTGAAGTAGGTAGCTGATGTAATACGTTGAGGTGTTTGCTGAAGTTCTTGGAGTGTCACTGGGCTGAGTTTACCGTTCTTCAGCTTCCTGGTTTGCTTTTCCATGCATTTAGACCTAAGTAGCATCTCCAGCTTTTCCTCTGGGTTTCTGGAATTTGGTTGTGAAGATATTGTCCTATACCCACTAGGAAACTTGACTTTGTTTTATTACTACTTCTCTCTGCAAAATAACTGAAACATCAAGCTTTTCAACGTCACTGCAGGACTTGTGTTGGGTAGTGAATTCAGGTAGTTGTTGCTCTTAAATGTAAACCTTGAATTCTTTTGAAAATACAGATACAGCCAACAAGTAATGCTAGCAGTCCTGCGTTTGCATTTTCATCTCCAATTGTGAAGTCTACGGAGGCAGAAGTGCTATCTACATTTCCTGTAAGTAAACTAATAAAGAAGCTAGACTTGTTTTCTTAGGCACTTAGTAGGCTGTTGCAGAACACTAAAGCTGAATCTGCCTTGATGGAGAGAACTATGTAGGCTTCTGGCTTGTAATTTGTCATTCAGCATGCATGCTACAAATGTGAAGACCAGCTTTCATCCCCCTACCCATCGGTACTGCGTCGCTGCCTC
This sequence comes from Anas platyrhynchos, assembly GCF_047663525.1. Taxonomy (NCBI): domain Eukaryota; kingdom Metazoa; phylum Chordata; class Aves; order Anseriformes; family Anatidae; genus Anas; species Anas platyrhynchos. Next base: position 106,439,419 of record NC_092588.1, read on the forward strand.
AGTTCAATTTTAGTTTTGTTGGTAGTAGTGCTGTCTGGGCGTCACCAAGCGCTGTTTCAACAGCTGCAACGAGCATGGCAACTCCAGCAGCTGCGACAGGCATGGCAATTCCAGCAGCAGCAAAGGGCGTTGCCACTCCAGAGGCAGCAACGGGCATTGCAACGCCTGCTGCAGCGCTGGGCATGGCAACGCCGGCAGCAGCGACGGGAAGAGCGAATCCAGCAGAAGCAAAAGGCATGGGAAGCCCTGCAGAAGGAGCTGGCCTGGATAATCGAGCGGCGAAAACAGGAATTTCAAGAAGAGTGGAAGCGACGGGCACGGGCCATGGAGAAGCAGCGGGAGATATGGGAAGTCGCAAAGCAGATGCGGTTGCAGGAAATCCAGCAGCGGTGGGCGCAGCCAGTCCAGCAGCAGCGGTGGGCGCAGGAAATGCAGCAGCAGCAGCAGTGGTGGGCGCAGCCAATCCAGCAGCAGCAGTGGGCGCAGGAAATGCAGCAGCAGCAGCAGTGGGCGCAGCCAATCCAGCAGCAGCAGCAGCAGTGGGCGCAGGAAATGCAGCAGCAGGCGAGGGAAACCCGGCAGTAGCGCCGGGGGTGGGAAATCCAGCTGCAGTGCCGGGGGCGGGCAATCCATCAGCAGCGGAGGCGAACATGACATGTCTAGAGGAGGAAGAGGAGGCGGAGGAAGAGGAGGTAGAACAAATGACATACTCAGTGGCAGGGGGGAGCGTGACATATCCAACGGTGTCGGCGGGCGTGACATACCCAGCAGTGGCGACGGGCATACCTTATCTAACACTGGCAAAGAGCAAGACAAATTCAGCGGCGACGACTACGACGAGCATGACAAATTCAATGGCGGCGGGAGACATGGCAATCACGGCGGCGGGCCAGGTAAGTCTTTTTGCTGTCAGTACTTCTTCGGGTGAGTATGCCGCTTTGTTGCGAGTTGTGTGGTGCTTGTGAAGCTAATGAATGTTAGTTTGTGCTTGGCTGAATAAATTGGGGTCGCATGCCAGTTTGGGGAAAAACGCACAAATGTTTTGATTCTGCTTCTCTCAGTCTTAGACCTTGCAAACTTCTGTTTAATGCGATTGTGTAACTGCTTCAAATGCTGCGGGATTCGGGGGGGGAATGGGGTGTGCATTTTATGGCAAGCTATTTATACTGATTTGGGCGGGGGTAGAGTTAATTTTCTTCATAGTAGATGGTGCTGCGTTGCAGATTTGTGACCAAAACAGTGTTGCTAAGGCACTGGTGTTTTAGCTGTTGCTGAGCAGTGCTTGCACAGTGACGAGTCCTTTTCTGTTTCTCACACCGCCCTGCCAGCGAGGAGGTTGGGTATGCACAAGAGGCTGGGAGGGGACCCAGCCAGGACAACCGACCCCAGAGGACCAAGGGGATACTCCACACCATTTAGCATCATTCCCAGCAATAAATAGAATCATAGAATCATAGAGTATCCTGAGTTGGAAGGGACCCTTAAGGAACATCAAGTCCAACTCTTGACACCGCACAAGTCTACCCAAAAGTTCAGACCACGTGACCAAGTGCACAGTCCAATCTCTTCTTAAATTCAGACAGGCTCGGTGCAGTGACCACTTCCCTGGGGAGCCTGTTCCAGTGTGCAACCACCCTCTCTGTGAAGAACCCCCTCTGATGTCAAGCCTAAATTTCCCCTGCCTCAGCTTAACCCCGTTCCCGCGGGTCCTGTCACTGGTGTTAATGGAGAAAAGGTCTCCTGCCTCTCGACACCCCCTTACGAGGAAGTTGTAGACTGCGATGAGGTCTCCCCTCAGCCTCCTCTTCTCCAGGCTGAACAGGCCCAGTGCCCTCAGCCGTTCCTCGTACGTCTTCCCCTCCAAGCCTTTCACCATCTTCGTAGCCCTCCTCTGGACACTCTCCAACAGTTTCATGTCCTTTTTATACTGTGGTGCCCAGAACTGCACACAGTACTCGAGGTGAGGCCGCACCAGCGCAGAGTAGAGCGGGACAATCACCTCCCTCGACCTACTAGCGATGCCGTGCTTGATGCACCCCAGGACACGGTTGGCCCTCCTGGCTGCCAGGGCACACTGCTGGCTCATATTCAACTTGCTGTCTACCACGACCCCCAGATCCCTCTCTTCTAGGCTGCTCTCCAGCGTCTCATCGCCCAGGCTGTACGTGCAGCCAGGGTTTCCCCGTCCCACGTGCAGGACCCGGCACTTGCTCTTATTGAACTTCATGCGGTTGGTGATCGCCCAGCTCTCCAACCTATCCAGATCTCTCTGCAAGGCCTTTCCACCCTCATTGGAGTCCACAACTCCTCCAAGTTTGGTGTCATCAGCAAACTTGCTCAAAATACCTTCTATTCCTACATCCAGATCGTTTATAAAAATATTGAAAAGTACCGGCCCTAAAATGGAGCCTTGAGGGACCCCACTGGTGACCGCCCGCCAGCCTGACGCAGACCCATTCACCATAACCCTTTGGGCCCTGCCCGTTAGCCAATTGCTTACCCATCGTATGATGTTTTTATTTAGCTGTATGGTGGACATTTTGTCCAGTAGGATCCTATGGGAAACCGTGTCAAAAGCCTTGCTGAAGTCCAAAAAAATCACATCAGCTGGTTTCCCTTCGTCCACCATACGGGTGATCTTATCATAAAAGGAAATCAGATTAGTTAGGCAGGACCTACCCTTCACAAACCCATGCTGGCTGGGACCAATGACTGCTTTGTCCCCCAGGTGCGCCTCAATAAGTTCGAGAACCATCTTCTCCATGATTTTACCAGGCACTGATGAGACTGACAGGCCTGTAATTGCTAGGGTCTTCTTTCTGACCCTTCCTGAAAATCGGCACAACATTTGCCAGCTTCCAGTCTACCGGGACCTCTCCAAATTCCCAGGATCGTTGAAAAATAATTGAGAGAGGTTCCGCGATGATGTCCGCCAGCTCTTTCAGCACCCGGGGATGAATCCCGTCCGGACCCATGGACTTGTAGGGATCCAGGTGGAGTAGCAGATCCCGCACACGTTCAGGGTCGGTTGGGAGTTTGTCATCCCCACTGTCCCGGTCCTCCAGCTCAGGGCACCCTGGGTCCCGAAGCCCATCATCGGCATTGAAGACAGAGGCAAAGAAGGCGTTAAGTGTCTCTGCTTTGCCTGTGTCATTGTCTGTGAGGAGACCTTCCCTATCAAGGAGCGGCCCTATGTATTCTTTAGTTCTCCTTTTTCCATTCACATATCTAAAAAAACCCTTTTTATTTTCTCTCACAGCCACAGCCAGCTTCAACTCTAGGTGTGCTTTGGCCACACGAATTTTCTCCCTACAAACACGAACAGCATCCCTGTATTCTTTCCATGACACCTGGCCCTCCTTCCAGTAGCGAAACACTCTCTGTTTCTGCCTAATCTCCATTAGAATGTTCCTGGTCAGCCACGCCGGCCTCCTGCCCCGCCTGCCTGACTTGCGATATTTAGGAATTGTCTGATCTTGTGCTTCTAGGAGGCATCGCTTAAAGAATGACCAGCACTGGTGGACATTGAGGCCTTCAAGAGCAGCTTCCCAGGGGACCTTGCTGACTAGTTCCCTGAGCAGCCTGAAGTCCGCTTTCCCCATATCTAGGGATGAGGTTTTGGTGGCACTTTTCCTTCTGTCACCGTAAAGTTTGAACTCAACCACTTCATGGTCGCTATGACCGAGGCGGCCACCAATCACCACATCTCCCACCAGACCCTCTCTGTTTTCTAGCAACAGGTCTAGGAGGGCACCTTTCCTAGTTGGCTCCGTTAGCACCTGCACCGAGAAGTTATCATCTAGGTGCTTCATGAACCTCCTGGACTTACTCGTGTCAGCCGTGTGGCACTCCCAGTTAACGTCTGGCAAGTTGAAGTCCCCCATAAGGACAAGGGGAGTTAATCTCGAGGCCTCTCTTAGTTCTGTAAAGAATAATTTATCGGCGCTATCGTCCTGGCCAGGCGGTCTGTAATAGACTCCCACAACGACATCCCCTTTATTCGTTCGTCCCTTGATCCTTACCCAGAGGCTCTCAACTTTGCCATCGCCGACCTGGAGTTCCACACAGTCCAGCCCCTGCTTCACATACATCGCCACCCCACCACCTCGCCTACCCTGCCTGTCCCTCCTGAAGAGCCTGTAACCATCTATCGCAACACCCCAGTCACAGGACTCATCCCACCAGGTTTCGCTTATGCCGATGATGTCGTACTGCGGGACTGGGCCAGTACTTCTAGCTCATCCATTTTATTCCTCATACTGCGTGCGTTCGTGTAGAAGCATTTCAGGTGCGTCTCCTTACACTCAGCACCTTGTGGATCTGACCGAAGGACCTCACTGGCACACAGCCCCTCTGATTCTAGCGTACCATCCCTTAGGTCTTCACCGGCGTGCCTGGTTTTAGCCCCTTCCCCCTTCGACTCTAGTTTAAAGCCCTATCTATCAGCCCTGCCAACTCCTGACCAAAGATCCTTACCCCTCTCTGAGAGAGGCGCATCCCATCCGGTGCCATCAGGCCCAATGTAGCATAGACCTTCCCGTGATCAAAGAACCCAAAGTTCTGCCGGTCACACCAGTCTCGAAGCCACGAGTTTATGTGAACAGCACGCCTTTCAGCTTCGATCCCCCCTATCGGAAGGACAGAGGCAAACACAACCTGCGCCCCTGATCCTCTAAGTAGTCGCCCCAAATCCCTAAAGTCTCTTTTGATCGCCTTCGGACTTCTCATTGCTACTTCATCGCTACCAGCCTGAAAGACCAGTAGCGGGTAGTAGTCAGTGGGCCGTACCAGGCGCTTGACTTTCTTGGCAAAGTCTCTCACCCGAGCCCCAGGGAGGCAACAGACTTCTCTGCGGGTTGGGTCCGGTCGGCATATCGGTCCCTCTGTCCCTTTCAGAAGGGAGCCCCCCATAACAATAGCCCTTCTTTCTTTTTTGAAGGATGATGTGGCAATGCGATGTGTAGGTCGCCTTGTCTTAGGCGCCCCCTCCAACTGGGACGGGTTTTTATCTACTTTGTCATTCAGATTGTCTTGTTCTAGTCCTTCGTATCGATTATTTAAGGGTAGATGAGAAGGTGAGGTGGGCAGAGAGAGGGCTCGCCTACCACCCCGAATAGGCACCTGCCTCCATTCCCCCCCTTGATCTAGGTCTCCTCCCGCTGCCTGGCAGGAGGAGGGAACCTCCGTCTTCTGCATAACAGGAGACGCCTGTGCTGTGGCAGGCTCGTGAGCCTGCCTCAGAGAGGGTAGAGTGCACCTCCACCAGTCAATTTCCATCTCTGATTCCCTGATGCTCCTGAGCCTGTTCACCTCCTCCCGGAGCACCGCTACCTGGCTGAGCAGTTCTTCAACCTGGGCACACCTCCCACAGGCATACCCACCACTGCTGTCGGAGGCCGACAGAAGGCTGGGGCACACTCTGCAGCCCAGGACCTGGACGGCTGCGTGTTTCCCCGAGCCCTCCGTCTGAGTAGCCACACTGGTGACCGTGGCTGGAGATGCCGCACGAGATGCGGAGGCCACGGTTTTCTGCCTGGTTGATACCATGGTCAGGTTCTCCGCAAGCAGGTTACAAGCACCGAAGGGAGAGGCAGCTGCAACAGAGCGACGATGGGCCCCCCGCTCGCCCTGCCCGCGCTAACTGCCGCGCTAACTGCCGCGCTAACCGCCACACCCTGTTTGCCCGTCCTGGTCGCCGCGCTCCCTAGGGGCAACTTTTAAACAGCCTGGGAGGGGGCGCTGCTGGCTCCGCCCGCGCCTCGTCAGCCTCCCTCGCGAGGACTGCCGGGTCCCGGCGGCTCCCCTGAGTGGCCTCGATGCCGGACAAAAAGCCCTGCCCGCCTCGGTCCCCTGCTCCGCTGCAGAACACGTCTGCCCCGGAGCCCATCGCCTCAGCAAAAGGGGGAATGCTGGGGGAAAGAAGGGGAGGGAGCTGGGGGTACGTACAGGGTTATGGCATTCGTCTTTCCAGGTAGCCATTACTGTGATGAGTCATTAATGGTACCTCAAATTTAACAACTTCACTTCTTTGTTTCCAGTTCTTTTCCCTGTTCCACTTGAAGGGAGTGAGCGAGTGGCTGTGTGGTGCTTAGTTGCCTACAATGGTTAAACCACAACTTTATTGAAGTTATTAAATTAGAGGTAATGTGGTCGTATAAGCCTCGCATAGAATGAGCCTAGGGTGCAATAATTGGCATATTATTGCAATAAAATAAACATCAATCTGTTCCAGAGCAATTGAAATATTTTTGTATGGTTTGAAGTAGGTAGCTGATGTAATACGTTGAGGTGTTTGCTGAAGTTCTTGGAGTGTCACTGGGCTGAGTTTACCGTTCTTCAGCTTCCTGGTTTGCTTTTCCATGCATTTAGACCTAAGTAGCATCTCCAGCTTTTCCTCTGGGTTTCTGGAATTTGGTTGTGAAGATATTGTCCTATACCCACTAGGAAACTTGACTTTGTTTTATTACTACTTCTCTCTGCAAAATAACTGAAACATCAAGCTTTTCAACGTCACTGCAGGACTTGTGTTGGGTAGTGAATTCAGGTAGTTGTTGCTCTTAAATGTAAACCTTGAATTCTTTTGAAAATACAGATACAGCCAACAAGTAATGCTAGCAGTCCTGCGTTTGCATTTTCATCTCCAATTGTGAAGTCTACGGAGGCAGAAGTGCTATCTACATTTCCTGTAAGTAAACTAATAAAGAAGCTAGACTTGTTTTCTTAGGCACTTAGTAGGCTGTTGCAGAACACTAAAGCTGAATCTGCCTTGATGGAGAGAACTATGTAGGCTTCTGGCTTATAATTTGTCATTCAGCATGCATGAATCTCCACTCCTTGCTCCACTGGTAGGGGCTTCTCCAAAAAAAACTCCACCCGCGCTTCCCCCCCCTCCCGCCCTCCAGGGTCAAACGCGGGGGGGGCTGCATACAGCGGCAGCCGGAGGGAGCCCGAAAACGCTGGCGCCTGCCCGGATGCCACCCCTGCCCCTTCAGGACCCCCGGCAGGGAACAGAATAAGGGAGCCCTTCTCATTTACCCTCCAAAAGAACCCATCCGATGAAGTATGTACAGTGCTCCCTTCCGCCCGAGGAGCACTAGGTGTTGCTATTCTTTCACGATCCGACCGAACTCGCAGGGGGGGCACAAAAGGTTTCCCACCCTCTTCTTTCTCCTGCTCCACATTATTTTCATCCCCCGATCGAGCCTCCTCCTTCGCCTGCCCTGACCCTTCCTTTAGATTGTTTTTTATCGGCAGCTCCATAGGAGCCTGCTTATTCTCACTGTCCCCATCGGACAAAAGCATGCGGTGCACAGTAGCCCACAGGCATGCCTCGTTGGCTACCTTTTCCAAAACCGCTCGCACTCACCCATAGGTCGGTAGTAAAGTCTGCACCTCTTTGTTCCCGATGCAAGCGCTGTCACATAAATCCCGTCCCACCGCTTCTAAAGTAGCCTGTCTCAGGCAATGAACAGGAGACCCCGCCAGATTCCGGCGTGTCGCCCAAAACAAGAGGGACCGTATGTCCTTCTTTCGTAAAGCTATTCCTGCTTCCTTGGCCAAGGATTTTAAAGTACTCACCACCTCATCGACTCCAGGCCCCATGGCCTCCCGCGTACCTAGCACGTACGCACCGCGCCTAACTCGCGCCAACCGGTTGCACGTCGGGGTTCGTATCACGTCGGGGTCACCATATGTAGGATATCCCGACCGAAAGCCCCTGGACAAACGGACACAACGACCAGCGTTCTGTGCCGTAAGCCAATTTACTACTGCGTGACATCATCTTATATAGTGTCAAAGCGTCCCACCCAGGAACCCAGGACCCCTCCCACTGTGCTCGCAGGCACCCCAGACCCCTCCTTTCGTGTACGCAGGCACAACCAAGAATAATCCCACATATTCTTGTAGAAAACTTCATCACGCTTGGAAGAAAAAAACATCTCAGCGAAGTAAAACAGAAAACTTGAATTGAAGCATAGTGGTTTTAGAAGAGTCGCTTCAAAGACTTGTTTAATTAAAAAGAAGAAAGAAAGCAAGTTCCTACTGCAATCCCATCTTCGTCAAACTGATGGTGGGCACCAATACAATGTGTTGAGCTAATACAGGCTGGAAGTTGTAACTGCAGCTGTGAAGTTTACCCAGTAAAAAGACTCTACAAGGCATTCTAGCAGTTCTGATGCAAACACAAGTTCAGGAAGCAGTGATTCATGGTTAACACAGCAGAACAGGAAGAAGTCTGGCATTCACTGTGCTCTTACAGTAAAGAACCTGCACTGCACACACCATCCCAATCCAGGTATGCACTCCTAACAGGAAAGGGAAATAGGCTAATAAATCTCAGGAGAGGGAAAAAGACGTCAGAGAACTACTTCGTAACAGCAGCACACAGACTGCAATCAACTTTCTCTTCCTCTCATCATTTTCATTTATGTAGACTACACGAGAATACACTCCCAACATTTTTCAGCTCTGGAGAACAAACAGCCCAACCAACCTCATTCACTGAACTACAAAACTGGTATCTGCACTATCCAGTCCAGAACAGAAGGTGCACGTCTCTATGCTGTACATTAGAGACCTTAATAGGCAAAGTCTGCATAAAATGGGTGGCCACAGCCTGATTTTTTGATGTTTATAGACTTGGGTCATACACCACCACAGTGTCAGACTAGATGAAATCGTCTATCTATGTGGGCCCCTCATTACAAGTCACATGTTAGGGACCAGCCTCTCAAAGGCCAAAAAACAGCACTGATACTTCACATTGTTTCTGCTGGGCCAACACATCTGTAGCACTACCTTTTCAGCTGACAACACAACGAGTGTTTCCACAAAGTACTCGATGCAACCTAACTACTGTGTTTGGTGATGCAAAGCAAGCCATGTCAAAGCAGGCACACACCTGGAAGCTGCCTTGCTGCTCACATTGAAGAAAATAGATTAAAAAAAAAATCGCACTACAATTGAAGTGGCATCAAACCTTGTAAGGCTCTGAAGCTTCAGCACTGCCATCCAAATTCAAGGAGGCTGCATCTATTACCTTGAATCTGCCCCAGCTCAATCCCCTGAAACAATTCCAAATACACATACAAGCAACCCTTTTCCCACCCAGATTTTCTTTGCTTCATCTATTCCACCTCTAACTCCTGTCTTATTAATCTGCCCCTCTAAAGACTCACTGGCTCACACAAGGAAGCAACCCACCAAGCCCCTGATTCCCCGCCACATTGCTTCCATGCTTTGGGAAGATCTAACTGCAACGGCTCAAACTGTGATGCCACCTCACCCACCTCACCCCCTCCGCCTACGTGAGGTTCCTTGCCTTCTGTCTCTTCCTACATGTACACCGGCACTAGAACCACGAAGAACATGTTTCCTGTAACACTCCAAAAGCCTTTTCTGTTTCAGGATGTTGTCATTTCAATTCAGGACTGAAAACACTCCTAGCAAAAACCCAACAGCTAATAGCAAACAGAAGCTGTTTCTGCTGATCAGCTAGAAGTAACCTCTAAGTACTGAGGAGTCACAAAGGAGAATTTGTATTACATTCAAGAACAGCACCCAGCTTACGACTGCTACTTTCCCTAACTACACTAAGCCATAAGAATTTGATTCTTACCTGCCATCACAGTAATTATGGTTTATATTGCCCCCAAAACACACAGGGCAGTACCAAAGCTGTGTCAGCTAGGTTTAACAGCTTCCACCGCTATTAAGTACAGTAATTTCTGCTTCCTTTTTTTTCTTGGAAGAATATTCTTTTGTTTCCAGCCTCAGTTAATTATTATATACACTGTTAATTAGCAACTATTTCTCAATACTCATAGGGTTATGGAGTCCCTATGACTGGAAAATACTCTACACCCTTCGAGATGAGAACAGCATATAAAGGCAGCAACTTGCAAGACCGCTCTAGCTTCAAGCAAAGCTTTCCTCATTGCTCTCCTCTCCTTTGACTTGAATACTGTCATCCTTCTACCAAAGCTTTATAAACTTCATTACCATGAATGAAGGAAGACCAGAGAAATTAGAGAGTAGCAGAGGATATAACTTAAGGAGCTGTTACTAGGATTATTTTTTTTTATTGTTCCTGGTGTTATTTTTCCTTCTTTAAGCCAGCAAACTGTTTTCTCCAAGATTTTTTTTGTTAGCTTAAGAATATGTATTATATTGCAGCAACTTCTTTGCTGTAAGTCAGCTGAGAAGTCTACCAGTAAAAAGGTCAAGGGAAAGCTGAATGCTGATGCAGAGTGCCAACAGACTTCATCCTCGTTCCATGGGATGTTTGTAGCTATGGCAGTTCAAGTCTACGCTTCCATATGCTTAAAATACCAGATTTAGAAGCCAATTTCAGCTGACCTAGCAGATATCAGCAGTACAGTTAGAGCCAGCAGCCTGCAGGAAGGAGCAGACAGGTGCTCCACAGCAAGGCCTGAAAGTGTCTCCCATACACACTTCCAATCTAAGCAAGCACATGAAGGGCTTGGCTTGTCACTTACCTAAGTGACCAGGAAAACAAGTGAAAACGAGATTTCGCTTGTGTCCTAACACCCATATAAAAATAAAGGCAGATGAAATACCCTTACTACCTTGTTAAGTTTCACAAGCCAGAAGAGAACGTGCTGCACACAGGTACAAGTAAATCCCTTGCTGGCAGGTTTGCAGAAACAAATTTTTATTTACACAGGCAAGTCTATCTTTAGACCCCATTTAACTCTTTACATTTCTAGAATATTTACATGAAGAAGAGAGTGATGAACAAAAAGATTACAGAAACTGTCAAAAGCATAGCAAAAAAAACCCAACCTATCATTGTGCTTTAAAACTTATGAGCTAGAATAACGTAGAAGAAATGTAGTTTTAGCACCTTGGTCATAACGGTCATGCTATATAAGACACTTAAATAGCAGAGGGGATTTCAGAAGTGACCGTATCCAGAGGTTGCCAGTGACAATTCATGAGTGAATCGTAGAGTTCTTCGCTTGTCTCCATAAATTGTCTGTTCATTTCATCAACATCCAAGTAGAGCTGTGGATCTGAAAATAAAAGCCTGGTAAGTACAAGTATCGGATCTGAGGCATGCACACAAAAAGCACTCATGTGAAATGGCTGATAAGATGTATTTTAAGCTATATGTAATAAGCTATTAGACCTACTTATTTTAGTGAGATATTTAGTCCTCTAAAATGTTAAACCTCACAACTCCAACTTTTGGGAATCCTACGGGCTAGGACTGCATTATCTTTATCTTGAAAGACGAATAAAGATGACGTTTAAGGATAATCGGCCATGAGACCTTCCCAAGAGCCATTTAATTCACTTCTACTCTAAGAGATGTTACACAAGATAGTTTCTCAACGCTGACACAAAATGCCTCCACGTGAAAAACTCTGCAAACCTTCCAGGACACAATTACGTTTTGTACCAAATTTGTAAGAGCAAGCCGAATCCTCCTTTTGGAATCTGCAACATAAGCTTTTACCTCGGGGTGGAGAACAAAGCTTTTGCGTATTATTGAGTTTCTAATATAGAATCTGCTTAGTGGAATCAATATGAAGAGCAAAAATGTACTCAAAAATGTACTTACTTAGTACTTTGTGTCTACTCTGTTGCAAATTTTGCTGGAATCAGGAGTTGAAGTCTTTGCTGGTTTAGAATACCGGACCCGACGCATTGAATGAAGGTTTAACCTTGGTTTCACAAGTCTCTTTACAGGTGGATGCGGGGACTCATTCTGGGAGTCCAGCTTTGAAAGGGAAACAGCAATCAATTTATCCTGACGTCTACCCAAAATAATTCCAATATTTATTGATGAAAACAAATTACAGAACTATAAAGCTCCCATCGGTCTTGGCACTCTGTGAATACAATTTGAGAATTCCAAAAAGCATTCAACCTATAGAGGGAAATCACCAGAAAACCAGTAACAAAATCCATAAAGCTATATTTAAGTAGCCAAAGTCTGACTGAATTCCATTTCAAAATGTGGCAGTTAGCTTTGTAGACAAAATAATTCATGCTACCATAATTAAAATAACTCGGGTTCCTATATGTTCCTATCTTTTCCTCTGCCCACACTGATTTTTTTTTTTAATAGCTTAATTCATTAATTTAACATTCAAAGCGTTAAGCAACTAATTATACAGGCTTCTGGGCTTCACATTCCCTACATTTTCCCCCTTCAAAGTTACACAAACAATAGAACACATTCAAAATAAAGCTGTCAATCTTACAATAATCTCATTCATTAAACTATGATCCAATGCTTTAGATGTGCATTTAGATGCACATCAAGTAGTGGGTTTGACTTCATTTTTCAACACATTTTCACAGACCAGAGTTACTTTTTAACACAGACCACCGCATGTTCTGCAGAACTGACTTAACTGAACTGTCAAACAGAAAACAAATCCTGAAGCCTAAAAGATTTACCAATGGCTCCACCTGCAGTCTTAAGGATCAGAAGATACAGTCTTAGCAAGTATGCTATTGTTCAAATCAATACCAACAGAAAATGGTTTACATTGCAGCTTTAGTTTCACAGTATCTCCCAACTCTTAGTAACAGAATTCACACCACCTATGAAGTGTACAAAAGTATATCTTTCTAAAAATTATTACATTCATTTTGAAACCTTGAATAAAATACGTTTTATGGAAGCTCACAAATCTCCTTCGAGTGAACGATGGTTCACTGCTGGTTTAAAGGTAAAAAAGAAAAATATTAATTCCCCCAGTTAGGCATTTAATACACCAAGAGCTATTCTGCCTGGTACAGTTCCTTGAAATAAGAAAAATACCACATCACTGCGACCCGCTGCAGAAGTTTAGCCTGAGTGCACAAGTGTTCTGTCAACCCCACGTTCACTTCAGCAGGAAAACACACAATCATCTCCTTCGCAAATAATTGCTTCTCATCAAGGGCTACCCTTCTCCTGCCAAGCATTATGAATTCCAGTATTATGAAGAGACAATCTATCTCCTTCTACCCAGTGACAGCTGCGTGCAACATTCATTTAGTGGCTGACAACTTCAGGCTTTCTGTTGCAAATCTGGCAGATCTTTCTTAATGCCTTATCACAGGTGTATTTCTATAGTAGAACTGAGAGTTCACACCAGATTTGTTTTTAGTTATTTGGATAATATTTATGATAGACTTCACTTCTCAATGCCTTTGTCATTTGGCATATGGTGAAAAGATGGCACAGGAAAGCTGACATGTTTGCAAACTCTCAAGTGATTGTAAACTTAATTACACATCCAATCAAGGAATTAGCACAGAAACTTCTTCAGACATTGTCCCTTTTCTCATTAGAACAGAAGATGAAGAGTGTGCACATCCTGTTCTTTCCTTCAGTCACCTCATCTTAAAGCGGTCCTTTCAGGGTTTTGCAATTTAATAAACCCAATGACACCCCTAATTAAAGTCACCAAAAAAAGATGACTGGTTTTCATTTTTTAAACAAAATGAAAGGAAATCATGCTTTACCACAGCACTATCACCAATTCTGTGCTACCTCCAAATAGGAATTCAGGAGCATAAGATTTATAGTGTCAGAAATTAACAATTTTCCTTGGTTTTACCTTGAATGGTGATAAAAAGCAGAAAAATAGTTTGCTGTGCCTAAATGAACACCCAAGTCTGTACAAAGTCTATATGACCAGTCAAGCAGTATTTTTCTGTTTGTGATCATTTCTTCAAGAGAAAAAATTTCCTCAACAGGAATTTAATATGCAGCTTCACCCCAAACTGGGGGACAAGATAAAACTACTTCGTGTGTTCTAGAGTCGTTGCTCTCAACTTACAAAGATAACAAATCTTAACGTGAGTAATCTTTACAGCCCTTCATCTCTTGTAGATAGATGCCAATATTAACTTGATTAGATGCATATGTTGTCATTGAGGTTTGAGAAAATTTTTCTAATAGTGATAAAGCATTAGAAAAGTTATCTACCTCATCTTAAGACATTATTGGTTCTTACCTTTCTTCGTTTGGGCTGAAGGTCAGGAATATTCAGTTCATCTATGTCTGGAGGCTAAGGGAAAAAATAAAGCCTAAATGTTAGAGGGCTTTTTTTTTTTTCCCTGAGAGAGGGTTCCCTACAACAAAAATATGGGGGTTCATGGTCAACTTACAGAACTCAGCGGCAAAAGAGGTGGCATTTTTTCATCACCCTGTTGAAAAAATAGTGCAATAAATTAAACTTGACACAACATAAGGAAGAACAGTTTTATCTTTCTCCTTTGATGGCACATTTACTAAGTTTTAGAACCACGTGAAGCAAAAACGGATTAAAAGAAGTGCTATTTACCATCAAAGAGCTTGACAGCTTCTCCAGTGCCTCCAAGATGCACCGTGCTGCGGTACTTAAGGTAGCGTGGGACTGCACTTTTTCTTGCCTAACTCTCCTTCTCATTTGTACCTGGAAAATTAGCATTTTAAGTGTTACAATGGTCAATTCCGAGTTAAGGAGGCATGTATTTTATGTTCCAAGGCTACACTGATGATATAACCAATATATTCTGATGACAGAGAAAAATGCAGTCACTGGGAGTTCAAGCCGTAAAGAAGAGTACATGCTGAGTACAACGAAGTTTACCTTGGGCCTCAGTGCATCTTGCTCGTGCTTGTTGCGCGAGTAATAAAAGAAATCCATACTTGAAAAAGGTCAAGACGGATGATGCTAGGACTGCTAAGGCCTCCAAAGCAGTAATCAGGGAAACAGAACTCAAGAAAAGGCTTGTGGTACAGAAAGTGCTTTCGCTAACAACACACACCTCAGAGTTTCACGATGGTGTAGGTGTACCATCTTAAAATCAGTGTATACAATCATAACCAGGAACTAGTTTTACTTCTCTCTTGCTTCCTCCCTTCCCCCAAGATTAAAGTTGGCTGCAAATCTTTGTTTTAAAAGATAAAGATACGATTTCAACTGTAACAGATCTAAATATTACACTGAAAAAGTGAACTGTTTATTTGCACCACCCAGCTTCAAATATCATGCAAAAACTTCCCTCCGGGCAACCTGTGCCAGGGCTCCATCACCCGCACAGGAGAAAAGCATTTCCTGATGTGCAGACAGAACCTCATTTTGTTTGTGCCTGTTGCCTCCTGACCTGGCACTGGGCACCGCTGAAAACAGAATGGCTCTCTATGCTCTTTGCACCATCCCTTCAGGTATTTACATACATCAATAAGATCCCCACCCCCGAACCTCCTCTCCTCCATGCTGAACAGTCCCAGCAGTCTCGGCCTCTCCTCAGAGGAGAGGTGCTCCCAGACCCTTGATCGTCTTGGTGGCCCTTCGCTGGACTCTCTAGTACATCGCTGTAAGCCACAGCAAGCAGCAATAAGCAAGCTTCTCTCTCCTTTAAAAGCCTAGTATTTTGGTTCCTCTTGTTACCATAATCCACTACTATTGTTAGAAAACAAAAATAGCTGACCAAAGAGGGTTCCCAGCTTTGAACCACAAGTTTTCAAGGTTTCCCCTAAGTGAGCTACTGCCCTTGTTCCATTGTAGAGCTGGACTGTCAGAACAGATCCAGCAAACCCATGTTTTCATTTCCTTAAAATTCCTTTTGATTTATTGATAAAAGTCAAATTGATTTAAATGCATTCCTACCAAACCTGATTTGACTTTCCTTTTCGATTCAGCTCTAGCTGATCAGAGTTGTCAGCAGTTTTTATTTGCTATTTCCAAGAACTCTTGGGGGCAAATACCTCTCTTCAAGAACTATATGAATCATTCAAAATAGAAAGCATGTTACTGCTTATCTTGGGACTGCATTTAGGCCTGCATGCCTCTACGTAACAGAAGAGCAAAGGATCAGCAAAGTTAATTTTAGATATTTTTAAAGAGCGCAGTTTTATACAACAGATCCATAGCATGAGTGCAGGCATGCTTGCAAAAAAAGATCCACACATAAACATTGGCCAGGTTTGACTACTGTAGCTTTTGCTACTATAAACACAACTTTTCAAAGTTATGCTGCCATTGTTTTTATTTACATTAAAATAACACCATGCAATGTAGTCAGAGGCAGACAATGGCACTCAAATGGAACTTCTTGAAAGAAGTAACAACAGAGGAAACCCCAACTACCAACAACTAGCCTAAACTGTCATTCTTGCTCTTTCTGGCAAGTATTACCTGTGGTAAAAACTGCTAAAAAAAGAACTTAACCCGAAATCAATCTCTTCTATTTTTGTAGACCAAGAGGGCAGAAGAGCAACTGGTACCACATATTCAGCTCCCTGCTCAAAGCTCCTTTGGCAGTGCTGCTTTTTTATTTCCATCACTATTTCCCATTACCCTACTTTTCTCATACCCGATAAGGTTCTATCATCAACGGCTTTGATTTTCCAGCTGCACCACCATAGGCCGTCTTTCCAGGGTAAAATGGAGAATACCCAGGCTGGTTTTTCTTACAGTCAGATGTGCTTCCGCGTGCCTACAGAAACACAGTACGTTAAGTGGACAGAAAACCAGCTACACATTCAAAGTGATTGAAAGAAAGACTGTGCAGTACTTACAGCACACATTCCTCCAAAAGCAGATAAACTGAATGCAGGTTTCTTAGAGCTAGCTGCAGAATGCTGCGAGAGGGAATGAGTTCTATCAGCTTCTGTGGTCCAGAGCAGTGATGAAGAAGTATTTTTTAAAACTCCAACATCTGCCAAAGTGACATATATGTTAAATGTAAACGTCTCTAGTACATACAGAACTTTAACAGTAAAGACCACACTAATTCAAGTTCTTCAACACAGAAAAATAAACGTGGCTTCAGCTTCTTTAAACAGCTTCATGTACAGACTGAAAATCAAGTAACAGCTACAAACTTGAAAACTGTTCACTGAGCTGCAAGTAGTTTTCAGCAATCTTAACAAGTTAATACTGTGCTTCCAGTGCAGAAGATTTTTTTTTCCTTTTGTGCTAAAAGCAAAGAGAACTGCATAAACGTCAGTGCATTTGTACAGACAAAGCTTTTTTCTATGTTGGTGAAAGGCTGGAGGCCAGCACAGATCATAATTGCACAGGTTTTACACCTGGAAGATTCCTAGAAGGCTGCTCTAAGAGTTAACGATCTTCTTCCCACATATGTTTTACGACGACACACCAGAAAGTTGTAGTGCACTCAGGTTACACTGCTAAAGCCCAGCAACTCTACTCTCAACCATACACAAGTTCTCTGAAAAACCTGCTGAGGACACTTCAGTCCCTGTCTATCTGGGGGACTAGAAAAAGCTGCAAACCTGCTGTTTGCCCTTTCAATGAGAAGACCTAGGTACCAATCTACATCGACACAATGCTTATTTCTTATTTTAAAATGGTGTGCCTTCCTTAAGGAATTTGGCAAAAGACATGAAAGTATTGACAGCTGAAGCCTTCTACCAAGAAAGGTCAAAAAAACAGCCCGCAACGTGTTATGTCAGAGTACTTTCCTTATCTTCTCCTGCTAAAACACAGGAAAACATCTTGTGATTCTATTTGTCACCTACACTTACTCACATTTAACCAGATGTCTTGTCTGTTAGATATTCTGAGTCACTCTTCCTTCTAGACAATCAGCCTAGTTGTCAAGCTACAGCAAGTCAGCCTGATTTCCTACCATCCCAGTTCAAAATTTACATATAACCTAGCTGAAAGTGTGTATTTCAGCATCGACTCTTTGTAACAGCAGGGTATCACAAACCTATTCCAAAGCAGGCTTCTATTCAAAAGGTGATAGGATTATACGCTTCTAAAACACTAAAACAAATTTAATTCTTGCATCCAAAGCTGACATTCTCCTATTTTGTTTACTAAGGTGATGTGCAATATTAAAGAACGCAAAGTACTTCACCTTAAAAAAAAGTCAACTAAACAGAGAACAGAAAAATCACCTTTGTCAGATGCTCTAGAGGAGAAGCCACCGGTTCTTGACATGTTGTCATTGTCTTGTTGAGAGGTAGAATCTTTGATTTCTTTTATGAAAGAGAGTCCAGGACTGCCAATGCCAAATATTGAAGATGTCGTGGGCTGAGAAGGTGGGACAGAAGAATCCGACATGGTATAATTCAAATGGCTCCGATGAAGAGCGGGCCTTGTTAAGGCAACTGGGTAGTTCAGTGCTGAGCTACTTGTGGATGGTTCTAGACAAGAACAGGGAGATAATTAGCTTTGCTATAGACAAGCTCACAGAAGCCAAAACCTGTTTCCTATCAACAGCCATGCTATTGCCAAGTTCTAAGCGCAAAAATAGAGAAGCCAAATTTAACTTCTTCCTCACTCAGATACGGTTTCATCTAACTGTCTGGCTACAACAACAACACTGCTTGCAATACTGAGTATTAATGTTGCATTCAGAAGAAGTTAACTGTGAGGTTTCACAACACCAGATTCCGACCCCGTGTTCAAATGCTCTAACACTGACTTGGCCTTTCACCAAGTCAAACACAAATACTCCTCCTCGCATGTACAGCTTGCAAGAAGCTTTACAAAATTTGAGATTACATGCTAAGGCACAGATAACACTGCAGCTTATATAATGGTGGAACAAAGGTCATTAATCTAAACACACAGCATGAAAATGAACACTTGCAGTACTTTTTTTCCCAAGTTCTACCAGATCAGCTCATCTTAGAGGCAAAACACTACCTCCTACCCGTTAACTACTGGGATTTTGACCCAAGGGAAAAGTACGTTGACCCAAGTAACCAGATGAGCATTTTTCCCTCTTGAAGCAAAGGGTCTGCAAACAATGCCAGTGGCCTGATAAAAGCCTACAGTCTCCCCCGGGAATCTGGGCAATTAAAATGACTTTGCGCCACTATCCTCTTGATGCTCGCACTCAAGCTTAAACTAGTTAGTTCAATCTTCATAACCACTGCAGTACCACTAATTAGTTCTCCAAACCATGAGCAGATTTTTAGAACAGTACCGTTTGAGATACACAAAGTTATTCGGGCTGAAGGCCACCTAAGCAAGGAATATAGGCTCCAGCACATTGATACCTCAGAGCTGAAGAAACACATTTGTTTAAAAATGAAGTAATAATTTTTAAAAAATATCTTATTCTTAAGCAGAGCAAGTAACACCCACAGACAGCTACATAAGCTACAAAAGGTTCTAGGATGTCCACCTGCTCCTGATCTCCTGGAGTTAGTAAGCTTGCAGTGCAGCTGTTCTTACTGAAAGCTCCTTTCACACAGTTACATAGAAAAGCCAACATGTGTTCCTCAGTCATGAAGACCTTCTCTATTCTTTTCTCCAAACTTATTCCCAAGCTACAGCTACACAGAAAGCAATCAATCTCCTTGTTTACAATTAGATGAGATTGGAGGCAAAGCTATTTCCGCATTATTTTTTGATTCTGCCAACAACAGAAGCAACTGACTTTCCAGTTTACCTAGGGTTATCTACGCACACTCAGACAAAACTTCTTTACTTATTAAAAGCTGAGGTCCCCAAAACAGCTAATTTAAGAGAAACTCCAGTAAGAGTATGTGCGGATTTATACAATAAGACTACAGTAACAGTGAGAGGCATCGGATATAAGACAAATTCATCTTTCATGCAGTAAAGGGGTTACAAACCTCGTTGCCAACGCTCCCAATACCTTTTCAAAGACACCCCTTCCCCCTGCGTAGACCTTAAGGTTATTGAATATTTTAAGGGTAATAATGTCATAAACCACATCCATGCACAAGTTCCCTAGTTCTCCATTAAGTTAACAAGGAACTTGACTAAATTGATCAAAGCCCAAAACAAAACCAAACAAAAAAAGTCAGGACTCGAGATGGAATTTTCCTGTGCCACTCTAGCATCTATTATTTTGTTTTGAAGACTGCAAAGCAAATTCATTTTTAATTGCCTTACGCAATTAGATTTTCATTCCGTTTCTTGTAAAATATGGAAAATGCAACCTAGCACACTTGCAAATGAGTTCTTTCCAGCATTTAGCACCTGGCTAATAGAGTACGTAAAGTTGACTGATGCCTTCCAAGAGCATAAGAGGTATGCTTCGTAATTGTGCGGACAGTTTAAAGCTAAGACAGTTTCACAAACAGTTGTTTCGACTTTCTTGTTTGTTTTTTCATTCTGTCAAAACCCTCCTTCCAATTTCCTTTTGATATTCGGATTCAAAACTAGAAATCTGTGAACAAACACAGGTGGCCAGAATTCCGAATGATTTTTCACGTACCTTGTCTATTAAGTGTCGCTCGTTCAGGCATGTATCTCCCATCATTTAGGGTACCTCCATCTGCGTAATTATGATGCTGGTTTACTGGAGTCGCCGCCTGGTTTGCAGATTTATTTGCAGCTGCACACTCATTCTCACGCTTATTGAAATACTTCTGCAGCCACGCCGGTACAATACTTTTCACCATTTCTGTCACTCTGCTAATTATTCCCTGCTTGAAAGAAAAAACACTCGTTTAATTACAGAAACACAGTCAACGGCATATGCTGGGATACAACTTTCCACGGACCCTGAAGACAGATATTATATAGCACATACTCAGAAGACGACGACAAGGTTGATCCTTAGCATAGGACCGCTATACTTCTGGTACACCTCAAATTCAGCTGACATTGATTTACGACTACTTACCGGTTTCTGCACTTCCAAGTGACCTTGGCAAAGTTCAAAATTTTGAAACTTCTGCCAAAATTCACCTGCAGGTTGTCAATTCGCAAGGGCATCAGGAAACTCTGTGCCTAAATACCTCCTGACCTACAGACTTGTTCCAGGACTCTTCCTCTTCGCGCTCTCACGTGAAAACCAACTAAACCTGCCTACAGCCACACGACGGGCTGCTCGCCTCCCTGGTGCGAGCAAACACGAAAGCTAACTCAGCAACCCCAACGCAATGACAAGTGGCAGGAGGTGATCAAGTTGAGCAAAAATCTGTTCATCAGTTGCTAACGCACGGGTCTGGCTGGGTCTGCACCAACAGCCCTGCTCGCCTGCTTCTCTGGTGTCAGGCAACACGATTGTCTAGTCTAAACCACTATTTGGGCGTCTGATAATGTAGTTTGAACATGCAGAAGTTACAGTCTAATCATTCTGAAACAAGAACTGTGCTGTATTAACTCTTAAAACAAATTAGCGTAGAAGCCAAAACAAAAGCCTGAATCATTTAGGTTTTCCATACATGATAACGCAAACTGCGGAAAATAAGACAACCAGACAGCCCTGAATCTGGGGTTAAGAGAGAGGCATGGGAAGAGGAAGAAAGGAAGACCGAAAACACAAAGCCTTTCTCCAGAAAGACATCTTAATTCACGGTTTGACATTTTTCCTAGTGATCTGTAATTTCATCGTGTACTTGCACGAAGACAGAATAAATACCCAAGGACAGTTAAAACCACGCAGGACACCACCAAATAAACACAGCCATCACGGTTAAGACCTTAAAACGCACACAGGTACAAAATGCTCTGGATGTTGCTATTCTTCTCCAAAAATCCTACGCCTCAGCTTCCCTACAAAAACCATTAAACGCACGTAATGCCATAGCTGACACACAGTCCGACACGCGGTACCAGCGGAGGCAGCCCCTTCCTCCTCCCCTGCCCCTCAGTTCCACGTTCCCCTTTTATTGGGGCCAATATTCCTCTCCGATGAATGGAAGCCTATCAGGAACTCACATGGGTCCAAGTTTGCAAAAACAGACATTAGAATAGGCCTGCAGGATTCTGTTGCTGTGCAAATCCTCCCCGTACAGAAAGCGGCCCGAGACTCAAGACGGAACAAGTCACAGGCACTCAGAAGAGCAAACACCCCGTCACCTTGAATAACCTAAATGAGTAACTACAGAGCCTAGCTAGACGAATAATTAACCAAGATGACATTTTACCATCCAAACCTAAAGCCAGACTGCTTTGACCCTTTCTTGCATATGGCAGCCTGGCTGCTGCTCCCCGCATCAGTGGCGTTTGAAGAAAGAACTGAACCCCGAATAATTTCTCCAGCCCTTTCAGAAGCCACAAGTGGGAAGTACTGACAGCCTGCTCCATCCGACCCGTGCATGGCGTAAGACAAGAAGCTTTGTCAATGCCAAAGCAAGGAAAAGTAAAATATGCTGAAACATACCTCCAATTTCCTGCTGCACAGCAAAAAGGTTGATTAAATGACCGCAAAAGAACAAGGCAGGCGCTGTGAATGAGCCAGAGCCTGCCATCTAACATCGATATTGCCAAAAAAAGAAACAAACGCTCCCCCCAGAAGTAAAACACACCCTGCACACGTGCCCACTCACGACAAGGTTCAAGAAATTGAGGACTTCCCAATGGTGTCTCCCACCTGCCCGTCACAGCTACAGACCCAGAAATAAAGCACCACATCCCAGGTTCCCTACTGCCATCATTAATCCCTCTAGGGTTTAACACCCAACAGGCTGCTGCACAAGCCCCCTGCTTTCAGAGGAGGGAGCTGCTCTGGGGGCTCCCCATTGCCACAGGACAGGCAGTTTCACCCCAGCCGCATGGAGCAGCGCTTCAGCCGGTGACTGTGCTCCCGTCCTTCAGCAGACTCAGCATTAGCCCACTGATTTCAGCAGCCTGAGAGCTGCCGTCAGTCTCAACAGTTGCCTGCTCGTCTGAAACGCACTCGCACGCTATTCTCGTCCTAAAATAGCAGCAGGAAAGGAGAACAACACAGCACACCAAAAAATACCCCCTGAAAAGGCCCAATAGCTTACTAATAGGGATTTACAGCAGCTCCTCAAATGCTGCGCATCCCAAGAGCCCGCAGCCCTGCTACATACCTCTCTGGCAAGGTCTACACACACCAAGCAACAGTAGCTACAGTTACCAGAGGCAAGCTGCCTTCAGAGGCATCCCGAAACAAAAGATACAGAGGGGGAAATACCAGTAAACAACCAGGTGTCCTAGTTTACTACTTTGAAACACCATTTCTTTAAACGGTTTATATAAAGGGAAAAAATAATGTTACAGTTTAACTTCCGAACTTAAAAGCGGGCTATTTCTTGGCAAAAAATACTTAAGGAATAGGACAGTTCTCCCAGCTTGCCAGGGGTCTCTCACACAGCAATGGGGGCAAAAGTATTGGCAGGAAGACTTGGCAACGATGCCTTACTGGAAACCGTCTATTTTTGTAACAGAGCTGATGTCAGTATGAGAGACTTAAGTAAATCCCACTCTCTGACAAAGGACGGACTAAAACAATTATCCAGAAAGGCAACACACTAACACAAATTCTTCAGAGATGCAAAAAGCACAACCCGATAAAAGAGCTAATTCATTAGATGCACACCTCTATCAGCATCAACTTTTTACCTCCAGCTGAACTCTGATTCTTGTATTTTCATTTTCTCCTCCAATTTCAGGAGTCTCAGGTCTTAAAGCATACGAATCAGTAAATCCTCAAAAAGAAAGCCTGCACCTGAGGGTGAAGTTCAGCGAGCGGCAGCGGATCGGAGGAAGCGCTTCCCACCACCAAAAAGGGCTTCCAGGCTCTCTCCATCCCCCACGGTTACCTTGTGCCAGCTCTGGCGCACAGCAGGCTGCCCTCCCTGCTGGCTGCATTCGTTAAGCTGGCAAAACGCACGGGTTTCCCTGCTGGACTAATGAATTCAGCTGGCGTGGTGCAACGCAAACGGCCCAGGAGGGAGAGCAAGATCAAGCAGCCAGCACACGAGAAGGAAGAAACGAGACCTCTCCCTCCTTTTGATTGAGTGTGCGCACACCATGCGGGTTGTATCAAACCGACCCAGACAAACATTCACCTGTGGGCTGTGATGTATTTTGGGGGCAGCCCCGGGGCCAGCTCACCGTGTGCTTACACAGGCGCTGGTGCCAACCCCGACGTGATCCCCTCTCTTGTGCAGCAGCGCGGGCTCAGGCTGCCTGCGGGCTAACCAAGCTCTTGCTGTCTAGGGAGTGCGTTCGGTTTGGATGCAGGACAGCAGAGTTTTTCAGTTAGAAGAAAAAGACAATAAAGCTTACGACTTAATATGAACAGTATGTTACAGGAATGTCATTAATTACGCGACAGTGGAAAAACCAACCACTTCATTGAAAGCAACTGGACTAGTTCAAATTTATTTCTAAAAATCGTGAAGAAGGGATTATGCTTCCCCATGCCAAAGCGAGCCTCCTTTTCCTTACCGTAGCTAGCTTGAGAAGGAACCTCCCAGGGAAATTCTGCTGCTGCTTTACATTTCAGCGCTGCTTGATGATTTCTCCCATGAAGACACAGCCCACTGTTACCATTTCCACCCGAGTGCAAAAGGCCAGTAGATGCTCTGACAGCTAAATCAGTGTCTAACTCGCTAGGTTAAATCCTTGTGGCGCTGAACGGCCTTATCTCAAGCTTGGTCCACACCTTCAGCCGACAACATTTCAAGAGAGGGTGCAAAGCACAAGACACCTTCCTTCTTGGTAAAAAGCACTACTTTAGGCTGTCGCTAATCCTCAGCAGAGATCAGTGGTGGTGCTGTAGATCTGAGCGCACGTTTTGTGCTACACTTTGAGATAGACACCTATCAGCACCAAAACCAAACGTTGAAGACCCAGGAGCAGTCTTAGGCGAGTGTGTTCTTAAACCCAAGAAGGGACGCATAAGTACGGTTACTATTCTTTACTGAAAGACTGCTTCACATATGCAGCGTGTCTGCAGCTAAGTCTCAAAGCCAGTCTATAGAACCGCACTAACAAAATGCAGTTCAGATTTGGTTTTCCCTTACCACACGGTCTAAACCAATTATTCTGACTCAACAAGCACAACGACAACTACAACAATACCTGGTATGAGGATAACAGACTCTGGCATAACCCAGGAGACAAGAAGTTTAAAGTTTTCAGAATTAAGATGATCAAGAAATACACTGCCCATAGCACCAGATGGTCTTTACAGGGCCATTAGCAGTTACCAGATTTAGCAAGATGGATGGTAACATACTTTTATATTTAGGATTTAAGTCGACAACGTGATGCCTAAACTGCCTATCTTATTTCCAGGTATTCTCCATTAAGTAAAACACAATTCATTGCAGCAGTTCACCACCAACCAACGTATTTGCCAAAAGAAACAGCAAACTCCCTATTCCCCCCACTTATTCTAAGTCAATCTGTGCATACGAAGGCACACCACATGCTACAGATCCGCTACCTCCAACAACACGCTTGACTCCCAGCAATGAATTAAACAATATTTTCAGTGCCACTTTGCCTAAAAGCACTCGCAAGCTACAGCTCGCAGGCGGGAGGACACGTTCTGCAGGTCAAACACAAGCAGGGGCAGGCCAAGTCCCACAACAGCTTCTAAAAGATGGTTAAATGCCACTCGAGGGCAGCTCACTGCTTGATGCTCATCGTCCCCGTGCCCAACGCTTTCTAGTGCAGAAGAGACGTTACAGGTAACCTGAAACACATCTCACAAACTGAAGTACTTCCTGACACAAAATGTAAGTCCTGGCACTTCGCAGTAGCACTCCAGAGTAAATCACCATTTTGTAACACGAGAAATGGAATTACATTTTTTAAATAACCCTGGTGTATATAAAAGATGTCAGAGTACTCTTACGCTCCTTCTGAACGACCTTTCCTATCCATGCTGATCTACAAACAGAGCTGACAACAGCTTATGCGGGTTTGCAAAACGCTATTATGTCAAGCCTGTCGTACATTCAGTACTTTTTCTTATAAACTATCTCAAACATGCAAGCTAAAACCAAGTAACCAAAGAGTCACCTTCAGCTATTTTCTACGCTCCCATTAGGTTTCAGCAAAACTAAACCTTTCCTACTTTCAAAGCATCACACACAGACGTTGCCTAGCGTGTAACTTACACCACACAATGCAACCGCATCAGCAGACCCTGCAATTAACTAGGGCACGAGAGTTTTTTTAAAGCGTGTTACATTTGCCCCTGCTGCATGCACTCCCTAACAAGATGGAAGAGAAGCTAAAATGCTGAGTCTCAGACACAGCTGCGTTAGCTGCAGCAGCAGCTAGGGTTACATTTGTTGACATTCAGGGCTAACCTTCTGAAGCTGCAAAGGTGATGCAGGCTCACCTCAGCTGCAGGGCCGTAACCTCCAGTCACCGGAGGCAGCAACATCCTTCCGGCCACGTGCTTTCACCACAGCTCAGCTGACAGAACCCAGAGCAACTCACAAACGTAAGCCATGGCTCGAAATACTTTTCTCTTGTGGGTAACCAAGAATTGCTGTTGCACAGAGATTTTTTTTAGGGACCCTAGGCTATGACATCTGCAAATCTCTATATAATCCACAGCTTTGTAAGGTAAGTTTAATAACAAATACTAAACAATTGCAGAGTTGGAATTATCATGCATCTGGCACAGTTGAACAGCTTGCATCTTTGGCTGGTCTTGGAGATCACCAGACCTGCACCTCTAACAGAGGAAGGAGCCCTGAGACCCAATTGCTTCAGGAAAAGTTTGATTCAAAACACAGCTATAGCTTAACAGCAAAGTCAGCGAGCTTTCGGGACACACTCGCACAACCCCTTCCAACAGCAGAGCTGTGCAGACAGTCATAAACAACCTTGGCAAGGACAATGAACATTTTCTGCTGGCACAGGTATTTGCAAAGCCAGCACATGTGGTAAAACCATAGCTGTAGGACCTTAGTGCATGCTGCTCGTACACGAGCAGGCACTTTTTTTGCAGCAAAGGTAAAGCTTATTATGAATTTATGCTTACTTTAAAAAACAGCTGGCGATCGCAACCAAGCCAAACACACACAATGACACGGTAAGTAAATGCAAAGCGCAGTTATAAGTTACAGAATCTCAAAGGAAACTGCCCCCCAGAACGTCAGTGTTACTGCCCTAACAAAACCACTTTAGTGCTGTGCTAATTCCTAGACAGTGAGCAGAATAAATACTTAAAATCTCTGCTTGTCAAAAGAGGGGAAGGTATCTGGAACCTCGCCCACAACAACACAGAAAAGCAAATAGACTTGAGAGGCTCTTTTAATTAATAAGTATTTTTGTAAAGCAACCTAGAATACCACAACGACAAACACTGTATCAGCAAGTTGCAAAACGACTTACGCTTCAGGCAAAGTCAAACACGCCAGTTCATACTCACCTTGGCTCAATTTTAAGATGACCCAACCGACTTGGCTTGAAAGGGTTCAGAGAGTACTCACCCAGTCCCTAACAGAGCTGAAGGAGTACTAGCCTTCCTCCAGACGTGGTGACAAACAGCTGTGAAGAACGCTAGCTTCAAGTGGCTAGCAAAATTACTATCTCTTTGGCTTATAGAAGTGTATTTAAATCCTACCTTCACTAAAAAGGTAGGTAAGACCTGGAGGGCCTAGGCATAAGGAGAAAGCAGGTCAAGGCTTTTAAGAAGCACTGTAAAAAAAATACAGAATGTAGTAGCACAAAGGAACTGTGCAAGGGAAAATAATAAACGTGCCCAAATGTAGGGCCGTTGGTCATGAAACTGAAGAGCTGAATTATTTAACAGATAAAAAGTAATAAAAGTTTTGCCTAATTGCTAAAAAAAATCTTAATTAGAAAAATATTACAGACACTAATTCTTGAGCTTCAGACACGTATTTTATGCTACAAAAAGCACAGAGGAGTTTTTGTTATGTTCTCTTAGCAGCATGTACCACGAGAGGTACATTGGGGAACATCTCCCGGCTTCTATCGTGACTGCATAAATACGACTACCCAACGTTTCCTAGTTGTACGATAGCTACACAATAAATATTGGATTGACGAAACAGAACATCAAAAAGATGGCAAAAAAATTCTGCAGTTTTGCAGTTCAACGAGAGTAAAATGGAAAATTGTACCACATTAACAAAAGAGACGACTTGCTCAAAAGTGGTCTGGAAATAGCAAGCTCAGAGAAAAGTCTCTTAGCTGGGATCTCGAGGGCAACCTTGCCATTTACAAAAACTAAAAAACTGTTTTTCGGCAAGCAAAAAGAGATGTTGCACTCTCTCCTCGCAGTCTTCTGAATCAGCAGCTCAGCTCCTCCACAGCAGGGGAGCAAGAACCAGCGCTAATTACCGGCTGGAGGAATAAATAACGCAGAGGAAGTGATGTGCCGCCAGCAGATGAAGGCAACGTGCGGTGTCCCAGCTCACACAGGCATTTATTTCATCCGCTTTAAAATCTTCTGTCCTGAGACAACGCTCACTGCTATTGTTTTTCCCCAACACTGTCACGACAGCAACAAAAATAGGAATAAAACGGTATGGCAGTCACATTCTGCAGTTTGTGGTACCGCTGACAGGACTGCCAGCCTAAATGGGAGAAAACCGTCAGTATCCCAGTTTAGAAAGTTCTTCCCCACCAGGATACGTTTTTTGCTTTGGGTGGCAGTAAAAAGCCAAGCTGTATCTTTCAACACCTGTTCTGCCAATACAATTTGATATTGCTGCGACAGAGACAAAACCTCTGCAGTCAGTTACCAGCCCCTTCATTTAAAAGAATCTTTACACACAGTTTAAGCAACTCTTAACAGCTACAAATACTTAGCTCCAAGTGCTAACTTATTCCTACACCAGAAGGAGCAGGGAGATGCATATAAATATTAACACAATCACCTCAGCAGATTTCAAGATGTAATTCTGTCGATAAGAATTAAACCCATAAAGTCACACTTGCATAGCTAGCTCCCTATGGATGTTGTTTAATACATTTCAGAGTTTTATAAATTACTATTTCCCTGCTTCAGGTTAACATGAACTAATTTACATTACTCAATAGGATATTCTAGGAACTCTTCAGCATGAGTTTCAAGATTTCCTCCCAAAATAAACCCGGCAGCTTGCAAGACTCCTTCTGCCCACTGCCTGCAGTCACTGCACGCCAAGAAAATCCCAGGCATAAATCAAACAATCATTTACAACTGGCCCACCTTCAAGACAGAAGCAGGTGAGAATGTAATGACTTAGGCATTGCTGCATAGAGTTTAAATTCCTCATCCTGCAACTGCTCTGCAGTCTCACATGGCTCTGTAAAACTCGCCCATCAGACAGAGGTGCTATCTGATCGGGACATTCAACGAGTGGCTTGCTGGTAACACCAGGAGCATAAGACCAATTAAAAGCATGTAGCAACTTATGCTGGTTTCTTCAAGGAAAATGTTTGGATTGTTCTCTTGTATACCAGCGGAGCACATCTACGTTACGAGTGTGCACTGGCATACGCACGTGTAAGAAAAATAAAAAAGCCAGCAGAAGCTTCAATCTACAAATCTGACAGCCAATATGAAAAAGCTCTGATGTGAAGCTTAACACGAACGGTTAAAGAAACATTTCAGGTAGAACTAAGTAGTGATTTCTCATGCCTGAATCTGCCTGCACGAGTTTAAAAGCCCGAGAGAGTCAAACTTCTCTGACATTTTCATTTGAATGATTAATAATCAAATAAAAAAAATAACCCCCAAAGTTAAGCTAGCCTCTTCTCCTCCTGTAGGGAAGCTGCTTAATAAGTGAACAATGCGAACAGTCATCCCAATCATGCATCCACACGAGTAACGCCTACCTAAATGGCTGGGGCAACCCAGCACTTCGGAGCACTTCTGGCCACATCCTGCAGATGAAAGCCCGGCGTTGGACACAGCAGCTCCCTCGCCCTCACGTGCTCGGCTCTCAGGGCACAGATGCAATTTTAACCCAGGTGCCCAGGCTCCTTACACCATACAGAAGCAGCATGGATATTTCAGCATGAAATGGCTGAGGAAATGGGTAGCACGCCAAGCCCAGCATTATCTCAAGTCAGTGCAATCAGCACGGGGCCATTAAGAAAGCTGTCCACAGGAAGGACTCCTAAATTCTACTCCCAGACTGCCTAACCCAGAAATGCAGAAAGCTTTTTGTTTCTGAGGATTCCCAGCCCAGAAACCTTCGGGGTGGGTGAGCCTATACTACCTGTACCTAGCAGCGCTGTTACTTGTTGTCAGTTTAATAACACAGCTGCTGATGGTGCCCTTTTTATAAGGCAGGATGGTAGCCCTGAAGGGAAAATACCACAGCTTAGTTCCTTCACTGGTGGGGCAATCTGTATCCATATCTCCATCTCCTAGGACACTACACAAGCTGCAAGTCACGAGTGCTCTCTTCCAGACAGCGTCTGTTCACCTCTCCTATTTCACCCGGTTTAAAAAAAGGCACTCGATTTAAAAACAAACAAACAAAACCATAACGAAGCGGGGCTCTAAAGTTTAGTCGTCAGGCATACGGGCAGAAAAGGGCAGGAAATGATAGGCTTTGGATGCTTGCTGTAAGCAACATCTAACATTAAACGAGCACAAAGTTCTGAAACCAAAGGCCAGAACCTGCACGTCTCCTTTCTTGGAGGGCAACATTTTCTTATCCATCCTCTTTCTGGCTCAGTGAATCATGCGTTCTTTTTCTGGATAGTAACACAGCCTCAACCAGGAGAACTGAAGATAACACACAGCTTGACGACTGGGATACTTGCCTGGGACGTGGAAGATGTAGGTTGATCGCTCCAGGCAAAACAGGAAGCTGAAGTAGGGTCTACCACATTCTGAACAAATGCTTTAACTCACAGTTTTTAAAAAGCAGCAGCACCTCCTCTTGCAAGAGCCTCCTAAAGCTGTTGCTGTATTTTGGAGGAGACTGACTCTGCAGCTCACATCGGGTACGATCAGAGAATTCCCACCCGACCAAAACCCCAGGACCTACAGTTAAATAATATTCAGCAAGCTGACAATCATGAGCTAGGCATCCTGCTGATCATCCCTCCTGCAGGTAGGGGGGAAAAAAAAAAAGAGAGGGGGTAAAAGGCTGGGTAAAGCGATAAGGGGGATAGTGAGGGGCCGAGGGGGTAACTAGGGGGGTAACTAGGCAGTTGCGGGGGGTAACTGAGGGCAGTAACTAAGTGGTTGAGGGGGTAACTAGGGGGGTACGGGGGTGGCTGGAGCGTGATTAAGGGAATAAAGGGGGAAAGTAAGGCGCTGAAGGGGTAAATAAGTGGGTAAGGAGGTGCCTAGAGCCATTGAGCCTGCTCTGAAACCCCCAGGAAAACATCATGCAAAACTAAAGAGGTATTATTATAATGTACTATGATGCAATAAAACTGACACACTTAGCTACTGACTTCAGCAATCTCAGTCACAGCAATTAATTTAAGAGTCACTTACCTTTTCTTGTACACATCTGGATAAATAGTGTAATCCTCTTTCCCTTCTCATTTTGCCGCCTCCACTACTCATTCCTGAGGACAGACCATTGGATGCGGCAGTACCGAAGTTGTAGCTGGTCACATTTCTCGTAGTTTCACATTTCACACCGCTCACACATACGGGAACAACGACTAAGCCAGAAGACCTGAAATAGAAGAGCTGATTTAGATTGCTATTTTCCAATGCTTCCTTTAAACAGGACTGGTTCTCTGATTCTGCGATGAACATGCATCTTTGCAAGGATATAAAAGAACAACTCACGAAAATATAGAAAGAGTGCTCATATGCATACACACACGGGACACGCTGCCAACAGCTATGATAGAACAGAGAGGCCGCAGACTTGTGTGGCAAGGTAATACAGCATAAGCTTCAGAAGCAGCTCTGGCTTTCATGTGGCCATCAGCAGCAACAGCAGAGGTGTTTGGGTGTGCCAACATTCCAGTCTTTTCAGACATGAAGAGAGATCCCTTTTGTAAGGCACACAAAGGCATTTTTCTGTTACTTAGAAAAGCCTAGACCAAAACCAGAAAGATTTCCTCATCTCAGTGGAAACAGGGAAAAAAATATCCCAAACCAGAAGTGAAATAGGGAATAGCACTAATAAAAGCACTATGGCAAGAAAATGAAGTCTGCCTGGAAAAACTGTGACATCAAAGCTTATCTTGCAGCCAATCAGGAAGTACAAAAGTGCATTAGATCACACTGGAAGACACCAGCTCAAACTTCCAGAAGACTGAGGAGGAGAACTGGTCTAAACTTGTCAAATACTTGACAACAGCCTGCTTAGCACTCTGACTGCATAGAGGAAGACAGATCCCTAAGGCATATGCTCAGACTTTTCTCTAATCCAAACTGTCAATCAATTAGAACACTGACAAAAAGTCTTACATCAGAATAGGTCTTTATTCGGACAAGTATCCTTTGCCCATAATAGCCCATATTCCTCTTTCTGTTAACGCCTGTCAGCTTCAAGGGGGCAAAGACAGTTGTCAGCCTTCAAGCAAGTCTGATCTACAATTGGACTCAGGCTTAACAAAAAAATTTATATATATATATATGTATACACACACACACACATATATAGCATTGGTGGGCCAGAGATTTACTGAATATTCCAACTCAGCTGTCCAAAGGGACTCTTGCCAGCAGATCATTGTGGTGCTCCTGCTCCAGAACATGGCACCCAACAGAGACCAGCACCACAAAAAACACTACCACCACTACCTACTCTACAAACAAAAGGTAGGGCACTGCAATGGACTGTGTCAACAAAATCAAAAGCAGTATGAGTTTTCTGGATCTCCTTCCTACATGGAGAAGTAGAAAGGAGTGCTAACAAAGATAATTCAGAACAGCTTGAAAAAAACATAATTAAAACCCAGCAGCTGTTTGCACCTGTACCAGAACCTTAAAGCCAGTCGCTTCCACCCCTAAAAAGGCGGTGGTTGTGAAGTCGAACTTTTAGATGCCAAGACAAAAACGTTGAGTTCTTTCTGCAAGCCAAAGAATGCCCACGGTCACATAAGAATTGCTTGGCAGATGAGCAGAGTCAGCAAAATTCCCTGCTACTGTTCTTGGAAAAGAGCAACCCCCTAAAAAGGTAGGGTGCAAAATGTCCTAACTCAAGCGTTATTACCCCAAACACCATTTGCCCAGAAGGGAAAGCCATCAATATTATCTGGAGGATAACTCATCCTAACCCTAACCAACTAACTCATTAATTAACATCCTAAACCAAGAAAGCAGTATAACACAAAGCAGTCTCCTCAAGAAGAAGTTCAGTTAATTCTTCTGGATTTAGTTTTTTTATTTTAGAGACGAGTTAGCATTTGGCCTCAAATGATTCTAAACAACACAGGGTCTTCATGTGAACTCAGAGCAAACAATTAACTTCATCATGAAAGGAGCATTAAAAATAAATAAATACTAATAAATCTTCTTCCAGGTTTTTGCTTAAAAAATAAAGAAAAAAAAACCGTGACTCACTTCGCCTACTTTACCTTCTAAAGAATACTTCAGAAAGAATCATTCCATGAGGACAGAGCTTTCAAACTCCCAGCAATTAACTAGCTAAAACTAATAGCTTTTCCCCTAGGGAACATTAAGAGGGACAAATTGTTTTGTTATAAATAAACTGACATACAAACTATGAAATAGCTGTCACAGCAAAATTTGTAACACTAAAGATTTAGTTAAACTACAAAACGATCCCTATTTCCTAGAGAAGGAAAAAATTAGGCCTCCAAAAGCACAGAGCCTTTCCGTGGATACAGCATTATAGCCTGCCTTGTTTCCCATCTTCACATCCTCCTCAGAAGATAAACTTGGCATAAAAAGTGGTGTATCAGTCATGTATCAGTCATTTTATTATTGTTCATCTTCATTCTTTTCATAAAAGCAACAATTTTCTCAAAGTTACACTGGTCTTCAAACACAATCTGGACTTCGCTGTTCCCTCAAAATACAAAGTTTTCCTTGCATTTCCCATTCCTTTTACTGACAACTGTCACCACCTTTCCAAAAAGGCAAGCATGCAGACTGTACTGAAAAGGAGATTTCTTTCTTCCTTCAAGTAAGTTTTAAATGAATAAATGTCATACCTTCCACATTGTTCTGCTTGCTGTCTCACAGGCGAAGTCTTCTCTCTCATCCACTGCAAGTTAAATTTATTTCAAGATTTAGCTGAATAGATACAGAATACACAAAGTACCCAAAACCACTTATGTGTTGGTGTTGGTTTTTTTAATTTATTTATTTTTAATTTTATAGCACTGAATACGCCTCACCTGCTTAACCTTGTTCCCTAATTCAGCATTGTGGATGCAGTTCAGTTAAACTTTGGGGCTAAAGTGAGCATCACTGCTTCACTCAGCACTGAGGACAAACTGATAGAACACTAAATCAAATTTGTCAAATTCTCTACCAAAGAAAGTAATTATTTTAAGCAACATGACAAAAATTGTGTACATGTGGGGCCGAGTTTACCAGCCCCGTAAAAGGGACATACTTTTCTGTTTTCTATCATTTATTATCAACAAGCAAGCAAAAAAAAAAAAAAAAAAGTAAATTAGATATCCCAGGAACTTCAAAGCTGTTAACTACACTGTCTAGTGCCCAGGCACCTTCAGAGCTTAGTGATAAGAGACGGAGGGTTTGGTGGGCTGTAATTCTGATCACAAGCACACAAAACAGATCTATTTCAGTACTTCTACAAACTGACTTATTGACAAAAGTTGTAGGGGGAAGGATGAGAAAAACAGCCGGTAGGGATCAGAATCAGAGGTATAACCTCATGTTAAAATCGCCTCCATCGCTTTCGTGTCTCCCCAACTGCGTCACAGAGAGACAATTCACATTAAAGCACAGAGCCTTCTGCAGAGCGGGCATCACATTGAAAACAAACTGAAATCAATTGACAAATGCTCTAAGCAAGCTATTTACCCAAAGTTCATCCTGTTATGTTACGGGCATTTGCACGGTTCATATGGCTACAAAGTTATCAGCTATAATAAATAATATTAATAAATATAATATTATAATAAATAACATAATAAACGCACACGTATAGCGTCTATCAGTTTGCCTATTTATCAAATCATTACAATTTTTTCCCCGATAAGTTGCTGTTAATTTGATCTGCGTTGGATGTGCAGCATCCGTTCTCTGTGCAGAATCCCCCAGATATCCCCAAGCACCTCTTTGCTCTGGCACACTGCTTCAATAAACCTACTGGAAAACACCCAGAGATAACAGGCAATAGCAAAGTTGGAAAACCATCTCCGCTGATTATTAATTCACCTGTAAGGTTTATCAGTTACCTACGCAGCGTCGGCACACGCGAGATACGACACTTTCAACATTAACGTGTTGCTGAAGCCCGAGGTTTCAATGTTTGCTCTGTAAGCGTGGGGAATGTTTTATTGCCCTTCCAGGCCAGCTTTAGATGGACTAGACTGATTGTCAATATACGGTGTAAGGGACTTGGCACTTCTGCGAGTGATAAAAACCTAACTGAGCAGCTATCCACGCATAGTGCTCCCTCGGCTTTGCATATGATACTCAGTTACGTTGCTGATTTCATAGCGGAGAGGTTTTGGCTGAACGAACACGTGCAGAGGGCGTCTGCAGAGCACCTCTCTGGGCGCCTGACATTTCTTCGCAATGAGCTGCTGGCAGGGATCTCAGCGTGTCCCCCCTCCAGCACGGGGATTTTCACACCCTGAATTTACAGAATTTGCATTCACCGTCAACCTACCGGACCCTCCCGCACGAAGGAGAAGTAAAGCCTGGCAGGTAACGTGCAGAGAATTTACGAGGGGGCGAGGCAGGGTGCAGGGAGTGGGGAAAGCCCTGGAGGTCCTGAGGGCAGTGGGCTAGGGATGAAAGGGAGGGTGAGGAGGGGGGTAAAAGGCTGGGTAAAGCGATAAGGGGGATAGTGAGGGGCCGAGGGGGTAACTAGGGGGGTAACTAGGCAGTTGCGGGGGGTTGCTGGGGGGGGTAACTAAGGGCAGTAACTAAGTGGTTGAGGGGGTAACTAGGGGGGTACGGGGGTGGCTGGAGCGTGATTAAGGGAATAAAGGGGGAAAGTAAGGCGCTGAAGGGGTAACTAAGGGGGTAAGGAGGTGGCTAGGGGGTGATT
This sequence comes from Anas platyrhynchos, assembly GCF_047663525.1. NCBI lineage: Eukaryota > Metazoa > Chordata > Aves > Anseriformes > Anatidae > Anas > Anas platyrhynchos. The sequence continues at coordinate 106,475,213 of NC_092588.1, forward strand.
AAGGGGATCAGTAAGGGGCCGAGGGGATAACTGAGGGGGGTTAGTAAGGGGTTGAGGGGGTAACTAGGCAGTTGAGGGAGTAGCTAAGGGGATAAGGAGGTGGGTAGGGGGTGATTAAGGGAATAAAGAGGAAGTTGAGGGGGTCAGGAAGGGGCTGAAGGCGTAACTAAGGGGGGTTAGTAAAGGGTTGGGGGGGTAACTGGGGGGGTAACTGGACAGTTGAGGGGGTAATTAAGGGGATAAGGAGGTGGGTACAGGGCAATTAAAGGGATAAAGGGGCGGGTGAGGGGGTCAGGAAGGGGCTGAGCGATAAGTACACGGGCAACCGAGGCGCTGTGGGGCAGGGCCCGCTGCGTGGGGGCCGCTCCTCACCTGCCTAAACCGGGGGTAGGGGGCCCTCGCGGCGCCCCAACGGTGGCGCCGCCTCTTCATCTTGCTGCCAGCCGCAGCAACTTCTCCTCCTCCTCCTCCTCCTCCTCCTCCTCCTCCTCCTCCAAGCGCTCCGGCTCCGGCTCCGGCTCCGGCTCCGGCTCCGGCTCCCGCTCCGGCGCGGCCGCACCGCCACCGCCGCCGCCTCCGCCGCACCCGCCGCCGGCCGAGCCCTCCGCGGCCGTTCCGCCGCCGGCCGTTGGGCCGCCCGAGGCCATGCCGCCGCGCCCCTCGCTCTGTGCCGTCACACGCCCCCCGCCCGGTCCCGGTCCCGGTCCCGTCCCGTCCCTCGCCCTCCCCGCTCCGCCGCTCGCCTCACGCGGCCAATTGGGGCAGGCGATGGCGGCTCCCGTCAGCGCGGTGCGCGCCGCGCGTCACCCGCCCGCGACGGCCCCGGCCCCGGCCCCGGCCCCGGCCCCGGCCTCGCGAGAGGGGAGGGAGGGGAGGGAGGGGAGGAGGAGGCGGGGCCGCGCGGGAAAGCGCGAAGTGAGGGGACGGGGACGGGGACGGGGACGGGGACGGGGACGGGGACGGGGACGGGGAGCGGGGCTGCCTCACCTCAGGGATGGCGGCCTCGGGGAGCGGCCGCCATAAGAAAAGCCGGCCCGGACAGCACGAGAACGGGGCTAAAAGACGGCCGCGGAGCCTCCCCGCCCCGTGGTGCCGAAGGCTGGGGTGCAGCAGCACCGCGCCGGGGGTGGGACAGCGCCACAACCCCACAGTGCTCGTCAAAAAAGCCCCCCACCGATAACCAGTGTGGGAATAGAAATGTTGTTTGTGCAGAGTTACATTGTTTAGAAGGAGGGAATGTGGTACTTGTTGTAAGTTGCCCCCTTAAGTAATTTTCAGAGAGCATTGCATTAATAATAGAAAGGAATTTATTGAGTAAGCAACAGCAAGCAAAACAGCGCTGGGCGGCCGGGGAGTCTCGGCTCCGCCAACGGTGCGCACCTCACCCCCCCCAGGGTCCCTTTTTATATCTTGGTGATTTCAGGATTACGCAGCACGTCCGGGTGTGTTCTGCTGATTCAAAGATCGAAGCCGAAATTCCTTTAAGTGGTATATTCTTTATTGCAGCGCTGGATGCACGGGGGATCTCTCCACCTATCGTGCATACCCAAAGCGGAAAGCAGTCTTGAATTTATACAATCAATCTATCAATATTCTACAAGCGCCTATACATACGCATTACCTATCCCCGCCTTCCCTCGCTTCTCATGCTAATTAGCCTTTTGGCACCTTGCGCCTGCGTAGAGCCTCCCAAGAATTGTGGGCAGGGGTCTTTGGGACGTGGGCAGGGGTCTTTGGGAGGAAGACCCCGAGTCTTCCTCACAGTGTACTTTTCACCTTTGGTCAGGAATCTGCTGAATTGGCACGTTTCTTAATTGCGAGAGCTGGTTGTTGCCAATTCTTCCGTTTGTTGTATCTTTATAATAAATTCCAATGTCCAGTTTTGAGATTTATAGTCCTTACATTTGTTTCTCTGTCCGTCTGCCGCTTCCTTATCATGAGTTCCAGTGTCTTGTTTCGAGATATACAGTCCATGTCTGGGGATTGTCCTTGCCTCCCCAATACCTCCCCAGTACCTCCTTAATCAATCCCCCCTTTTCTTTTCCCATGCAAATTCTTTTGCATCAGATACTTTCATTATTTACAGTAACACAACAAAGCAGGCATCTAAACAACATGCACACAAATATTCCTAACACTACTAATGTGATTAGAGCAATGAACACTTGTTCCAACCATTGGAAGTTGGGCAACCAGGCGGTTAACTTATTCCATATTTCACTAAAACTCCATGAAAGATCATCTTTACTGATCTCATGTAGGACCCTTGTCTGCTTCCGTATTTCTTCCAGGTCGGTAGAGATCCTTCCACTCTGATCTACATACATACAACAACTTGTATTTATTACTGTACAGACTCCCCCTTGAGCGGCCAGTAACAAGTCTAGGGCCATCCGATTTTGTAATACTACCTGTGATAAACTAGATATCTCTTCTTGTTGAGCCTTTATAGCATCCAGAGTTTTGTTTTCTAACTTCTCTATAATTGCAGAAATATTAACTATCGCCTTTTCCAATTCATTCACTCCTAACCATGGGATAAACCATCGAACAAAACTATGAAAAGCGGTGTGTCTCTCTATCAATGGATTGTTAATTTTTCGTCTAATTCTCCAGATATGATTTCTCAAGTAACCTCGAGGCACTACATCATGTACTGTCATACTGGGGACTACTGCTCCAAGAGTGCAAGTTCCCTTCCAGTTCTCGGGCAAGACCTTACGGGCTGTATCATTGCATAGCCAATACCACCCTTTTCCTTCTGGAACTGGCCAGCTGGTTGAATTTGACCAACTGCTAGTTGTACTAATATCAATTGTTTGATTACAAGATGTCTGATTTCCCACATAAGTAGTACCCGTATTTATACAATCCTGTTTTCCCATACCCTTAGGCGGGTTACACCTTTGTACACATACATAGTAAGATTCCAATGGCACGAAGCTACTAACTTCTAGTTCCAAAACTTCTTCATATTTTTGACCCCAAGATGTGTTTTCCCACAAATTAGTCCAAGGTAAGTTTGCAGGCAAGGGAATCCTGATTAACGATACACCCTTATTCCCATGCTGTGGCAGATGGGTGCATACCCAACAGTTTGTCTTATTAATTACTTGAGAAATTGTTTGTATCAGGGACAGGTGTAAGTTCTCGTCCCAAACTGCCCACCCCGAATCTGAGAACCACACCCCTGCAATCATTAGGATCTGGAAAACCATAATTTTGTTGGTCCAATTGGAGTGGTGGTCCATATCCTTGCCAGGGCCTTCTTCACCCTTGAATCGTGGATCCAAGCTGCTTGCTCCTTAATCTTAATGGCGGTGTGTGTTGTCAGTAATACCTGGTATAGTCCCGTCCACTTTCCTTCCGTTTTTCCTCTAGGGGTTGTCCTGAAAAAATTCTTTATATATATAATCCCTGAGCTTAAAAGGGTGGATTGGTTGATCCAACCGTCTAGCCCAGGTCCTGAGAACAAATTTATGTACTTTATTTATTTATTTCTGAAGTTCAGTTATATATGCATATAAATATTCTAATCCTAGCTGCATTAGATCCTCTCCACTAAATAGAAATGGATACGGCCTTCCATATAAAATTTCAAAGGGACTCAAATTCCCTTTTATTCTAGGTTTAACTCAAATTCTAAGTAATGCTAAAGGGAGGGATTGAGGTCATGACAAATTAGATTCTTGTCCGATTTTAGCTATTTGTTGTTTAATTAAATGTTTCATTTTTTCTACCTGTCCACTTGCCTGCGGTCTATAAAGAGTATGCAGTTGTCTTTAGAATATCTTTAGAATCTTACTTATCTGTTGTACCACTTGCACACAAAAATGTGAAACTCTATCAGAAGACATTGCTACTAGAATCCCAAAGCATGGTATTACTTCATTTAACAAGACTTTAACCACTTCTTCTTGCTTTGTTTGTTTGACAGGGAAAGGCTTCAGGCCTTCCTGAAATCATGTCAGTCAGAACCAGTAAATAACAATACCCCCCTTTTCTAGGGAGTTCTGAAAAATCAATTTGCCACAGTTGCCCCGAATAATTCCCTTTATCAATGACACCAAATGTCACCCTATTTCCTGTATTGGGATTATGACGCATACAGGTGTCACATTGTTGGGTTACCTGCCTTATTGTGGTATACAGATTTCTTGCTACCAAGACTCGATTTAATAGTTTATACAGGGCATCGGCTCCCCAGTGGGTTTTGTTGTGTTCCCCCAAAACCATAGGCCACACCAAATTAGAGGGCATAACAACCCTGTTGTCCTTCAAATGAGCCCACCCATCAACATTCAGCTTCCCTTTTAGATCCTCGATCAACTTTAAATCTTCTTTTGAATATTTAGGAGCCTGTCCTTTCTCTAATGTCTGAATTTTACCGTCTGGTATTAAAGCAAGCACTTCCACTTGACCTCTTTCCGCCGCCCTTCTTGCCTCTTTATCAGCCAATCTGTTCCCAATCTCGAAGTCGGTGGATCCTCTTTGATGCCCTCGGCAATGCATAATAGCCACTTTTTCTGGTTGTTTTACAGCCTCTAACAATTTTAAAATTTCTTCAGCATGTTTTATCTGTTTTCCCTGAGCAGTCAGTAATCCACGTTCTTTCCAAATCGCTCCATGAGCACGTACCACGCCGAATGCATATTTAGAATCTGTCCAAATATTTACCCTTTTTCCAGCTGCCAGTTCCAATGCTCTCGTGAGAGCAACTATCTCCGCCTTTTGAGCTGATGTTCCAGGGGGTAAAGGCTTAGACTCAATTACCTGCTGAGTAGTTGTTATAGCATATCCAGCTTTACATTGTCCTTGTGTAACAAAACTGCTCCCATCCGTGAACCAAGTTTCTTCTGCATCTTCCATGGGCTCCTCCTTAAGGTCTGGTCGGCTGGAATACACAGTCTCCATAGTTTCTAAACAATCGTGAATCACAGGTTCCACCGGAGCATCACTAAGAAAAGAGGCTGGATTCACAATATTAGTTATCACAATTTCCACATCGTCCTGTTCTACCAATATTGCTTGATATTTCAAAAATCTCTGAGGAGATAACCAATGAGCACCCTTTTGTTCTAAAACTGCTGACACAGTGTGTGAGACAAACACTGTTATCTTCTGCCCCATTGTAAATTTCCGGGCTTCTTGTATATTCATAATTACGGCTGCCACTGCTCGCAGGCAGCCTGGCCATCCTTTACTTACTTCATCCAATTGTTTAGAGAAATAAGCCACTGCCCTTTTGTAAGGTCCCAACTTTTGTGCTAGTACCCCTAAGGCCATACCCTGTCTTTCACAGGAGTATAACCAAAAGGGTTTAGACAAATCTGGTAAACCAAGAGCTGGGGCTCGCATCAACTCCATCTTAAACTTCTTAAAGGCTGCTCGGGCTTCTCCTGTCCATATTAGTCTTATGCAGTTATCTTTAATTAAATCAGACGAAGGCCTTACAATTAATCCATAATTGTTGATCCATAATCTGCACCAACCTGTCATTCCTAGGAAAGTTCGTAATTCTTTAACAGTCTGTGGTTCTGGGGTACAACAGATTGCTTCCTTGCGTTCCGTCCCCAATTCACGTTGTCCTCCTGAGATCTCAAATCCTAGGTACGTCACGTGGGTTTGAACCAATTGTGCCTTCTGTTGTGAAACCCGGTATCCATTCATTCCTAGGAAATTAAGGAGGCTCACCGTCCACTGTATGCAGCTTCCCCTGTCTTCGGTAGCAATCAAGAGATCATCAACATATTGCAGCAGGACCCCTGCAGAATTGGGGGCTTCCCAGGATTCAAGTTCCTTTGCAAGTTGATTACCAAAAATCGTAGGGCTATTTTTAAACCCCTGAGGAAGCACTGTCCATGTCAACTGGACTTTTCGTCCTGAGTCAGGATTTTCCCATTCAAAGGCAAAGAGGTTTCGGCTTTCTGGGGCCAAGGTTAAACAAAAGAAGGCATCCTTTAAATCCAGTACGGTAAACCAGACCAACTTGTCCCTTAACTTGGTCAATAGCGTATAAGGGTTTGCTGCCACAGGGTGTATGTCTTCAGTGATCCTGTTTATTGCTCTCAAGTCCTGTACTAACCTATAACTCTTCCCATCCGGTTTCTTAATTGGTAAGATGGGAGTATTATATTCTGATTCACACTCGACCAGTAACCCATATTTCAAAAACTTATCTATTGTATCTTTTATTCCTCTTCTATCTTCTATTCTAAGGGGGTACTGCTTAACCTTTACTGGCTTCTCTCCTGGTTTTAATTTTACCATTATTGGTGCAGCATTCTTTGCTTTCCCAGGGACATCAGATTCCCACACCCCTGGATAAACCTGATCCTGGATTTCCGGAAGGGTTTCATTAAAAGAATCAGTTTGGATCAATACCAAACTTAGTGCACTTATAAGTCGGTCTTCTTTTACTCTTAACTCTACCCTTCCCTTTTCAAAAACAATTTCAGCTTCTAATTGCTCTAATAAATCCCGTCCCAATAAAGATCTAGGAGATCCCGGCAAATACAAAAACCTATGTATTCCCATTTGCTTCCCCAATTCATATTCTAATGGCTTTAAAAAGAAAGCTTTTTCGTGTCTACCCGTTGCCCCCACCACTGTCACAAAACCTTTATCTTCTGGCATCAACTTCTGATTTAACACTGAATATGTAGCTCCTGTATCTACTAAAAATTCTACTTCCCGACCCAATTTCCCTGGCTTAATTTTAACCAGTGGATCTGCTAGGGTAGAGTCCCCCGGTCTCCTTCATTGTTTTGTAGCCATTAATAGCTTCTTTTCCTCTTGCCGCTTCGGGCATTCCCTTTTCCAGTGTCCTATCTCTTTACAATAGGCACACTGTTCAGCCCGCAAGGGGAGTCGAATTACCTTCCCCCCCCCTTCTCCTGCCTCGAAAAGATTCTTCCTGCTTTCGCAGGGCTGCCACAGTGGCTGCTGCAATCGTCTCACCTAACTTTTGCCTTTCATTCCCCTCACGATTTCTAAACACTCTCCAGGCTTCTTCTACTAATCTTTCCAAATCCCTTACGTCTGGTTCTTTCATTTTCTGAAGTTTTCGTCTAATATCTTCCGCCGATTGACCCAAAAATAGAGATACTAATTGAAGTCTACCCCCCCTCAGAGGAAGGGTCTATAGTGGTAAACTTCTGCATTGCTGCCCTCAGCCTTTCAAGAAATTCGGATGGGGTTTCTTTTAGACCTTGTTGGAAGCATATTCTCAATTGCCAATTCATCCAGATTTTAGTATTTACTTAGCCGTTCATAATTTTAGGGATGATTAGGGTCTCAGTGGGGTCGGTCAGGGGAATGCAGTTGTCCACAGTTCCCTGAGCGGTCCCATCGGTAATCTGAGCTCGCACATGAACTCAGGTTGTTTTAAGAGTTAACTGTTTTTCTGTTTCCATAACAACTCTCTCTCGGACCCATCATGATCCATTTGCCCCAAAGGGCTAACGCCCATGATTTTAAGATCTCTGCCTAGAGCAGAGGCAGAACTATTAACATTCCTACATCCTCTTTCCCTGCTCATTCAACTTCAAACACCTTTAACACTTTCAACAACCCTTTTAACACTTCCTTTATCTTTCTCCAGCCTGTACTTCTCTAATGCCAACATCAAAGGCTCAGTCAGGGGCCAACTTAATTCCGTACCTTTTCCCACCAAGATGCTGAAACAACATCAGTATACAACATTTCATCCTGTTTTCCTTCTCAAAACCAACATTAACTGTAGCAAAACATTAGAGTTTAAAGTTCCATTTAGGGGCCACTTTTCTCCACATTCCAGCTTATAAAGCGGCCACCATTGATTACAATATTTTATCAATGTTTTCCTGTTCACACTTTCACCGGCAGATCCTCCAATATCCTTCCAGTGATTCAAAACACATCCTAACGCACTTTTCTTAGGAATTTCACTGCTTACTCGCCCCCCCATTTTCCAGTTTACACTTTCAGAATACACGTGTTACTTACAAAAGCGTATCACAAAAACGTATCACTCACAAAATTACAGGCACGCAATATCTTTCAGTAGCGATGTCACAAAGCTACTATTACCAGCAATATTGCTAAAATCACAATAACAATAGTCAGAGTCAAATTCCACATGCGATAAGTCAGAAAACCGAACTGTGTAACACCATAACGATATCTTTCTTATAACAATGCCACGAACCTACTATTACCACCAGAAAAATAGCCAAAATCACAGTAACAATAACCAGAGTTAAATACCATACTCCATGAGTCAGAAAACCGAAATAAACAACACAATTCCAGATGGACCTTAAAGCGAGCTCTTTCCTTAAGGTCCCCAAATATACTTATGGTGCTTACCACAAAGTATATACCAAACACTGCCTCGCAGAAGATCACCTTCTGACTTACAGACAGTTCCAGATACAGATGGACCTCAAGGTCCCCAGATATACTTGTGGTACTAACCACAAAGTATATACCAAATACTGTCCTGCAGAAGTCACCTTCCGACTTACTGGACAGTCCCAGATGACCGGTCTACCAGAAAACCAAACCAGAATAAAGAATATACTCACTTACAATGATGGGGTCCTTGTCTGCCTCCGCAGTGATCCGGTGAGTCGAGGAGTCCCTCCGGGAAATCCCGGGGGTACCCTAGGGAGTCCTGTCCCCAGCGGGTCCTGCGGACCGGCAGAGAGGTTGTCCCATCTGGGGTGCCAGATTGATTCAAAGATCGAAGCCGAAATTCCTTTAAGTGGTATATTCTTTATTGCAGCGCTGGATGCACGGGGGATCTCTCCACCTATCGTGCATACCCAAAGCGGAAAGCAGTCTTGAATTTATACAATCAATCTATCAATATTCTACAAGCGCCTATACATACGCATTACCTATCCCCGCCTTCCCTCGCTTCTCATGCTAATTAGCCTTTTGGCACCTTGCGCCTGCGTAGAGCCTCCCAAGAATTGTGGGCAGGGGTCTTTGGGACGTGGGCAGGGGTCTTTGGGAGGAAGACCCCGAGTCTTCCTCACAGTGTACTTTTCACCTTTGGTCAGGAATCTGCTGAATTGGCACGTTTCTTAATTGCGAGAGCTGGTTGTTGCCAATTCTTCCGTTTGTTGTATCTTTATAATGAATTCCAATGTCCAATTTTGAGATTTATAGTCCTTACATTTGTTTCTCTGTCCGTCTGCCGCTTCCTTATCATGAGTTCCAGTGTCTTGTTTCGAGATATACAGTCCATGTCTGGGGATTGTCCTTGCCTCCCCAATACCTCCCCAATACCTCCTTAATCACTGCGACTGCGCGCACTGTTGCTAGGGGGTCGTCTCTGTCCCTCTGGTGGTCGTGAAGATGAAGGCCGTAGTCTTCCTCGGCGTTGTGGTCCAACTTCTTTCTTTATTTGGTCATGTTGGCCCAGCGTGAGACAGGAAGGCAAGATGTTGATACACTAGTTTAACAACTTATCAGGAGATGGCTACATGAACTTTGCAGCGGTGTCTTTTGAACAAAAGAGGCTACTGAGATGCAGAAGGAGAGAAGGGGAGAGGGTTCTCTTTTTTGTTACATTAAGCAAAGGAATTTTCATAGTGTCTAGCTAAGCATTATACAGCTCCTTACTTCAGCAGGGAGTTTTCACAACTCCCGTTCCTCAAACAGAACTCCTTGTTTTTACAGAAGACAATGAACGAACATTTATTGTGTATTACAGTACTGAGATATGCTTACAGTGATAAGAAAGTTTAGCAGGCGACCTAGTGAAACGCAGACAACCAGACTCCTTAGGACAATTAGGTGAAAATCACGGTGTCAAGTCAGATAAGTGAAGAAACATTACCACTTCAAGCAGTAAAAATGTCAAAAGACATTTGAAATTTAACAGGCCGGCAACTGAAGGCCATGCATTGTTTGTGAAGCATCAGATAGATTGTGAACCTGGATTACCCACTCAGTGGGGAAACAGGGGAGGGTCCTGCCATCAAAAGGTATATAAACTGTGTTTTGGAACTAGTAGATGCGCTCTCTCCTGCTTGTGGGGCGCCCGCCATTGCAATCGCGAATAAATTACTACTTCACTGAGATCCTCGCCTGAGCCTAAGTTATTGGCTACGGAGTGTTTCTCACACCAGTAACCCCCACACCGATAACCCACAACCACACCAGTAACAAAAAAAAAAAACACACCAGTAGCCCCCACACTGTTAACCCAAGCACACGCAGTGTTTGAGGCTGGGTTCGTGGCCGCCTTGGTCCAGGAAGCGATCGCCACGCTGAATTCTACCATGTGGCACGGGAAACATAGGCACTGTGACGGATTTTCACCACAGAAAATAAATGAAAGTGGTAACGGGGTACACATTGTGCCCTTAATAACACGCATCGGGCAGTGAAATCACTGATTTCCACACCAACGTGCTCAGGGAATCACTCTCAGCCCCCTCCTGCATTGGACATGGAACAGCTGGGCCAACAAAAAACACTTCCCTCCCTCACCTACACCAAACCTATTAAGGCAACCCTATTAAGATAACGTGATTTTTCTCCTCCAGATCAGTGTCAAAGGCAGCTACGCTATGTTTGCTCATAAGTTCAAATGCTGCTTTATTTATTTATTTTAATTCCATTTTTCTTATTTAGAAGGATTTCCATAGGGTGACGGGCCTTTAATGACACTCATGACTCAGAAATATTTGCCGATACAGTCAAACGGTGTCTATTAACGTGAGTCACTCAAGTTAATTGATTAATTGAAGTTAATTGGACCCTCATTACAAGTCACATGTTAGGGACCAGCCTCTCAAAGGCCAAAAAACAGCACTGATACTTCACATTGTTTCTGCTGGGCCAACACATCTGTAGCACTACCTTTTCAGTTGACAACACAACGAGTGTTTCCACAAAGTACTCGATGCAACCTAACTACTGTGTTTGGTGATGCAAAGCAAGCCATGTCAAAGCAGGCACACACCTGGAAGCTGCCTTGCTGCTCACATTGAAGAAAATAGGTTAAAAAAAAAATCGCACTACAATTGAAGTGGCATCAAACCTTGTAAGGCTCTGAAGCTTCAGCACTGCCATCCAAATTCAAGGAGGCTGCATCTATTACCTTGAATCTGCCCCAGCTCAATCCCCTGAAACAATTCCAAATACACATACAAGCAACCCTTTTCCCAGACAGATTTTCTTTGCTTCATCTATTCCACCTCTAACTCCTGTCTTATTAATCTGCCCCTCTAAAGACTCACTGGCTCACACAAGGAAGCAACCCACCAAGCCCCTGATTCCCCGCCACATTGCTTCCATGCTTTGGGAAGATCTAACTGCAACGGCTCAAACTGTGATGCCACCTCACCCACCTCACCCCCTCCGCCTACGTGAGGTTCCTTGCCTTCTGTCTCTTCCTACATGTACACCGGCACTAGAACCACGAAGAACATGTTTCCTGTAACACTCCAAAAGCCTTTTCTGTTTCAGGATGTCGTCATTTCAATTCAGGACTGAAAACACTCCTAGCAAAAACCCAACAGCTAATAGCAAACAGAAGCTGTTTCTGCTGATCAGCTAGAAGTAACCTCTAAGTACTGAGGAGTCACAAAGGAGAATTTGTATTACATTCAAGAACAGCACCCAGCTTACGACTGCTACTTTCCCTAACTACACTAAGCCATAAGAATTTGATTCTTACCTGCCATCACAGTAATTATGGTTTATATTGCCCCCAAAACACACAGGGCAGTACCAAAGCTGTGTCGGCTAGGTTTAACAGCTTCCACCACTATTAAGTACAGTAATTTCTGCTTCCTTTTTTTTCTTGGAAGAATATTCTTTTGTTTCCAGCCTCAGTTAATTATTATATACACTGTTAATTAGCAACTATTTCTCAATACTCATAGGGTTATGGAGTCCCTATGACTGGAAAATACTCTACACCCTTCGAGATGAGAACAGCATATAAAGGCAGCAACTTGCAAGACTGCTCTAGCTTCAAGCAAAGCTTTCCTCATTGCTTTCGTCTCCTTTGACTTGAATACTGTCATCCTTCTACCAAAGCTTTATAAACTTCATTACCATGAATGAAGGAAGACCAGAGAAATTAGAGAGTAGCAGAGGATATAACTTAAGGAGCTGTTACTAGGATTTTTTTTTTTTATTGTTCCTGGTGTTATTTTTCCTTCTTTAAGCCAGCAAACTGTTTTCTCCAAGATTTTTTTTGTTAGGTTAAGAATATGTATTATATTGCAGCAACATCTTTGCTGTAAGTCAGCTGAGAAGTCTACCAGTAAGAAGGTCAAGGGAAAGCTGAATGCTGATGCAGAGTGCCAACAGACTTCATCCTCGTTCCATGGGATGTTTGTAGCTACGGCAGTTCAAGTCTACGCTTCCATATGCTTAAAATACCAGATTTAGAAGCCAATTTCAGCTGACCTAGCAGATATCAGCAGTACAGTTAGAGCCAGCAGCCTGCAGGAAGGAGCAGACAGCTGTTTCCACAGCAAGGCCTGAAAGTGTCTCCCATACACACTCCCAGTCTAAGCAAGCACATGAAGGGCTTGGCTTGTCACTTACCTAAGTGACCAGGAAAACAAGTGAAAACGAGATTTCGCTTGTGTCCTAACACCCATATAAAAATAAAGGCAGATGAAATACCCTTACTACCTTGTTAAGTTTCACAAGCCAGAAGAGAACGTGCTGCACACAGGTACAAGTAAATCCCTTGCTGGCAGGTTTGCAGAAACAAATTTTTATTTACACAGGCAAGTCTATCTTTAGACCCCATTTAACTCTTTACATTTCTAGAATATTTACATGATTTCATGATGCTCCAAGAAGAGAGTGATGAACAAAAAGATTACAGAAACTGTCAAAAGCATAGCAAAAAAACCCCAACCTATCATTGTGCTTTAAAACTTATGAGCTAGAATGACAGTGACATCCTCCTCGAGCAGCACTGACACGACACTCACTCTGGACTTTGGAGACAAATTTAAGAAGCCGAAAGGCTCTTGGGACTGTGCAATATGTCTTGTATCAAATAAGGCAGAAAATAACAAATGTGTAGCTTGTCAGTCTGAGAAACCAGGTATGGTCCTTTTTTTTTTTTTCCTGTTGTTTCCATCTTAGCCTCTGTGAATCTTGTACAGAAGAAAAGTACGTTGCATTTATGGAACATTTTAAGCAACGTGATTCCCAGATCCAGTTGATGGATTAGAGGCTGCCTGCAGGATTGGTTTACAGGCACTTCAGAGGTCTCAGCCCAGGTTCCAGCCTGTCGCATAAATTGAAGCGGTTGTGAAACCTATTGGTACGGAGCTGGATCAATGCAAATATGCCCTGCTTTGCAGCTGGTGAGGGAAGATGGCTGGACTGGGTGACTTAATTCAAAAACGACGTACTGATTTTTCACTGGCGCAAATGAGAACTCCATAGAAAGAGATAAAAATTGCTGTGTTTTTTCTCTTTCAGAAATAAGTAAAAATAATTCCAAAATATGGCCAAAATGCCTCTACTCACCATTTGTATGTAATTGAGGCAAAGCCAGATTTCAAGACAGTACTGTAGTCTTAACTGGTCTTAAGCTAAAGCAGAGAGATGCCTATGAAGGTCAGTGATAGGCTTCAAGAAAGTGAGTGACCCGCTGGGTAACTTGTTGAGGGCAGTCCTGGGTTGTTTCCCATTGTGCGCGGCTGTAATTGATTTTGAGCGTGGTTGTATTGTTTTTAAAATACGATTCTGATTTTAACTTTGACTCTAAACGTCACTTAATATGCCATTGCATCAAAAAACACCTTTGCAAATATATCTGGGATGAAACAAATTGAGATGGACTAGATTGGGCTTTTGTAATCATCCTGTACAGTAAGACTGAAATTTCGTGAGGTAAGGTAATGGATTTCAGACAGAGTTGATTCTCTTGGACTTCTTTGTGGGTTTTTGATGGCTTTTGTTTTTTCTGGGGTGGAGGGGGCCGTCTCAGAGTTGTTTTGAACATTTCTGTGGGGTCTAATAAACCAAATTTAAAAGTTAATGTTCATTTTATAGTTGATGTTCAAACAGGATGGTTAACTGTCTTGTTTTTCTTGTAGAGGGTCTAACACCTGTGACCAGTAGCAGTGCATTGACGTTTTCTGCTCCTTCTGGAGAATTTCTGGATTGAGACAAATTTAAGAAGCCTGAAGGAAGCTGGGATTGTGAGACCTGCTCGGTTTGAAACAAAGCAGAGGCCACAAAGTGTGTAGCCTGTGAAAGTGCAAAGCCAGGCGCCAAAGCAGATCTCAAAGGTAACGCTTACTGATTAAAACGAGGATGCATGTTCTGTGTTTTATTTTTTGTTTTGCTCTGATTTTTTTTTGTTTTCTTACTTTTCAAGCACAATTATTTTTTCCTTTGAGGTGTGGTGTACTTGTTCATTTTTCCTATAGGAATATTGCCTCGATAAGATAACAGCTGTTTCCACACTTTTCCCCAAGAATAAATTTATCCTTTCTAGAGAAAAACTTTCATTAATGACATGCTTGTTCTTCACATGCCCTACGTGTTGTTCATTTGGAGTGCAGACTAAAAACATGATCTTTCAAAGAAGTTTGTGTACTTTTTAAAGCCAGGTGGTAGACAGAAAACACAATTGTGAAAAGGTTGATGTAGGGAGGAAGCATGGGGTTTTCTTGTTTTACTATTTGGTGGGTTGTTTTTTAAACAGTTTTGACTGGAAAGATCAGGACTAGAGTGTTGTTAAAACCTTCATGTACTGCAGGTACCCCATGGGTTACAAACCTGATGTTCACTTATTTCTGCAGGTTTTGGTTCTGCTACTGTGTCCACAAATGCTGCCTTACCATCATTTACATTTGGTGTTCAGTCGTCCTCATCCTCTGAGTCTTCTCATACGTTAGATAGCACGGGAAGTTTCAAATTTGGAGAATAAGGGGGCTTCAAGTTTGGCATTGCCTCTGAATCTGCATCCTCCAACAATGTGGTTGGGGGATTTAAGTTTTCTAGTACACCAGGGGACTTCAAATTTGGAGTTTCATCCTATCTTTTGTCTTTGCTTGTCTGCTTATGTCCATCAAAGAAGAACTCTGAAACTATACTAGAAAAAAAATTGGTGAGATTTGATATGTTCGTGTACTAGAGCTTTAGAAAAAGTTTAATTCATGCATTGTGTGTTTTCTGCCCTAGTTACTGATATGTACACAATTAGCAGCAATTCCTTTTTTGATCTCAAAGAGTTTTGACACTAGGTTTAGGCAAAAAATTGTGACACCTTAAGGAACTTAAGGAACTTAATCTTGTACAAGCACAGAAGTTGGACTGTCTCAATGCTAGCAGTACAGCTGGTGGTAAAATCATTAGTATGGTGAAATAGAGGCCTCACCCGAGCGTTTTTCAGAGAAACAAGAGATGAGAGCGAGGATCTTACTCCCATGTACTTGTGCCTGTGCTACAGAGCGTAGTGCTGTTTCTCTACTACTACGAAAGTCCAAAAATCACTTAACAGTCACTACACAGTTCTGCTTTCCTTTACTTTGTTAAAAGGCTGCAGTAGAGGATTGGAGTTCTTATTGATGATCACTGCGTGGAAAAATTCTGATTGCTAACTGTCATTTGTATGACTTACCAGCCATGCTTTAGAGTATGGAATTCAGTATTAATTCCAGAAGTGGTCAGGGAAAGGACGTTGGCTAGTAATCCTGAACAAAAGCAGTGTTGAGGGCTATACTGATTTTAATCGCAGTATTCTTCTAGTTGATCTGTTCCTGAACAGATCTGTTTTGGGGAGATTTGGTGGCAGGGGAGGTGTGTGTGTTTGTTTACTTCCCCTTCTAGTTAAAGTTCTGGGGTTTGGTTTAGTCAGGAAAATTTCATGAGGCACCTTGTGTAAAAGGAAGTGTTAACCAGCATTTTTCACCATGATGTAGTCCCTTAAAAGTGTCGTAGATGAAAAGGGGCCATAAAGGCTGGGGGAAAAAGTTAGTGGGAAACTGAGAGCAGGAACACATTCAGTAATGAGAGAGCAGCAGCTTAGGGAAAGCTGATGAATGACTTTAGCAGATAGTTCTATTTGAAGTGTAAAACAACACTCAGTACTTTGTAACGGTGGTCTTAACAGCAGGTTCTTCTCCATGGCTCCTAAAAGCACGTCTTCAAGGCATTCAGGTGCAGTGAACTTAGCTGTAAGAGTTGGGCTGGTAAGCTTGGCCTGATCTGAAGCTGTAGGCACAGGGCTGTCATTTCTGAACAGGCTACAAAAGAAGCTGTACCACTGTGCTTTTCAGTGCTCCCTTTAGCAAGGCCATAAAACTGGTGCAGGCAATTGATGTTGTTCTTATAAGAGTACCTGAAAGATATTTTTGTTTGAAGAGGTCAGAGGTACTGCTTAATACTGGTTCAGATAATTACAGCCAACTCTTGGTGTTTGTGACCAATACATAAAGCCTCGAGACTGCAGGGGGGCGTCCTTGCTCATCACAAGTCTTCCACTCCTTGATTTGTGGATGGCAGCAATCAGCATGTTAAATCTGGATCTGACGGAATCACCAGTACCTGGAGCGTAACCGAGGTGTCGTTCAGGATTGCTCTTTGTACAGGGATTGAAACGGAGTCTGCTGTAGTTCCTTTGGCGTCTTGCAGTGGCTCATGTCGTGTTCTTCCTCTCAGATCAAGGAGCAGCAAAACCATCCTTCAGCTTTTTGAGCTCTGCTTCCTCCAGCGCAGCCATACCCACCACTTCAGCCAACAGCAGCAGCGTGTTTGGCAGCGTCACCTCTTCCTCCAACCCTGCACCGGTCCCTGCACCTTTTGTGTTTGGACAAGCCAGCAACACTGTGAGCAGCTCCACATTTGGCAACTCTGCAGAATCTACGACATCTCAGTCCTTTGGCTTCTCCCAAGAAAACAAACCAGCAACCACATCTTCCAGCACTGGTGTAGCCGTTGCTCCGTTTGTCTTCGGTTCAGGAGCCAGCAGTAGCAATGCAAACCCTGGATTTACCTTTGGAGCCACAACCACATCAAGTTCAACAGGTACATTTAAAAAGACGTTTTTCTCATTTTTGCCATTAGATAGCAGACCAAAGAAAAACGTTAACGCAATAAGTAATGGAATGGGTATTCCTGCTAGCTTAGCAGTCCTTGGAGACAGATGTAGTATCTTCCTTACAGGTTCAATTTCATTTTGATCTGAGGGCTTAATCTTGTCATTCCTGGAAATTAAATTTACACTAATTTTTGTATACCACATGCAGAGAAAGAGCCATACTAAATTACAGCCATAAGCAGATCAACTGAACCTGCAGATTAAGCCATCTTTCAAAAATCTTCGCAAAAGATTTGCTGTTGTTGTTGTTCCAATGCAGAAGCCTCAGGTCTGTGTTAACTGCTACCATTTATGTTTTTCTTCTTGGAAAGAAAAGCAGCCAGCCATTCCAAGTTACGGTGCAGTAGATGGTGTTTTCTGTTGCACGATGGCTGCTTACATTACATTCCAATTAATAGTGCTGTTGAAAATGTCCCTTTTTGCTCAGCAGATGTGCTGTATGTTCAGAGTCATTGTTCAATCACGTATTGTTGTTTCATTATTTCTGCTGGCCTTGAAGAACCGAAACAGCTAATTGAATGAGCTTGTTATCCGTTATGGGAAGGGACAGAATTACTCTACTAAACTGAGTTTTTGAGTATAGTTAGATTCCTGCAGGCGTGATTTGGCCTCCAGAACTGATAATGGTAAACACTTGGACAGGGAAGGGGTGCAGCTGCTGGCAAGAATGAAAATACAGGTCCTAATAGATCAGGAGCTGTATTTTGAACCTTTATATATATATAAATATATATATATATATATATATATATATTTATATATATGCTGATTTATGTATTTTAATGTTCTATGTATATATAAGTGATAGAAGCAGCTCTTAGTAAATATAAATTAACGTGTACCGTTTGTGGGAGTTTGTTTCTAGAACATGAATGCCTAAGACAGTAATTTCAGCCTAGACAGCCAATGTGTTTGAGATGAATGTTGTCCGAGTTGTTAACATGCACCTTTTCTTGTAAGTAACATGAAAAGCAGCCAGCCGGGATAGGACTGAGGTAGTTTGTTGTTTTACATACTTGTCTGTAAACATTAAGATCTATCTCAAATATTTGAAGTATTCGTTTACCAGACTTGGAAAATGTGATGCGTAGCCATTCTGCAACACAAACAAACAAACAAACAAAGAAAAAAGCCCTGCATATACTGAAATTTCTCTTCTGTTCCCTGAGGGTTGTCCTCTTCGTTTGTGTTTGGCTCTGGGTCTTCAGCACCTGCTGCTGGCCCAGCATTTGGTGCCTGTCAGCCAGAAGAGGTGGAAGACAAGAAGATGCACCTAAGGAAAGGTGCAGAGAAGGGTCATACTTATCTGTGCTGTACCCTGCTTTGTCTCTTAACATCTCTGCTCCTTTAGCAGGTAGGAAGTACAACTGCTTGTTTCCAGCTGTGTAACTGGTAACCACAAGCAGATACAACTTCTAATTTGTCTCTAAATGTGTGGGGGGGGACTTGAGGAGTTGTAGAAAACATGAAAGCTTCTATCTTTGTTGCCTCGCTTTTAATTACTTCAGAACATGGAACTATTAAATTACAATATTGCATGTTCTTTTAGAAATAAGGATAAGGTGTAGGTCACTTAAAAGCTCACAATTTCTTAGTGTCTTGGACAACGCGAAAACTTTGTGGACTACTACAGTTTAAGAAAATGAAGAAGACTTCTAATCGTAGTCCCCTTGGCTATGTATCCTTCTTGTCATGGCTAAAACAATTGAGACACATCAGAAATGAAACTCCCAAGTTGTGAATTAATAATATTAAAAGCGTTGGACAGGGTGAGCATCTAAGAAACTGACCTCAAAGTTAAGATTATTCTTGCCCCTCCCTCACATTTTTTTCTAGCTGACGGACTGCAATAAACTGAGCGTTTGCAGCTGCATTCCTTGAGAAAGACAGAAGACAGATTCTTTCAACCATGGCAAACCAGGTAAGATCCTGTGGTGAGAAATTCAGGTTTGTAGTGTCTAAATGGATCCCAGAACCATACTCAGAATTCCTAGTAAATGTAAAGCTGAAATGGCTGGTTCACTCTGAGTTGGGTGTTCTAGTCCTGTGATTTCCTCTGCTAATTTGGTAATTGGTGGTTGTCCTCTGGATGCTTGATCATAACAACCGAAGCAGGTTGGGGGCAAAACGTTAAGCTTTGCAGTTTGGATTATTTGAGCATGAGTTCTTCTGAAGGATCTTGTGAGTAACACTCTCTAGGTAAGTTATGTAGAGGTGTTCTAGAGGAAGAACACTAAAGCCTGCGTAAGTAAAAGCTACTGAAAAACGCCAATCATATTTTTGGAAATCCTTGTTCTTCAGAATACTAAATGAGGGAGGCAACCTGTGTTGTTATGGCTGTTTCTCTCCTCTTTTCTGTAGTTATCACACTTCCTTTTTAACTGTGGCTTTTGGGGTGTTTTTTTGTTTTGTTTTGTTTTGTTTTTGGAGGCACTTTTTTTTTATGCCTCTTAGTTCCTGGCCTTGCATCTGGGTTTTGAGTTTTCCCCTCAGCCAAGTTAGTGCCTGTTCCTGGTCTGCTTTCTCCTTGCGTTCCATTAATGGGCCTCCTGTCGTCGTTCCTGGCCTGAGAGAGTGACTGGCAGCTAGGTAGTGAGGAGAGGCATCTCACATAAGGAAGAAGAATTCCTAGGAAAGGGGAGACAGGGACAGATGAGATTTCTTCTGAGCAGGAGTGATGATTTCCTGCCTGTTCATCACTCACTGTGCTACTGAAGACTTTTTTTTTTGAGAGTCCGAGAGCTCAAATGGAGCACAATCCAGTCCTAAGCTAATTAACGCATAGGATTGACCAGCATCGAAGGGCTAACTGCTTTTTTCCGAATTCCAAGAGGAAGCTGTCAATCCTTTAGCCAGCTTGACAAGTCAGGGGAATATGGCTGTTCATACAATCCTTTGGCTCTGTTATTTTTGCCAGGCGTTTTCCCCAGAGGCTGCTTTCCCTCATGGGAGGCGGAGGGAGAAATGGGACCCCAGGCTTCTTTCAAGGGCAAGGTGAATATGGGGAAATCACCTGTGGTGATGGGGAGTGGGAGGGAGGAATGTAAATGAGGCTAAATACTATAGAGGTGTTTTTTTATCCCAACAGGACTTGCTTGGGAAAAAACGAGAATGCTTCCAGGCCTACAGCTGGTGGAGAACACCACAGAAAAAATGAAAGAAAAGGAACAAAATAAACCCAGGAAGAATAGAGTTTGTTAGTAGTAGTAGTTCAGCCAGGTAAAAACCTTTTGAAATGAGAAACTCTGCCTTACCTGTTTGAATTGATAGCGAATGCCATCACTCACTTTTCAAATTCCAAAATGGCTGGTGTGGTAGCTAAATGTTGCATTGGCAATACGTGTCTATAAATAATGGTTTATTTGCAGTTGCTGTCTCCCATGGTCACTGGGAAGCAGTATTTCTACTGCTACTAGTCATAGCTCCTTTGAATCGTGGCTGTGGTTTAAGTTGATCATTTTTCTTGGTATTTTTATGCTGCTTTCTTGTTCAGACAATAAACTATGCTTCTTCTTGAAACAAACTGTTGCAAGTTGTCAGAAAATGGGTCCTTGTTGCTGAAACAGTAGAATAGACCCAGAGTAATGGAAAACTTTAGATTAGAGTGGTGGCATTGCAATTTTCTACGCAACTCAGTAGAGTTCTGTACTTAGTACTCCTTACAGATTTCTCTTATTTAGTCTGATGATAACTAACTGTGAATATAATGGGAATCGGCTATCTTAGTCTTGAACCTTAAAATTGTTCTTTCTCTCTCTCTTTTTAAAGACCAGATTATTCAATATTTGTTGGGGAGCTTACTCCAGAAGTGGGTGATTTCCAGCTCTGTGACTATTTCCTAAAGAGGTATCCCTCATGTATTGACTGCAAAATAGCAACAGACCTGCTGGGATATTCCAGGTAATTCCAGTGCAAATGTGTAACGTTATCAGTGTGTTCGCTTTTATAAGCGATATGTAAGAGCTTGCGTCGGAGCTGTTCCAGTGCTTTTTTTCTGGGGCACGAAGAGTGAGATTAGTCTTTAGCACTGCTTTTCTTAATAGCACAGATCCTTGAGTGTTTTTAAGAGCTTTCCGGTTAGTTCAAGCAGTTACTGTGATAAGCTTCAACTTACCCATATGCATATCTACATGGGGGGAAAAAGAAAAACCTAGAAGCTGTGGGAGGAGGAAGAGCTGTGCACTGAAATCAGCGCTGCTGTGTGTCTACTTAGTCATCTGCAATACTGAAGACAAAATAATTCCTTCTTTGTTTGGGGAAAAACATAAGCCCTGGCAAATCTTAGGGGGTTGGGGGATGGAACCTAATGTTAGTAGTAAATAAAGTCTAGCAGAAACTACTGGCCATGCAGTGAGTCAAGCAGGAATGAGCGAGTTTGCTGTTCAGACAATGCTGCCTGTAACAGACTAATTCAAGAACCTTCTGAGAAAGCAGATAAAAAAGAATGTTAGTGTTATGCAGTGGTAGGAGTGGGTTAATGCTAACTGATTAACTGCTGTATATGCAGAAATATGGAATCTGATTACTTACGCAGATAGCACTTAAAATGTATTGTTTTGCTGGCTCTTAGCGAGTTGCATCTTAATGCTACCAAGGAACAAGCTTTTTGCTTCTGGCCCAAGTTTTTTAATTTGGTGAAAGCCTTTTCTGTGCATGTGCACATGCCGGAGAGGTTGCTTAAGTAATGGAAGCTCTAGTAGCTGCTATCTTGTTTTTTTGTAGAAGACAGAAATTGAATTCATTAGTTTTGTAACTGTTATGCATACTAGAATTTGTTTTCTCCCTTTTGAAAATTGTAGAGGGTATGCCTACGTCAGATTTGGTGAGCAAGGTGATCAGATGAGGGCACTGCAAGACTGCCAGAATGCACCAGGTCTGGGGGGAAAACGAATCCGGCTGAGCATAGGAATTTCTAAAAGGTAACCAATGAGTTGTGCATTGATACAGTTATTCTAAATAATCAGATTCTTGTAGTTCTGCCTTTGTAAAGTCTGTGGCCCTTGCTGTAATGGCTGTACACAGGATGCAGTCTACAAAACCAAAAATGCAGAAGTGCTATGTTTTGACTCCCTGGATTCATCAACCTGTTTCAGGATGGCTGGGGGAATCCACCTCTTATGTCTAGCCAGACAGTGTCACTTGGGCTTAGTTGCCATTGTAACCAGCCTTGTTTCTCAACAGTAGCAAAGCTGAATGCATTCGTAAATATTTTCAGGTTTGGGCCTATATGAACTAGAAGGGACAACAAGTGGTTTTATACGCTAGGGAGTTCTTGTTCTTAGACCTTTCCCTCTAGTTTGAGAAGAGCACAGAACTAGTTTCCCAGTGGGCTGACAGGAAAGAAGTAAGGGAAAATCTGGGAATGCAGGGAGAAAGCCAAAGGAGTTTATTACTAGAACAGGTGTAGAATACTATTCTTTGCTTTTCATGAGCTTAGGGCAACGGGGAGTTTAAAGTTTAGCACTTCTTGAGAGGGTTTCTTACTCTACTGGCTCAGTTCTATCATTTATTTAGAGCAATTTAGGTCTCTGAATAGTTAAAGAACCGATACCAAATTTGATGAACTCTGATTCAGGATACTGACAAAAGAGGATTTCATATAAACAATTCCAATATGTTCATGAGGTTAGCTTGTGTGTTCTGTTAAACAGTAAAAAAATGACACTTTTGTTTCTGTTTAGCTAGCATAATTCTGCAAATGTTGCCTCCTGCTTTAGAACAGAAATGCTCTTCTCCAAGAGAGCACTGTCCAAAATTTCTTTGCCAAATTTCTTTATTAAATTAATATTTTTATTTTGAAAACAAGAATAAGCCCCAAACATGTTTTCTCGCTTTGGCTATCCAGATGAATGTCAACAGTATTTTCAGATTTTCCTTCCCTACAGAACTGTATGTAGGAAGAGTGCAGCTGGAACCAGAAGATGTAAGATGATGTATCTTCTGTTTGTTTACTACAGTAACAAGACAATAGATTACCTCTTTATTAGAACTTGTGTAGCTTTACAGTATTGAAACAAGCATAGGTATTAAAAGACACATCAGTAACAAGTTTCTGAATGGCTGAGTACCATGCTCTCTTAGCATTGAAATATCCAGCCACTGGATTAGTTTCAGTTGTTTGCTTGTTTTGGAAGCTGTTTCAGAATGCCTTCAGCTTGTATTCTTGACAAAAAGCATAGAACTCACTTCTCTGCATCCCCAATTCAAGTCAGATAAATTGGGCACTGCAAACACAGAAGGCCTGCCTGTACAGAATCAGTGAAGAAAAGTCTAAACAGTGGATTTTTTTTTAATATGCAACTGGGTTATCTGAACGTATTTTATGCAGTGTACATCAGTTTTAGTACAGATAGCACTTGTATTGGTTCTTGTCCGTAGTCTGAAGCTGCCCCGGAGAAAATCTTGAAAGGGAAAGTAGTGAAAACTAATTAGCTGGCCCTTTCTTCTTCAGAACCGCTGTATTTTGTAATTCTCCCACTGGTAAGGCTTCCTACTGGACAATTGTGATTATGTAGTTAAGCAAGACTGACTTCACCTGAGTGGTATACTTGGCAGCTGTTGAATGTTTCATGGACTTTAAACAAACAAACAAACAAAAAACTGAGCAGGTGGAGGTAGGCATGGCAAACTGTCAGGCAGTGTCAGATGCTTCTTTGAAATGGATAATCTGACTCCATTCACTTCTTTCTGGAAATAAGATCTAGTAATTAACCAAACAAAAGACAGAAGGGTTAAGACTGCATCTTTAAAGCAGCTGTGCTGGATAAATGTCTCTGGTCTTAATGAATCAATCTTTAGCAAAGCACAGAGACTTAGCAGCAGCTTTCTTATGCCAACACTAAAAATACTTGCTATATACAGGTAACAATGTCAAGGCTCTGGAGTTAATCCATGAAAACAATTACTTCTGGTATTGGCAAAGGTGAGGATGTTTGCTTCTGTATAGATGGGGTTTTGTGCTGTGACTTGTAGTCACCTAAGTGATGAACTCTGATTCAGGATGCTGACAAAAGAGGACTTCATATAAACAATTCCAATGTGTTCATGAGGTTAGCTCGTGTGTTCTGTTAAACAGTAAAAAAATAACACTTCTGTTTCTGTTTACCTAGCATAATTCTGCAAATGTTGCCTCCTGCTTTAGAACAGAAATGCTCTTCTCCAAGAGAGCACTGTCCAAAATGACAGTAATAGCCAAATGCTGAATATTAATTAAATAATAAAAACTCGAGACAATTGAACAACTGTCTAATTTTCTACAATATTTGTTCAAAATGCATCGCACACAGGACAACTCCTGATTCAAAGGTGGCAATTTTAACAGAAAAGACAAGCTACTAATACAGACACTAAAGGAAACGCATCTTGAACAGCAGCTCAAGTTGCTCGTAAATGTACATTGAACGTAGTTGTTTTGTGGGTTTTTTTGTTTGTTTGTTTTTGCTGTTTTGTTTTTAAATCAGAAGTGAAGTTTTTGAACAATGTGGATTTAGATTCTGCTTCTTTTAAACTGATAAAGTGAATGTCACAGATTTGCAGCTTTTGCAATATCTTTAGAACCGAAACTCTTTACTATTCTTTCTGCACCTGGGCTGAAGGTGGGACAGGAGCGTCGAGTTTTACAAACATTTCCTTTTCAATTCCACAAATTGTATTTACTTAAAATGAAACATTGATCATCTAGCTAGTTCTCTTAGTACCTCAGTTACAGTTACATCCTAACACATAAAGGAGATGCAACCCATCTGGTTTTCAACTTGCAGTTTTACTTCCAGCAACAAAGACAACTTCACTTAGAATAGAAGGGGCAGATGCACCCTAACAAACGCAGCGCTTAATGTAATGCTCTCCTATGTTCATATTTATAGAAAATACTCTCTTAACCATAAGTTTGTTGGTTGTTTGTTTGAAATCAAAAATGCTAGCGTATTTTTTAAAAGGAGATCATTATCTCACCAGGGTTTTTTAGGACATCTAAGACGCTTCCTTCCTTTAATCCTCGTCCATATTTAAAGGGAACTCTGAAGGGAACAGCAACAAAACCTTCCTTCTCCTCTTGCTCATTGTTGGTGGATGCGGATGAGCTAGTTTCTTTTGAAACAAAAGAAAACAAACAGCTGTCACAATGCGACCTACCTAGAGCACATTATACTCACTTGCGTTAGAAACAAGAATTTCCAACTTTCATGCTTCTCACGGAAGAACCTTCACCAATTCTACTTACTTTATAATGGTTTATAATTACAAGCAATAAAAACAGATCTGTCACTGGAAAAATACTGCCGAAGTCCAACACTGCCCGGAATTGCTAGCATGCACAGACAGGACAGGTTTAAGATTTAATAAAGAAGAAAAGAAAAATCAGCACTTCAGATGTGAAGTGCTAAGATTTCAGTTACCTAGGGTAAGAAAGGACGTCACGGGCGTATCACCGGATCCAGAAAGCTCTGATGATTTTACAACGGGAACACTAAATGTAAACCCAATCTGCTATGAACAAGAGAGGTTTTTCAGAGCCACAGGAACGTCAATCAAATGCATACACAAAACCAAATCTGAAAGCTGGTCTTCACATTTGTAGCATGCATGCTGAATGACAAATTATAAGCCAGAAGCCTACATAGTTCTCTCCATCAAGGCAGATTCAGCTTTAGTGTTCTGCAACAGCCTACTAAATGCCTAAGAAAACAAGTCTAGCTTCTTTATTAGTTTACTTACAGGAAATGTAGATAGCACTTCTGCCTCCGTAGACTTCACAATTGGAGATGAAAATGCAAACGCAGGACTGCTAACACTACTTGTTGGCTGTATCCGTATTTTCAAAAGAATTCAAGGCTTACATTTAAGAGCAACAACTACCTGAATTCACTACCCAACACAAGTCCTGCAGTGACGTTGAAAAGCTTGATGTTTCAGTTATTTTGCAGACAGAAGTAGTAATAAAACAAAGTCAAGTTTCCTAGTGGGTATAGGACAAAATCTTCACAACCAAATTCCAGAAACCCAGAGGAAAAGCTGGAGATGCTACTTAGGTCTAAATGCATGGAAAAGCAAACCAGGAAGCTGAAGAACGGTAAACTCAGCCCAGTGACACTCCAAGAACTTCAGCAAACACCTCAACGTATTACATCAGCTACCTACTTCAAACCATACAAAAATATTTCAATTGCTCTGGAACAGATTGATGTTTATTTTATTGCAATAATATGCCAATTATTGCACCCTAGGCTCATTCTATGCGAGGCTTATACGACCACATTACCTCTAAT
Source organism: Anas platyrhynchos (assembly GCF_047663525.1). Lineage (NCBI taxonomy): Eukaryota > Metazoa > Chordata > Aves > Anseriformes > Anatidae > Anas > Anas platyrhynchos. The sequence goes on from NC_092588.1 coordinate 106,501,565, forward strand.
TTAATAACTTCAATAAAGTTGTGGTTTAACCATTGTAGGCAACTAAGCACCACACAGCCACTCGCTCACTCCCTTCAAGTGGAACAGGGAAAAGAACTGGAAACAAAGAAGTGAAGTTGTTAAATTTGAGGTACCATTAATGACTCATCACAGTAATGGCTACCTGGAAAGACGAATGCCATAACCCTGTACGTACCCCCAGCTCCTTCCCCTTCTTTCCCCCACCATTTATTGCTGGGAATGATGCTAAATGGTGTGGAGTATCCCCTTGGTCCTCTGGGGTCGGTTGTCCTGGCTGGGTGCCCTCCCAGCCTCTTGTGCATACCCAACCTCCTCGCTGGCAGGCCGGTGTGAGAAACAGAAAAGGACTCGTCACTGTGCAAGCACTGCTCAGCAACAGCTAAAACACCAGTGCCTTACCAACACTGTTTTGGTCACAAATCTGCAACGCAGCACCATCTACTATGAAGAAAATTAACTCTACCCCCGCCCAAATCAGTATAAATAGCTTGCCATAAAATGCACACCCCATTCCCCCCCCGAATCCCGCAGCATTTGAAGCAGTTACACAATCGCATTAAACAGAAGTTTGCAAGGTCTAAGACTGAGAGAAGCAGAATCAAAACATTTGTGCGTTTTTCCCCAAACTGGCATGTGACCCCAATTTATTCAGCCAAGCACAAACTAACATTCATTAGCTTCACGAGCACCACACAACTCGCAACAAAGCGGCATACTCACCCGAAGAAGTACTGACAGCAAAAAGACTTACCTGGCCCGCCGCCGTGATTGCCACGTCTCCCGCCGCCATTGAATTTGTCATGCTCGTCGTAGTCGTCGCCGCTGAATTTGTCTTGCTCTTTGCCAGTGTTAGATAAGGTATGCCCGTCGCCACTGCTGGGTATGTCACGCCCGCCGACACCGTTGGATATGTCACGCTCCCCCCTGCCACTGAGTATGTCATTTGTTCTACCTCCTCTTCCTCCGCCTCCTCTTCCTCCTCTAGATATGTCATGTTCGCCTCCGCTGCTGATGGATTGCCCGCCCCCGGCGCTGCAGCTGGATTTCCCACCCCCGGCGCTACTGCCGGGTTTCCCTCGCCTGCTGCTGCATTTCCTGCAACCGCATCTGCTTTGCGACTTCCCATATCTCCCGCTGCTTCTCCATGGCCCGTGCCCGTCGCTTCCACTCTTCTTGAAATTCCTGTTTTCGCCGCTCGATTATCCAGGCCAGCTCCTTCTGCAGGGCTTCCCATGCCTTTTGCTTCTGCTGGATTCGCTCTTCCCGTCGCTGCTGCCGGCATTGCCATGCCCAGCGCTGCAGCAGGCGTTGCAATGCCCGTTGCTGCCTCTGGAGTGGCAACGCCCTTTGCTGCTGCTGGAATTGCCATGCCCGTCGCAGCTGCTGGAGTTGCCATGCTCGTTGCAGCTGTTGAAACAGCGCTTGGTGACGCCCAGACAGCACTACTACCAACAAAACTAAAATTGAACTGAGGCAGCGACGCAGTACCGATGGGTAGGGGGATTTTCGGTAGCACTGGTTCCTCCACTTCCTAAAGTTGTAAAAGAAAAATTTAAATTTACCAGACGTACTTTTACAAGACTACTTTCTCACATTGTCCCACCCAATTTATTAACAAAATGAAATCAAACAAAAACCCATGCAAATTCAGAGAAAGCAAGTTTCCAGAAGAAAGCCTGATCTCCCCACCTCTGTCTACTAGGTCATTTTAATTTATGGCAGGCCTGCTTCCACATAATACTCTGTTCAACAACTGTACAGCAAGAACACTGAAAGTTAACTCAAAACCTGTGCAGAACAAAGAGGCACAGATCAGATTTTTCTTTTCCTTTCCTATACTTTGGTCATCAGAGCTCTAGAGAAGCTCCTTTCTAACTACCCTCACACCTCTTCAATTAAGAGTACACTCTCAAGACAAATGAGAAAGCGTTCCTCTTGCAAAATTAGGCAGGAAGGTTGCCAAAGTTTCTAAAGTCACTACAGCAGTGAACGTGGAAAAAGGTCATGTTTCAAGAAGCAGGTAGCTTCAACAACCAACCTAAACGCAAAAAGCACCAAAGAAAGTCAGACTAGCAGCACTGAAGACTCTATTCTGGTAAATACAGCCCATACCACGTATCGGGACACAAATGCAAAAGTCAGAAAACGCTGTTTTCAAAACTTCCATTTTTATCCCTTCCACTTACTTTATTTGATTACTAAGATTGGATGAGTTATGTTTTAAATGACGTAGACAATCTGATCAAAATTTCAACAGTACTATCACGATCTACTTAGAAATGACTAGGCAGGGACGTAAGGAGGTACTACTGATATTCAGTGCATAAGGCAGCCTACGTCTGTTTCACTGTTTTGATTTGAAAAATTTATGGAACTTAGGATATTTGGATCATGTTTGGACCATTTAATGTCCCATTTAATGTTTTTAAACTTAAATACTTAATATTAAATATTAAATGCTTTAATTAATAAATAACATTTACATTAAAACTATTTAATTGTAAATACTTTAAATTAAATACTTAACATTAACTTAGTATTAATTAAATATTTACGTTACTATTAAGTATTTAAATTAACTTACAGGCACCTCACATAACATCCAGTAAAAGAAAAAATAATCCGAATATTCACGGTCACAGTTTTATGGAATAGATTTTTCTGATTAAAATGAGAAAAAACTCTCACAAGGAGTTTGGTGATTCTCAAAAATTGAGTCATCATTAGCAGACATGCAGAATGCTGTCTTCTACTACTCTTTTTCAAACTCTTGGCCTGTATCTTTTAATACGACTTAAATATGAAACAAAAATTAAACCTTTTTTTTCTTTTTATACTTGGCACTCATGTCAAGCATCATTCCTGTATAAAAACTACACAAACCTTCACGAAAACATTACTTCTGTTCTTAGGACTCACTCGTTCAATTGCTAATGAGAAACGTTATAGTTCCAAGAATCTCCAAAGTAGCAGAACTAAAAATTTCAAAATTATGTAAGCAAAGTTCAGGCATTCAAACACAGTAAATCAATTGAGCCTGCTCTGAAACCCCCAGGAAAACATCCTGCAAAACTAAAGAGGTATTATTATAATGTACTATGATGCAATAAAACTGACACACTTAGCTACTGACTTCAGCAATCTCAGTCACAGCAATTAATTTAAGAGTCACTTACCTGTTCTTGTACAGATCTGGATAAATAGTGTAATCCTCTTTCCCTTCTCATTTTGCCGCCTCCACTACTCATTCCTGAGGACAGACCATTGGATGCGGCAGTACCGAAGTTGTAGCTGGTCACATTTCTCGTAGTTTCACATTTCACACCGCTCACATTTCTGTAGCTGGTCACACAACAGTACAGAAGTTGGGAGAAAAAAAAAGAGAAAAAAAAATTAATCAGACCATTTTTTTCCAAGACATTATAGCTGTTATTAGTCCTAGAATTGAAACCTGCTAATCAGAAAAAACGAAAGCTGTCTCACAAGTTGCTAAATGCTGGTAAATACTTGATGTTCTAAATCGGAAAATCTTTATTAACAGCAGCAATGAAAAGGACATACATAAGCGCACCATTCATATGGGAACAATGACTAAGCCAGAAGACCTGAAATAGAAGAGCTGATTTAGATTGTTATTTTCCAACGCTTCCTTTAAACAGGACTGGTTCTCTGATTCTGCGATGAACATGCATCTTTGCAGGGATATAAAAGAACAACTCACGAAAATATAGAAAGAGTGCTCATATGCATACACACACGGGACACGCTGCCAACAGCTATGATAGAACAGAGAGGCCGTAGACTTGTGTGGCAAGGTAATACAGCATAAGCTTCAGAAGCAGCTCTGGCTTTCATGTGGCCATCAGCAGCAACAGCAGAGGTGTTTGGGTGTGCCAACATTCCAGTCTTTTCAGACATGAAGAGAGATCCCTTTTGTAAGGCACACAAAGGCATTTTTCTGTTACTTAGAAAAGCCTAGACCAAAACCAGAAAGATTTCCTCATCTCAGTGGAAACAGGGAAAAAAATATCCCAAACCAGAAGTGAAATAGGGAATAGCACTAATAAAAGCACTATGGCAAGAAAATGAAGTCTGCCTGGAAAAACTGTGACATCAAAGCTTATCTTGCAGCCAATCAGGAAGTACAAAAGTGCATTAGATCACACTGGAAGACACCAGCTCAAACTTCCAGAAGACTGAGGAGGAGAACTGGTCTAAACTTGTCAAATACTTGACAACAGCCTGCTTAGCACTCTGACTGCATAGAGGAAGACAGATCCCTAAGGCATATGCTCAGACTTTTCTCTAATCCAAACTGTCAATCAATTAGAACACTGACAAAAAGTCTTACATCAGAATAGGTCTTTATTCGGACAAGTATCCTTTGCCCATAATAGCCCATATTCCTCTTTCTGTTAACGCCTGTCAGCTTCAAGGGGGCAAAGACAGTTGTCAGCCTTCAAGCAAGTCTGATCTACAATTGGACTCAGGCTTAACAAAAAAAATTATATATATATATATATGTATACACACACACACACATATATAGCATTGGTGGGCCAGAGATTTACTGAATATTCCAACTCAGCTGTCCAAAGGGACTCTTGCCAGCAGATCATTGTGGTGCTCCTGCTCCAGAACATGGCACCCAACAGAGACCAGCACCACAAAAAACACTACCACCACTACCTACTCTACAAACAAAAGGTAGGGCACTGCAATGGACTGTGTCAACAAAATCAAAAGCAGTATGAGTTTTCTGGATCTCCTTCCTACATGGAGAAGTAGAAAGGAGTGCTAACAAAGATAATTCAGAACAGTTTGAAAAAAACATAATTAAAACCCAGCAGCTGTTTGCACCTGTACCAGAACCTTAAAGCCAGTCGCTTCCACCCCTAAAATGGTGGTTGTGTGGGTAGTTAGGGTCTGGCGGCCGGAAGATGTGGCGCTGTAAGGAAAGGTGGAGCCCCTCCCTTGATGGACAGTAGCATATGGCCTGTGATGTAAGGAAGCGAAATGACTCTATGGGCCTCGGGTAGATAACCCCATGTGACTCGACAATAAACGCCATTTGCCATCCACCACATTGGTGTCTGTGAGCTGATGGACCGAGAGGCCTGGGGTTGGTCGCCGTGCCGTTCCTGAGCCAGGTCGCCAGTGCCCCCTGAAGGCAACAAGTGGTGCCGAAACCCGGGGAAGCTCCTGGATTCGGGTGAACGGCGGCTGGAGCGGCGGGACCAGCCCGGCGGGGAGGGCGCTCCCGGCCCAACAAGGAAGATGGAAACCCTTGTGAAGGGCGTATCAAAGTTGTGGAAGCTATGGGGTGGCTCGGCTGAGGAAGCCAGGGTGCCGGTGGGGAACCAGAGCCTGAGGAAATCTGGGAGAAACCACCGCCATGTGCGCCCCAGTACGGTGCTGAACTAGAAGGCGAAGGGTGGGACGAAGAAGCCTCCGGCGGGAACGGGGATGAAGTGCTAGGTGTGACTAACACGTGGAAATGCGAGAAGGAGAAGGGCTGCGGGGACGACCGGGGAGGAGGCAGAAGCGCGAGAGAGGGGCAGAGAGCCGATCGGAACGGCCATCCGAGAAAACGCTCCTGTGGCGCAGACGCCTCGCTGAGAGGGCGGCGGGGCGAGCCACGAGGCAGAGAGCGGCCCCCCCGCAGGGGTGGGGGGCGGACCCCCGCAGGGGCAGTGGGCAGGGCCAGGACTCGACGGGAGGGTACCGGGACGCGGAGGTGAGCAGTCAGCCGAGCTCCGGCTCCGGATCAGATGCCGATTCACGTTCGGAGGAGGAAATGGGGACAGATAGCAAAAATATCCCCATCCGAAATAAAGCTGCACCGCGAGGCGGAGAAACTCCTCTCATGGAGTGGAGGAAAACTAAGATTGCGTGCGCCGTCTGGGTGCTATCGGCCATGCTAGCGCTCCCGGTCTGGGTGACAGACGGGGGGCAGAGGGTTCACTCACCAACAAACCCTAAGGATGTGCAAGCGATTGTTAAAGCCATTGTGGATAAAGGGTTTCATTCTGCAATGGTCTCCACCCTCATAGATGGTGTTTTCAGGGGAGACATGCTCCCGTTTGATATCAAACAAACTTGTAGACTGATCTTTGACGGGGGTGGGATGATCATTTTTAAACGAGAATGGGGGGACAACTGGCCCAAGTAACTGGGGCGGATCACACACTGTATGGCTCTAGCCTGCAGCGGCTAATGGGTACGGACCCAACAGTGATCATCCCCCAGGCGCAAGTCCAGGGCCTGAGGGCCCACGAAGGTATGGCAACTCGTGCGGCCAGAGAAGCTCCAAACAGCCGACGCCCCAACTTCAGAACAAAACTAGTGAAAACTGAGTTTCTGTTCACAGGAACGGATCATCGGGCACCCCCGTAATCTGTATACCCCGGTGACATGAGAAGACAATAAGTCAGCAAGCGTCCTGTCTAAGCCTGAGAGTTCCACACTGGCAGAATCCAGACACCAGCGAAGCGGTCTCCATGGGTGGGGGGCTGCGATGCCTTTGTGTGATCTTATCTTTGGACCTTGTATACTAAATAAGCTGGTGTTGTTTGTTAAAAGTTGGCTAGAGAAAGTTAACATTACGTTGGTAGAACACCAACAACGACTTTAAGAGTGTATTTACTCAGGGTTACCAGTTACCTCCTAGTTTTCTCCTGGTTATTGTGCCTTATGTTTTTTATTTAAGTTATGATGTCTACATCTTAAGATTGTTATATTTCAGCTAATTTGGTTGTGCATAGGGAGGGGGGAAATGTGGGTAGTTAGGGTCTGGCGGCCGGAAGATGTGGCGCTGTACGGAAAGGTGGAGCCCCTCCCTTGATGGACAGTAGCATATGGCCTGTGATGTAAGCAAGCGGAAGTGACGCTATGGGCCTCGGGTAGATAACCCCATGTGACTCGACAATAAACGCCATTTGCCATCCACCACATTGGTGTCTGTGAGCCCATGGACCGAGCGGCCTGGGGTTGGTTGCCGTGCCGTTCCTGAACCAGGTCGCCACTGCCCCCTGAAGGCAACATGGTTGTGAAGTCGAACTTTTAGATGCCAAGACAAAAACGTTGAGTTCTTTCTGCAAGCCAAAGAATGCCCACGGTCACATAAGAATTGCTTGGCAGATGAGCAGAGTCAGCAAAATTCCCTGCTACTGTTCTTGGAAAAGAGCAACCCCCTAGAAAGGTAGGGTGCAAAATGTCCGAACTCAAGCGTTATTACCCCAAACACCATTTGCCCAGAAGGGAAAGCCATCAATATTATCTGGAGGATAACTCATCCTAACCCTAACCAACTAACTCATTAATTAACATCCTAAACCAAGAAAGCAGTATAACACAAAGCAGTCTCCTCAAGAAGAAGTTCAGTTAATTCTTCTGGATTTAGTTTTTTTATTTTAGAGATGAGTTAGCATTTGGCCTCAAATGATTCTAAACAACACAGGGTCTTCATGTGAACTCAGAGCAAACAATTAACTTCATCATGAAAGGAGCATTAAAAATAAATAAATACTAATAAATCTTCTTCCAGGTTTTTGCTTAAAAAATAAAGAAAAAAAACCTGTGACTCACTTCGCCTACTTTACCTTCTAAAGAATACTTCAGAAAGAATCATTCCATGAGGACAGAGCTTTCAAACTCCCAGCAATTAACTAGCTAAAACTAATAGCTTTTCCCCTAGGGAACATTAAGAGGGACAAGTTGTTTTGTTATAAATAAACTGACATACAAACTATGAAATAGCTGTCACAGCAAAATTTGTAACACTAAAGATTTAGTTAAACTACAAAACGATCCCTATTTCCTAGAGAAGGAAAAAATTAGGCCTCCAAAAGCACAGAGCCTTTCCGTGGATACAGCATTATAGCCTGCCTTGTTTCCCATCTTCACATCCTACTCAGAAGATAAACTTGGCATAAAAAGTGGTGTATCAGTCATGTATCAGTCATTTTATTATTGTTCATCTTCATTCTTTTCATAAAAGCAACAATTTTCTCAAAGTTACACTGGTCTTCAAACACAATCTGGACTTCGCTGTTCCCTCAAAATACAAAATTTTCCTTGCATTTCCCATTCCTTTTACTGACAACTGTCACCACCTTTCCAAAAAGGCAAGCATGCAGACTGTACTGAAAAGGAGATTTCTTTCTTCCTTCAAGTAAGTTTTAAATGAATAAATGTCATACCTTCCACATTGTTCTGCTTGCTGTTTCACAGGCGAAGTCTTCTCTCTCATCCACTGCAAGTTAAATTTATTTCAAGGTTTAGCTGAATAGATACAGAATACACAAAGTACCCAAAACCACTTATGTGTTGTTTTTGTTTTTTTTTTTTAGTTTATTTATTTTTAATTTTATAGCACTGAATACGCCTCACCTACTTAACCTTGTTCCCTAATTCAGCATTGTGGATGCAGTTCAGTTAAACTTTGGGGCTAAAGTGAGCATCACTGCTTCACTCAGCACTGAGGACAAACTGATAGAACACTAAATCAAATTTGTCAAATTCTCTACCAAAGAAAGTAATTATTTTAAACAACATGACAAAAATTGTGTACATGTGGGGCCGAGTTTATCAACCCCGTAAAAGGGACATACTTTTCTGTTTTCTATCATTTCTTATCAACAAGCAAGCAAAAAAAATAAACAAAACAAAAAAAACCAACTCTACCTCCCCTAAAAACTAAGCAGTTGCTGCTACATGTGGTCTAGAACTTCACCAAATGGAGATTGTGCTGGCTAAACAATACAGAGATGGAAAGATTTAAAAGCAGTAAGTAACCAGTATGACTGCTCACTTTGATTTCCTGCCTAAAAAGCCCATACATTTAACACGTCGTCATTTGTACGCTCAGACTGATACTGGAAACATTGGTGTTTTCGCAGAAGGAGATGCCAATTTAATTTTATGGAAAATTTATCAGACTCCATCTACACCAAAGCAATCAAAAAGGATAACTCAGTGCATTGTCAGCTCTCACTTGGAGCACATAGCTCACCTGAAATAGTTTACACAGAACATGAGCATGTTTCAGCAGTGACAGCTCTGTGTTCATGAGAATACAAAAGGAAAACATTTCTCTCTTTTAATATTCTTTCACTGAGCACAGGGTGACTCAATAGCACATCATGAAAACAACAACAAGACACTGAGCATTCCAAAAACAGAATTAAATCCATAAAAGCTCAATCTATTTCACAATGGTTCCCACTGCCTTAAAGCTCGCCTCAAACATACTATCAGTACTTTTTGCAAAGACAGTAAAATAATTGGTTTGAGAAACATTCCAAGATTGTAAAAAAAAAACAAAACAAAAAAAACAGGCATATAAGGACTCAAAAATGTACTTACTTGGTACTTTGTGTCTACTCCGTTGCAAATTTTGCTGGAATCAGGAGTTGAAGTCTTTGCTGGTTTAGAATACCGGACCCGACGCATTGAATGAAGGTTTAACCTTGGTTTCACAAGTCTCTTTACAGGTGGATGCGGGGACTCATTCTGGGAGTCCAGCTTTGAAAGGGAAACAGCAATCAATTTATCCTGACGTCTACCCAAAATAATTCCAATATTTATTGATGAAAACAAATTACAGAACTATAAAGCTCCCATCGGTCTTGGCACTCTGTGAATACAATTTGAAAATTCTAAAAGCCATTCAACCTATAGAGGGAAATCACCAGAAAACCAGTAACAAAATCCATAAAGCTATATTTAAGTAGCCAAAGTCTGACTGAATTCCATTTCAAAATGTGGCAGTTAGCTTTGTAGACAAAATAATTCATGCTACCATAATTAAAATAACTCGGGTTCCTATATGTTCCTATCTTTTCCTCTGCCCACACTGATTTTTTTTTTTAAATAGCTTAATTCATTAATTTAACATTCAAAGCGTTAAGCAACTAATTATACAGGCTTCTGGGCTTCACATTCCCTACATTTTCCCCCTTCAAAGTCACACAAACAATAGAACACATTCAAAATAAAGCTGTCAATCTTACAATAATCTCATTCATTAAACTATGATCCAATGCTTTAGATGTGCATTTAGATGCACATCAAGTAGTGGGTTTGACTTCATTTTTCAACACATTTTCACAGACCAGAGTTACTTTTTAACACAGACCACAGCATGTTCTGCAGAACTGACTTAACTGAACTGTCAAACAGAAAACAAATCCTGAAGCCTAAAAGATTTACCAATGGCTCCACCTGCAGTCTTAAGGATCAGAAGATACAGTCTTAGCAAGTATGCTATTGTTCAAATCAATACCAACAGAAAATGGTTTACATTGCAGCTTTAGTTTCGCAGTATCTCCCAACTCTTAGTAACAGAATTCACACCACCTATGAAGTGTACAAAAATATATCTTTCTAAAAATTATTACACTCATTTTGAAACCTTGAATAAAATACGTTTTATGGAAGCTCACAAATCTCCTTCGAGTGAACGATGGTTCACTGCTGGTTTAAAGGTAAAAAAGAAAAATATTAATTCCCCCAGTTAGGCATTTAATACACCAAGAGCTATTCTGCCTGGTACAGTTCCTTGAAATAAGAAAAATACCACATCACTGCGACCCGCTGCAGAAGTTTAGCCTGAGTGCACAAGTGTTCTGTCAACCCCACGTTCACTTCAGCAGGAAAACACACAATCATCTCCTTCGCAAATAATTGCTTCTCATCAAGGGCTACCCTTCTCCTGCCAAGCATTATGAATTCCATTATTATGAAGAGACAATCTATCTCCTTCTACCCAGTGACAGCTGCGTGCAACATTCATTTAGTGGCTGACAACTTCAGGCTTTCTGTTGCAAATCTGGCAGATCTTTCTTAATGCCTTATCACAGGTGTATTTCTATAGTAGAACTGAGAGTTCACACCAGATTTGTTTTTAGTTATTTGGATAATATTTATGATAGACTTCACTTCTCAATGCCTTTGTCATTTGGCATATGGTGAAAAGATGGCACAGGAAAGCTGACATGTTTGCAAACTCTCAAGTGATTGTAAACTTAATTACACATCCAATCAAGGAATTAGCACAGAAACTTCTTCAGACATTGTCCCTTTTCTCATTAGAACAGAAGATGAAGAGTGTGCACATCCTGTTCTTTCCTTCAGTCACCTCATCTTAAAGCGGTCCTTTCAGGGTTTTGCAATTTAATAAACCCAATGACACCCCTAATTAAAGTCACCAAAAAAAGATGACCGGTTTTCATTTTTTAAACAAAATGAAAGGAAATCATGCTTTACCACAGCACTATCACCAATTCTGTGCTACCTCCAAATAGGAATTCAGGAGCATAAGATTTATAGTGTCAGAAATTAACAATTTTCCTTGGTTTTACCTTGAATGGTGATAAAAAGCAGAAAAATAGTTTGCTGTGCCTAAATGAACACCCAAGTCCGTACAAAGTCTATATGACCAGTCAAGCAGTATTTTTCTGTTTGTGATCGTTTCTTCAAGAGAAAAAATTTCCTCAACAGGAATTTAATATGCAGCTTCACCCCAAACTGGGGGACAAGATAAAACTACTTTGTGTGTTCTAGAGTCGTTGCTCTCAACTTACAAAGATAACAAATCTTAACATGAGTAATCTTTACAGCCCTTCATCTCTTGTAGATAGATGCCAATATTAACTTGATTAGATGCTTATGCTGTCATTGAGGTTTGAGAATTTTTTTCTAATAGTGATAAAGCATTAGAAAAGTTATCTACCTCATCTTAAGACATTATTGGTTCTTACCTTTCTTCGTTTGGGCTGAAGGTCAGGAATATTCAGTTCATCTATGTCTGGAGGCTAAGGGAAAAAATAAAGCCTAAATGTTAGAGGGCTTTTCTTTTTTCCTGAGAGAGGGTTCCCTGCAACAAAAACATGGGGGTTCATGGTCAACTTACAGAACTCAGCGGCAAAAGAGGTGGCATTTTTTTAGCATCCTGTTGAAAAAATAGTGCAATAAATTAAACTTGACACAACATAAGGAAGAACAGTTTTATCTTTCTCCTTTGATGGCACATTTACTAAGTTTTAGAACCACGTGAAGCAAAAACGGATTAAAAGAAGTGCTATTTACCATCAAAGGGCTTGACAGCTCCTCCAGTGCCTCCAAGACGCACCGTGTTGCGGTACTTAAGGTAGCGTGGGACTGCACTTTTTCTTGCCTAACTCTCCTTCTCATTTGTACCTGGAAAATTAGCATTTTAAGTGTTACAATGGTCAATTCCGAGTTAAGGAGGCATGTATTTTATGTTCCAAGGCTACACTGATGATATAACCAATATATTCTGATGACAGAGAAAAATGCAGTCACTGGGAGTTCAAGCCGTAAAGAAGAGTACATGCCGAGTACAACGAAGTTTACCTTGGGCCTCAGTGCATCTTGCTCGTGCTTGTTGCGCGAGTAATAAAAGAAATCCATACTTGTAAAAGGTCAAGACGGATGATGCTAGGACTGCTAAGGCCTCCAAAGCAGTAATCAGGGAAACAGAACTCAAGAAAAGGCTTGTGGTACAGAAAGTGCTTTCGCTAACAACACACACCTCAGAGTTTCACGATGGTGTAGGTGTACCATCTTAAAATCAGTGTATACAATCATAACCAGGAACTAGTTTTACTTCTCTCTTGCTTCCTCCCTTCCCCCAAGATTAAAGTTGGCTGCAAATCTTTGTTTTAAAAGATAAAGATCCGATTTCAACTGTAACAGATCTAAATATTACACTGAAAAAGTGAACTGTTTATTTGCACCACCCAGCTTCAAATATGCAAAAACTTCCCTCCGGGCAACCTGTGCCAGGGCTCCATCACCTGCACAGTAGAAAAGCATTTCCTGATGTTCAGACAGAACCTCATTTTGTTTGTGCCTGTTGCCTCCTGACCTGGCACTGGGCACCGCTGAAAACAGAATGGCTCTCTTTGCACCATCCCTTCAGGTATTTACGTACATCAATAAGATCCCCCCCCCCCCGAACCTCCTCTCCTCCATGCTGAACAGTCCCAGCAGTCTCGGCCTCTCCTCAGAGGAGAGGTGCTCCCAGACCCTTGATCGTCTTGGTGGCCCTTCGCTGGACTCTCTAGTACATCGCTGTAAGCCACAGCAAGCAGCAATAAGCAAGCTTCTCTCTCCTTTAAAAGCCTAGTATTTTGGTTCCTCTTGTTACCATAATCCACTACTATTGTTAGAAAACAAAAATAGCTGACCAAAGAGGGTTCCCAGCTTTGAACCACAAGTTTTCAAGGTTTCCCCTAAGTGAGCTACTGCCCTTGTTCCATTGCAGAGCTGGACTGTCAGAACAGATCCAGCAAACCCATGTTTTCATTTCCTTAAAATTCCTTTTGATTTACTGATAAAAGTCAAATTGATTTAAATGCATTCCTACCAAACCTGATTTGACTTTCCTTTTCGATTCAGCTCTAGCTAATCAGAGTTGTCAGCAGTTTTTATTTGCTATTTCCAAGAACTCTTGGGGGCAAATACCTCTCTTCAAGAACTATATGAATCATTCAAAATAGAAAGCATGTTACTGCTTATCTTGGGACTGCATTTAGGCCTGCATGCCTCTACGTAACAGAAGAGCAAAGGATCAGCAAAGTTAATTTTAGATATTTTTAAAGAGCGCAGTTTTATACAACAGATCCATAGCATGAGTGCAGGCATGCTTGCAAAAAAAGATCCACAGATAAACATTGGCCAGGTTTGACTACTGTAGCTTTTGCTACTATAAACACAACTTTTCAAAGTTATGCTGCCATTGTTTTTATTTACATTAAAATAACACCATGCAATGTAGTCAGAGGCAGACAATGGCACTCAAATGGAACTTCTTGAAAGAAGTAACAACAGAGGAAACCCCAACTACCAACAACTAGCCTAAACTGTCATTCTTGCTCTTTCTGGCAAGTATTACCTGTGGTAAAAACTGCTAAAAAAAGAACTTAACCCGAAATCAATCTCTTCTATTTTTGTAGACCAAGAGGGCAGAAGAGCAACTGGTACCACATATTCAGCTCCCTGCTCAAAGCTTCTTTGGCAGTGCTGCTTTTTTATTTCCATCACTATTTCCCATTACCCTACTTTTCTCATACCTGATAAGGTTCTATCATCGACGGCTTTGGTATTACAGCTGCACCACCATAGACAGTCTTTCCAGGGTAAAATGGAGAATACCCAGGCTGGTTTTTCTTACAGTCAGATGTGCTTCCGCGTGCCTACAGAAACACAGTACGTTAAGTGGACAGAAAACCAGCTACACATTCAAAGTGATTGAAAGAAAGACTGTGCAGTACTTACAGCACAAATTCCTCCAAAAGCAGATAAACTGAATGCAGGTTTCTTAGAGCTAGCTGCAGAATGCTGCGAGAGGGAATGAGTTCTATCAGCTTCTGTGGTCCAGAGCAGTGATGAAGAAGTATTTTTTAAAACTCCAACATCTGCCAAAGTGACATATATGTTAAATGTAAACGTCTCTAGTACATACAGAACTTTAACAGTAAAGACCACACTAATTCAAGTTCTTCAACACGGAAAAATAAACGTGGCTTCAGCTTCTTTAAACAGCTTCGTGTACAGACTGAAAATCAAGTAACAGCTACAAACTTGAAAACTGTTCACTGAGCTGCAAGTAGTTTTCAGCAATCTTAACAAGTTAATACTGTGCTTCCAGTGCAGAAGATTTTTTTTTCCTTTTGTGCTAAAAGCAAAGAGAACTGCATAAACATCAGTGCATTTGTACAGACAAAGCTTTTTTCTATGTTGGTGAAAGGCTGGAGGCCAGCACAGATCGTAATTGCACAGGTTTTACACCTGGAAGATTCCTAGAAGGCTGCTCTAAGAGTTAACGATCTTCTTCCCACATATGTTTTACGACGACACACCAGAAAGTTGTAGTGCACTCAGGTTACACTGCTAAAGCCCAGCAACTCTACTCTCAACCATACACAAGTTCTCTGAAAAACCTGCTGAGGACACTTCAGTCCCTGTCTATCTGGGGGACTAGAAAAAGCTGCAAACCTGCTGTTTGCCCTTTCAATGAGAAGACCTAGGTACCAATCTACATCGACACAATGCTTATTTCTTATTTTAAAATGGTGTGCCTTCCTTAAGGAATTTGGCAAAAGACATGAAAGTATTGACAGCTGAAGCCTTCTACCAAGAAAGGTCAAAAAAACAGCCCGCAACGTGTTATGTCAGAGTACTTTCCTTATCTTCTCCTGCTAAAACACAGGAAAACATCTTGTGATTCTATTTGTCACCTACACTTATTCACATTTAACCAGATGTCTTGTCTGTTAGATATTCTGAGTCACTCTTCCTTCTAGACAATCAGCCTAGTTGTCAAGCTACAGCAAGTCAGCCTGATTTCCTACCATCCCAGTTCAAAATTTACATATAACCTAGCTGAAAGTGTGTATTTCAGCATCGACTCTTTGTAACAGCAGGGTATCACAAACCTATTCCAAAGCAGGCTTCTATTCAAAAGGTGATAGGATTATACGCTTCTAAAACACTAAAACAAATTTAATTCTTGCATCCAAAGCTGACATTCTCCTATTTTGTTTACTAAGGTGATGTGCAATATTAAAGAACGCAAAGGACTTCACCTTAAAAAAAAGTCAACTAAACAGAGAACAGAAAAATCACCTTTGTCAGATGCTCTAGAGGAGAAGCCACCGGTTCTTGACATGTTGTCATTGTCTTGTTGAGAGGTAGAATCTTTGATTTCTTTTATGAAAGAGAGTCCAGGACTGCCAATGCCAAATATTGAAGATGTCGTGGGCTGAGAAGGTGGGACAGAAGAATCCGACATGGTATAATTCAAATGGCTCCGATGAAGAGCGGGCCTTGTTAAGGCAACTGGGTAGTTCAGTGCTGAGCTACTTGTGGATGGTTCTAGACAAGAACAGGGAGATAATTAGCTTTGCTATAGACAAGCTCACAGAAGCCAAAACCTGTTTCCTATCAACAGCCATGCTATTGCCAAGTTCTAAGCGCAAAAACAGAGAAGCCAAATTTAACTTCTTCCTCACCCAGATACCGTTTCATCTAACTGTCTGGCTACAACAACAACACTGCTTGCAATACTGAGTATTAATGTTGCATTCAGAAGAAGTTAACTGTGAGGTTTCACAACACCAGATTCCGACCCCGTGTTCAAATGCTCTAACACTGACTTGGCCTTTCACGAAGTCAAACACAAATACTCCTCCTCGCATGTACAGCTTGCAAGAAGCTTTACAAAATTTGAGATTACATGCTAAGGCACAGATAACACTGCAGCTTATATAATGGTGGAACAAAGGTCATTAATCTAAATACACAGCATGAAAATGAACACTTGCAGTACTTTTTTTCCCAAGTTCTACCAGATCAGCTCATCTTAGAGGCAAAACACTACCTCCTACCCGTTAACTACTGGGATTTTGACCCAAGGGAAAAGTACGTTGACCCAAGTAACCAGATGAGCATTTTTCCCTCTTGAAGCAAAGGGTCTGCAAACAATGCCAGTGGCCTGATAAAAGCCTACAGTCTCCCCCGGGAATCTGGGCAATTAAAATGACTTTGCGCCACTATCCTCTTGATGCTCGCACTCAAGCTTAAACTAGTTAGTTCAATCTTCATAACCACTGCAGTACCACTAATTAGTTCTCCAAACCATGAGCAGATTTTTAGAACAGTACCGTTTGAGATACACAAAGTTATTCGGGCTGAAGGCCACCTAAGCAAGGAATATAGGCTCCAGCACATTGATACCTCAGAGCTGAAGAAACACATTTGTTTAAAAATGAAGTAATAATTTTTAAAAAATATCTTATTCTTAAGCAGAGCAAGTAACACCCACAGACAGCTACATAAGCTACAAAAGGTTCTAGGATGTCCACCTGCTCCTGATCTCCTGGAGTTAGTAAGCTTGCAGTGCAGCTGTTCTTACTGAAAGCTCCTTTCACACAGTTACATAGAAAAGCCAACATGTGTTCCTCAGTCATGAAGACCTTCTCTATTCTTTTCTCCAAACTTATTCCCAAGCTACAGCTACACAGAAAGCAATCAATCTCCTTGTTTACAATTAGATGAGATTGGAGGCAAAGCTATTTCCGCATTATTTTTTGATTCTGCCAACAACAGAAGCAACTGACTTTCCAGTTTACCTAGGGTTATCTACGCACACTCAGACCAAACTTCTTTACTTATTAAAAGCTGAGGTCCCCAAAACAGCTAATTTAAGAGAAACTCCAGTAAGAGTATGTGCGGATTTATACAATAAGACTACAGTAGCAGTGAGAGGCATCGGATATAAGACAAATTCATCTTTTATGCAGTAAAGGGGTTACAAACCTCGTTGCCAGCGCTCCCAATACCTTTTCAAAGACACCCCTTCCCCCTGCGTAGACCTTAAGGTTATTGAATATTTTAAGGATAATAATGTCATAAACCACATCCATGCACAAGTTCCCTAGTTCTCCATTAAGTTAACAAGGAACTTGACTAAATTGATCAAAGCCCAAAACAAAACCAAACAAAAAAAGTCAGGACTCGAGATGGAATTTTCCTGTGCCACTCTAGCATCTATTATTTTGTTTTGAAGACTGCAAAGCAAATTCATTTTTAATTGCCTTACGCAATTAGATTTTCATTCCGTTTCTTGTAAAATATGGAAAATGCAACCTAGCACGCTTGCAAATGAGTTCTTTCCAGCATTTAGCACCTGGCTAATAGAGTACGTAAAGTTGACTGATGCCTTCCAAGAGCATAAGAGGTATGCTTCGTAATTGTGCGGACAGTTTAAAGCTAAGACAGTTTCACAAACAGTTGTTTCGACTTTCTTGTTTGTTTTTTCATTCTGTCAAAACCCTCCTTCCAATTTCCTTTTGATATTCGGATTCAAAACTAGAAACCTGTGAATAAATACAGGTGGACAGAATTCCGAATGATTTTTCACGTACCTTGTCTATTAAGTGTCGCTCGTTCAGGCATGTATCTCCCATCATTTAGGGTACCTCCATCTGCGTAATTATGATGCTGGTTTACTGGAGTCGCCGCCTGGTTTGCAGATTTATTTGCAGCTGCACACTCATTCTCACGCTTATTGAAATACTTCTGCAGCCACGCCGGTACAATACTTTTCACCATTTCTGTCACTCTGCTAATTATTCCCTGCTTGAAAGAAAAAACACTCGTTTAATTACAGAAACACAGTCAACGGCATATGCTGGGATACAACTTTCCACGGACCCTGAAGACAGATATTATATAGCACATACTCAGAAGACGACGACAAGGTTGATCCTTAGCATAGGACCGCTATACTTCTGGTACACCTCAAATTCAGCTGACATTGATTTACGACTACTTACCGGTTTCTGCACTTCCAAGTGACCTTGGCAAAGTTCAAAATTTTGAAACTTCTGCCAAAATTCACCTGCAGGTTGTCAATTCGCAAGGGCATCAGGAAACTCTGTGCCTAAATACCTCTTGACCTACAGACTTGTTCCAGGACTCTTCCTCTTCGCGCTCTCACGTGAAAACCAACTAAACCTGCCTACAGCCACACGACGGGCTGCTCGCCTCCCTGGTGCGAGCAAACACGAAAGCTAACTCAGCAACCCCAACGCAATGACAAGTGGCAGGAGGTGATCAAGTTGAGCAAAAATCTGTTCATCAGTTGCTAACGCACGGGTCTGGCTGGGTCTGCACCAACAGCCCTGCTCGCCTGCTTCTCTGGTGTCAGGCAACACGATTGTCTAGTCTAAACTACTATTTGGGCGTCGAAAACTGGTAATGTAGTTTGAACATGCAGAAGTTACAGTCTAATCATTCTCAAACAAGAACTGTGCTGTATTCAACTCTTAAAACAAATTAGCTTCGTAGAAGCCAAAACAAAAGCCTGAATCATTTAGGTTTTCCATACATGATAACGCAAACTGCGGAAAATAAGACAACCAGACAGCCCTGAATCTGGGGTTAAGAGAGAGGCATGGGAAGAGGAAGAAAGGAAGACCGAAAACACAAAGCCTTTCTCCAGAAAGACATCTTAATTCACGGTTTGACATTTTTCCTAGTGATCTGTAATTTCATCGTGTACTTGCACGAAGACAGAATAAATACCCAAGGACAGTTAAAACCACGCAGGACACCACCAAATAAACACAGCCATCACGGTTAAGACCTTAAAACGCACACAGGTACAAAATGCTCTGGATGTTGCTATTCTTCTCCAAAAATCCTACGCCTCAGCTTCCCTACAAAAACCATTAAACGCACGTAATGCCATAGCTGACACACAGTCCGACACGCGGTACCAGCGGAGGCAGCCCCTTCCTCCTCCCCTGCCCCTCAGTTCCACGTTCCCCTTTTATTGGGGCCAATATTCCTCTCCGATGAATGGAAGCCTATCAGGAACTCACATGGGTCCAAGTTTGCAAAAACAGACATTAGAATAGGCCTGCAGGATTCTGTTGCTGTGCAAATCCTCCCCATACAGAAAGCGGCCCGAGACTCAAGACGGAACAAGTCACAGGCACTCAGAAGAGCAAACACCCCGTCACCTTGAATAACCTAAATGAGTAACTACAGAGCCTAGCTAGACGAATCATTAACCAAGATGACATTTTACCATCCAAACCTAAAGCCAGACTGCTTTGACCCTTTCTTGCATATGGCAGCCTGGCTGCTGCTCCCCGCATCAGTGGCGTTTGAAGAAAGAACTGAACCCCGAATAATTTCTCCAGCCCTTTCAGAAGCCACAAGTGGGAAGTACTGACAGCCTGCTCCATCCGACCCGTGCATGGCGTAAGACAAGAAGCTTTGTCAATGCCAAAGCAAGGAAAAGTAAAATATGCTGAAACATACCTCCAATTTCCTGCTGCACAGCAAAAAGGTTGATTAAATGACCGCAAAAGAACAAGGCAGGCGCTGTGAATGAGCCAGAGCCTGCCATCTAACATCGAGATTGCCAAAAAAAGAAACAAACGCTCCCCCCAGAAGTAAAACACACCCTGCACACGTGCCCACTCACGACAAGGTTCAAGAAATTGAGGACTTCCCAATGGTGTCTCCCACCTGCCCGTCACAGCTACAGACCCAGAAATAAAGCACCACATCCCAGGTTCCCTACTGCCATCATTAATCCCTCTAGGGTTTAACACCCAACAGGCTGCTGCACAAGCCCCCTGCTTTCAGAGGAGGGAGCTGCTCTGGGGGCTCCCCATTGCCACAGGACAGGCAGTTTCACCCCAGCCGCATGGAGCAGCGCTTCAGCCGGTGACTGTGCTCCCGTCCTTCAGCAGACTCAGCATTAGCCCACTGATTTCAGCAGCCTGAGAGCTGCCGTCAGTCTCAACAGTTGCCTGCTCGTCTGAAACGCACTCGCACGCTATTCTCGTCCTAAAATAGCAGCAGGAAAGGAGAACAACACAGCACACCAAAAAATACCCCCTGAAAAGGCCCAATAGCTTACTAATAGGGATTTACAGCAGCTCCTCAAATGCTGCGCATCCCAAGAGCCCGCAGCCCTGCTACATACCTCTCTGGCAAGGTCTACACACACCAAGCAACAGTAGCTACAGTTACCAGAGGCAAGCTGCCTTCAGAGGCATCCCGAAACAAAAGATACAGAGGGGGAAATACCAGTAAACAACCAGGTGTCCTAGTTTACTACTTTGAAACACCATTTCTTTAAACGGTTTATATAAAGGGAAAAAATAATGTTACAGTTTAACTTCCGAACTTAAAAGCGGGCTATTTCTTGGCAAAAAATACTTAAGGAATAGGACAGTTCTCCCAGCTTGCCAGGGGTCTCTCACACAGCAATGGGGGCAAAAGTATTGGCAGGAAGACTTGGCAACGATGCCTTACTGGAAACCGTCTATTTTTGTAACAGAGCTGATGTCAGTATGAGAGACTTAAGTAAATCCCACTCTCTGACAAAGGACGGACTAAAACAATTATCCAGAAAGGCAACACACTAACACAAATTCTTCAGAGATGCAAAAAGCACAACCCGATAAAAGAGCTAATTCATTAGATGCACACCTCTATCAGCATCAACTTTTTACCTCCAGCTGAACTCTGATTCTTGTATTTTCATTTTCTCCTCCAATTTCAGGAGTCTCAGGTCTTAAAGCATACGAATCAGTAAATCCTCAAAAAGAAAGCCTGCACCTGAGGGTGAAGTTCAGCGAGCGGCAGCGGATCGGAGGAAGCGCTTCCCACCACCAAAAAGGGCTTCCAGGCTCTCTCCATCCCCCACGGTTACCTTGTGCCAGCTCTGGCGCACAGCAGGCTGCCCTCCCTGCTGGCTGCATTCGTTAAGCTGGCAAAACGCACGGGTTTCCCTGCTGGACTAATGAATTCAGCTGGCGTGGTGCAACGCAAACGGCCCAGGAGGGAGAGCAAGATCAAGCAGCCAGCACACGAGAAGGAAGAAACGAGACCTCTCCCTCCTTTTGATTGAGTGTGCGCACACCATGCGGGTTGTATCAAACCGACCCAGACAAACATTCACCTGTGGGCTGTGATGTATTTTGGGGGCAGCCCCGGGGCCAGCTCACCGTGTGCTTACACAGGCGCTGGTGCCAACCCCGACGTGATCCCCTCTCTTGTGCAGCAGCGCGGGCTCAGGCTGCCTGCGGGCTAACCAAGCTCTTGCTGTCTAGGGAGTGGGTTCGGTTTGGATGCAGGACAGCAGAGTTTTTCAGTTAGAAGAAAAAGACAATAAAGCTTACGACTTAATATGAACAGTATGTTACAGGAATGTCATTAATTACGCGACAGTGGAAAAACCAACCACTTCATTGAAAGCAACTGGACTAGTTCAAATTTATTTCTAAAAATCGTGAAGAAGGGATTATGCTTCCCCATGCCAAAGCGAGCCTCCTTTTCCTTACCGTAGCTAGCTTGAGAAGGAACCTCCCAGGGAAATTCTGCTGCTGCTTTACATTTCAGCGCTGCTTGATGATTTCTCCCATGAAGACACAGCCCACTGTTACCATTTCCACCCGAGTGCAAAAGGCCAGTAGATGCTCTGACAGCTAAATCAGTGTCTAACTCGCTAGGTTAAATCCTTGTGGCGCTGAACGGCCTTATCTCAAGCTTGGTCCACACCTTCAGCCGACAACATTTCAAGAGAGGGTGCAAAGCACAAGACACCTTCCTTCTTGGTAAAAAGCACTACTTTAGGCTGTCGCTAATCCTCAGCAGAGATCAGTGGTGGTGCTGTAGATCTGAGCGCACGTTTTGTGCTACACCTTGAGATAGACACCTATCAGCACCAAAACCAAACGTTGAAGACCCAGGAGCAGTCTTAGGCGAGTGTGTTCTTAAACCCAAGAAGGGACGCATAAGTACGGTTACTATTCTTTACTGAAAGACTGCTTCACATATGCAGCGTGTCTGCAGCTAAGTTTCAAAGCCAGTCTATAGAACCGCACTAACAAAATGCAGTTCAGATTTGGTTTTCCCTTACCACACGGTCTAAACCAATTATTCTGACTCAACAAGCACAACGACAACTACAACAATACCTGGTATGAGGATAACAGACTCTGGCATAACCCAGGAGACAAGAAGTTTAAAGTTTTCAGAATTAAGATGATCAAGAAATACACTGCCCATAGCACCAGATGGTCTTTACAGGGCCATTAGCAGTTACCAGATTTAGCAAGATGGATGGTAACATACTTTTATATTTAGGATTTAAGTCGACAACGTGATGCCTAAACTGCCTATCTTATTTCCAGGTATTCTCCATTAAGTAAAACACAATTCATTGCAGCAGTTCACCACCAACCAACGTATTTGCCAAAAGAAACAGCAAACTCCCTATTCCCCCCACTTATTCTAAGTCAATCTGTGCATACGAAGGCACACCACATGCTACAGATCCGCTACCTCCAACAACACGCTTGACTCCCAGCAATGAATTAAACAATATTTTCAGTGCCACTTTGCCTAAAAGCACTCGCAAGCTACAGCTCGCAGGCGGGAGGACACGTTCTGCAGGTCAAACACAAGCAGGGGCAGGCCAAGTCCCACAACAGCTTCTAAAAGATGGTTAAATGCCACTCGAGGGCAGCTCACTGCTTGATGCTCATCGTCCCCGTGCCCAACGCTTTCTAGTGCAGAAGAGACGTTACAGGTAACCTGAAACACATCTCACAAACTGAAGTACTTCCTGACACAAAATGTAAGTCCTGGCACTTCGCAGTAGCACTCCAGAGTAAATCACCATTTTGTAACACGAGAAATGGAATTACATTTTTTAAATAACCCTGGTGGATATAAAAGATGTCAGAGTACTCTTACGCTCCTTCTGAACGACCTTTCCTATCCATGCTGATCTACAAACAGAGCTGACAACAGCTTATGCGGGTTTGCAAAACGCTATTATGTCAAGCCTGTCGTACATTCAGTACTTTTTCTTATAAACTATCTCAAACATGCAAGCTAAAACCAAGTAACCAAAGAGTCACCTTCAGCTATTTTCTACGCTCCCATTAGGTTTCAGCAAAACTAAACCTTTCCTACTTTCAAAGCATCACACACAGACGTTGCCTAGCGTGTAACTTACACCACACAATGCAACCGCATCAGCAGACCCTGCAATTAACTAGGGCACGAGAGTTTTTTTAAAGCGTGTTACATTTGCCCCTGCTGCATGCACTCCCTAACAAGATGGAAGAGAAGCTAAAATGCTGAGTCTCAGACACAGCTGCGTTAGCTGCAGCAGCAGCTAGGGTTACATTTGTTGACATTCAGGGCTAACCTTCTGAAGCTGCAAAGGTGATGCAGGCTCACCTCAGCTGCAGGGCCGTAACCTCCAGTCACCGGAGGCAGCAACATCCTTCCGGCCACGTGCTTTCACCACAGCTCAGCTGACAGAACCCAGAGCAACTCACAAACGTAAGCCATGGCTCGAAATACTTTTCTCTTATGGGTAACCAAGAATTGCTGTTGCACAGAGATTTTTTTTAGGGACCCTAGGCTATGACATCTGCAAATCTCTATATAATCCACAGCTTTGTAAGGTAAGTTTAATAACAAATACTAAACAATTGCAGAGTTGGAATTATCATGCATCTGGCACAGTTGAACAGCTTGCATCTTTGGCTGGTCTTGGAGATCACCAGACCTGCACCTCTAACAGAGGAAGGAGCCCTGAGACCCAATTGCTTCAGGAAAAGTTTGATTCAAAACACAGCTATAGCTTAACAGCAAAGTCAGCGAGCTTTCGGGACACACTCGCACAACCCCTTCCAACAGCAGAGCTGTGGAGACAGTCATAAACAACCTTGGCAAGGACAATGAACATTTTCTGCTGGCACAGGTATTTGCAAAGCCAGCACATGTGGTAAAACCATAGCTGTAGGACCTTAGTGCATGCTGCTCGTACACGAGCAGGCACTTTTTTTGCAGCAAAGGTAAAGCTTATTATGAATTTATGCTTACTTTAAAAAACAGCTGGCGATCGCAACCAAGCCAAACACACACAATGACACGGTAAGTAAATGCAAAGCGCAGTTATAAGTTACAGAATCTCAAAGGAAACTGCCCCCCAGAACGTCAGTGTTACTGCCCTAACAAAACCACTTTAGTGCTGTGCTAATTCCTAGACAGTGAGCAGAATAAATACTTAAAATCTCTGCTTGTCAAAAGAGGGGAAGGTATCTGGAACCTCGCCCACAACAACACAGAAAAGCAAATAGACTTGAGAGGCTCTTTTAATTAATAAGTATTTTTGTAAAGCAACCTAGAATACCACAACGACAAACACTGTATCAGCAAGTTGCAAAACGACTTACGCTTCAGGCAAAGTCAAACACGCCAGTTCATACTCACCTTGGCTCAATTTTAAGATGACCCAACCGACTTGGCTTGAAAGGGTTCAGAGAGTACTCACCCAGTCCCTAACAGAGCTGAAGGAGTACTAGCCTTCCTCCAGACGTGGTGACAAACAGCTGTGAAGAACGCTAGCTTCAAGTGGCTAGCAAAATTACTATCTCTTTGGCTTATAGAAGTGTATTTAAATCCTACCTTCACTAAAAAGGTAGGTAAGACCTGGAGGGCCTAGGCATAAGGAGAAAGCAGGTCAAGGCTTTTAAGAAGCACTGTAAAAAAAATACAGAATGTAGTAGCACAAAGGAACTGTGCAAGGGAAAATAATAAACGTGCCCAAATGTAGGGCCGTTGGTCATGAAACTGAAGAGCTGAATTATTTAACAGATAAAAAGTAATAAAAGTTTTGCCTAATTGCTAAAAAAAATCTTAATTAGAAAAATATTACAGACACTAATTCTTGAGCTTCAGACACGTATTTTATGCTACAAAAAGCACAGAGGAGTTTTTGTTATGTTCTCTTAGCAGCATGTACCACGAGAGGTACATTGGGGAACATCTCCCGGCTTCTATCGTGACTGCATAAATACGACTACCCAACGTTTCCTAGTTGTACGATAGCTACACAATAAATATTGGATTGACGAAACAGAACATCAAAAAGATGGCAAAAAAATTCTGCAGTTTTGCAGTTCAACGAGAGTAAAATGGAAAATTGTACCACATTAACAAAAGAGACGACTTGCTCAAAAGTGGTCTGGAAATAGCAAGCTCAGAGAAAAGTCTCTTAGCTGCGATCTCGAGGGCAACCTTGCCATTTACAAAAACTAAAAAACTGTTTTTCGGCAAGCAAAAAGAGATGTTGCACTCTCTCCTCGCAGTCTTCTGAATCAGCAGCTCAGCTCCTCCACAGCAGGGGAGCAAGAACCAGCGCTAATTACCGGCTGGAGGAATAAATAACGCAGAGGAAGTGATGTGCCGCCAGCAGATGAAGGCAACGTGCGGTGTCCCAGCTCACACAGGCATTTATTTCATCCGCTTTAAAATCTTCTGTCCTGAGACAACGCTCACTGCTATTGTTTTTCCCCAACACTGTCACGACAGCAACAAAAATAGGAATAAAACGGTATAGCAGTCACATTCTGCAGTTTGTGGTACCGCTGACAGGACTGCCAGCCTAAATGGGAGAAAACCGTCAGTATCCCAGTTTAGAAAGTTCTTCCCCACCAGGATACGTTTTTTGCTTTGGGTGGCAGTAAAAAGCCAAGCTGTATCTTTCAACACCTGTTCTGCCAATACAATTTGATATTGCTGCGACAGAGACAAAACCTCTGCAGTCAGTTACCAGCCCCTTCATTTAAAAGAATCTTTACACACAGTTTAAGCAACTCTTAACAGCTACAAATACTTAGCTCCAAGTGCTAACTTACTCCTACACCAGAAGGAGCAGGGAGATGCATATAAATATTAACACAATCACCTCAGCAGATTTCAAGATGTAATTCTGTCGATAAGAATTAAACCCATAAAGTCACACTTGCATAGCTAGCTCCCTATGGATGTTGTTTAATACATTTCAGAGTTTTATAAATTACTATTTCCCTGCTTCAGGTTAACATGAACTAATTTACATTACTCAATAGGATATTCTAGGAACTCTTCAGCATGAGTTTCAAGATTTCCTCCCAAAATAAACCCGGCAGCTTGCAAGACTCCTTCTGCCCACTGCCTGCAGTCACTGCACGCCAAGAAAATCCCAGGCATAAATCAAACAATCATTTACAACTGGCCCACCTTCAAGACAGAAGCAGGTGAGAATGTAATGACTTAGGCATTGCTGCATAGAGTTTAAATTCCTCATCCTGCAACTGCTCTGCAGTCTCACATGGCTCTGTAAAACTCGCCCATCAGACAGAGGTGCTATCTGATCGGGACATTCAACGAGTGGCTTGCTGGTAACACCAGGAGCATAAGACCAATTAAAAGCATGTAGCAACTTATGCTGGTTTCTTCAAGGAAAATGTTTGGATTGTTCTCTTGTATACCAGCGGAGCACATCTACGTTACGAGTGTGCACTGGCATACGCACGTGTAAGAAAAATAAAAAAGCCAGCAGAAGCTTCAATCTACAAATCTGACAGCCAATATGAAAAAGCTCTGATGTGAAGCTTAACACGAACGGTTAAAGAAACATTTCAGGTAGAACTAAGTAGTGATTTCTCATGCCTGAATCTGCCTGCACGAGTTTAAAAGCCCGAGAGAGTCAAACTTCTCTGACATTTTCATTTGAATGATTAATAATCAAATAAAAAAAATAACCCCCAAAGTTAAGCTAGCCTCTTCTCCTCCTGTAGGGAAGCTGCTTAATAAGTGAACAATGCGAACAGTCATCCCAATCATGCATCCACACGAGTAACGCCTACCTAAATGGCTGGGGCAACCCAGCACTTCGGAGCACTTCTGGCCACATCCTGCAGATGAAAGCCCGGCGTTGGACACAGCAGCTCCCTCGCCCTCACGTGCTCGGCTCTCAGGGCACAGATGCAATTTCAACCCAGGTGCCCAGGCTCCTTACACCATACAGAAGCAGGATGGATATTTCAGCATGAAATGGCTGAGGAAATGGGTAGCACGCCAAGCCCAGCATTATCTCAAGTCAGTGCAATCAGCACAGAGCCATTAAGAAAGCTGTCCACAGGAAGGACTCCTAAATTCTACTCCCAGACTGCCTAACCCAGAAATGCAGAAAGCTTTTTGTTTCTGAGCATTCCCAGCCCAGAAACCTTCGGGGTGGGTGAGCCTATACTACCTGTACCTAGCAGCGCTGTTACTTGTTGTCAGTTTAATAACACAGCTGCTGATGGTGCCCTTTTTATAAGGCAGGATGGTAGCCCTGAAGGGAAAATACCACAGCTTAGTTCCTTCACTGGTGGGGCAATCTGTATCCATATCTCCATCTCCTAGGACACTACACAAGCTGCAAGTCACGAGTGCTCTCTTCCAGACAGCGTCTGTTCACCTCTCCTATTTCACCCGGTTTAAAAAAAGGCACTCGATTTAAAAACAAACAAACAAAACCATAACGAAGCGGGGCTCTAAAGTTTAGTCATCAGGCATACGGGCAGAAAAGGGCAGGAAATGAGAGGCTTTGGATGCTTGCTGTAAGCAACATCTAACATTAAACGAGCACAAAGTTCTGAAACCAAAGGCCAGAACCTGCACGTCTCCTTTCTTGGAGGGCAACATTTTCTTATCCATCCTCTTTCTGGCTCAGTGAATCATGCGTTCTTTTTCTGGATAGTAACACGGCCTCAACCAGGAGAACTGAAGATAACACACAGCTTGACGACTGGGATACTTGCCTGGGACGTGGAAGATGTAGGTTGATCGCTCCAGGCAAAACAGGAAGCTGAAGTAGGGTCTACCACATTCTGAACAAACGCTTTAACTCATAGTTTTTAAAAAGCAGCAGCACCTCCTCTTGCAAGAGCCTCCTAAAGCTGTTGCTGTATTTTGGAGGAGACTGACTCTGCAGCTCACATCGGGTACGATCAGAGAATTCCCACCCGACCAAAACCCCAGGACCTACAGTTAAATAATATTCAGCAAGCTGACAATCATGAGCTAGGCATCCTGCTGATCATCCCTCCTGCAGTTAGGGGGGAAAAAAAAAAAGAGAGGGGGTAAAAGGCTGGGTAAAGCGATAAGGGGGATAGTGAGGGGCCGAGGGGGTAACTAGGGGGGTAACTAGGCAGTTGCGGGGGGTTACTAAGGGCAGTAACTAAGTGGTTTAGGGGGTAACTAGGGGGGTACGGGGGTGGCTGGAGCGTGATTAAGGGAATAAAGGGGGAAAGTAAGGCGCTGAAGGGGTAAATAAGTGGGTAAGGAGGTGCCTAGAGCCATTGAGCCTGCTCTGAAACCCCCAGGAAAACATCCTGCAAAACTAAAGAGGTATTATTATAATGTACTATGATGCAATAAAACTGACACACTTAGCTACTGACTTCAGCAATCTCAGTCACAGCAATTAATTTAAGAGTCACTTACCTTTTCTTGTACACATCTGGATAAATAGTGTAATCCTCTTTCCCTTCTCATTTTGCCGCCTCCACTACTCATTCCTGAGGACAGACCATTGGATGCGGCAGTACCGAAGTTGTAGCTGGTCACATTTCTCGTAGTTTCACATTTCACACCGCTCACATTTCTGTAGCTGGTCACACAACAGTACAGAAGTTGGGAGGAAAAAAAAAGAGAAAAAAAAATTAATCAGACCATTTTTTTCAAGACATTATAGCTGTTATTAGTCCTAGAATTGAAACCTGCTAACCAGAAAAAAATAAAGCTGTCTCACAAGTTGCTACATGCTGGTAAATACTTGATGTTCTAAATCGGAAAATCTTTATTAACAGCAGCAATGAAAAGGACATACATAAGCGCACCGTTCATACGGGAACAACGACTAAGCCAGAAGACCTGAAATAGAAGAGCTGATTTAGATTGCTATTTTCCAACGCTTCCTTTAAACAGGACTGGTTCTCTGATTCTGTGATGAACATGCATCTTTGCAAGGATATAAAAGAACAACTCACGAAAATATAGAAAGAGTGCTCATATGCATACACACATGGGACACGCTGCCAACAGCTATGATAGAACAGAGAGGCCGCAGACTTGTGTGGCAAGGTAATACAGCATAAGCTTCAGAAGCAGCTCTGGCTTTCATGTGGCCATCAGCAGCAACAGCAGAGGTGTTTGGGTGTGCCAACATTCCAGTCTTTTCAGACATGAATAGAGATCCCTTTTGTAAGGCACACAAAGGCATTTTTCTGTTACTTAGAAAAGCCTAGACCAAAACCAGAAAGATTTCCTCATCTCAGTGGAAACAGGGAAAAAAATATCCCAAACCAGAAGTGAAATAGGGAATAGCACTAATAAAAGCACTATGGCAAGAAAATGAAGTCTGCCTGGAAAAACTGTGACATCAAAGCTTATCTTGCAGCCAATCAGGAAGTACAAAAGTGCATTAGATCACACTGGAAGACACCAGCTCAAACTTCCAGAAGACTGAGGAGGAGAACTGGTCTAAACTTGTCAAATACTTGACAACAGCCTGCTTAGCACTCTGACTGCATAGAGGAAGACAGATCCCTAAGGCATATGCTCAGACTTTTCTCTAATCCAAACTGTCAATCAATTAGAACACTGAAAAAAAGTCTTACATCAGAATAGGTCTTTATTCGGACAAGTATCCTTTGCCCATAATAGCCCATATTCCTCTTTCTGTTAACGCCTGTCAGCTTCAAGGGGGCAAAGACAGTTGTCAGCCTTCAAGCAAGTCTGATCTACAATTGGACTCAGGCTTAACAAAAAAAATTATATATATATATATATGTATACACACACACACACATATATAGCATTGGTGGGCCAGAGATTTACTGAATATTCCAACTCAGCTGTCCAAAGGGACTCTTGCCAGCAGATCATTGTGGTGCTCCTGCTCCAGAACATGGCACCCAACAGAGACCAGCACCACAAAAAACACTACCACCACTACCTACTCTACAAACAAAAGGTAGGGCACTGCAATGGACTGTGTGAACGCAGTATGAGTTTTCTGGATCTCCTTCCTAAATGGAGAAGTAGAAAGGAGTGCTAACAAAGATAATTCAGAACAGTTTGAAAAAAACATAATTAAAACCCAGCAGCTGTTTGCACCTGTACCAGAACCTTAAAGCCAGTCGCTTCCACCCCTAAAAAGGCGGTGGTTGTGAAGTCGAACTTTTAGATGCCAAGACAAAAACGTTGAGTTCTTTCTGCAAGCCAAAGAATGCCCACGGTCACATAAGAATTGCTTGGCAGATGAGCAGAGTCAGCAAAATTCCCTGCTACTGTTCTTGGAAAAGAGCAACCCCCTAGAAAGGTAGGGTGCAAAATGTCCTAACTCAAGCGTTATTACCCCAAACACCATTTGCCCGGAAGGGAAAGCCATCAATATTATCTGGAGGATAACTCATTCTAACCCTAACCAACTAACTCATTAATTAACATCCTAAACCAAGAAAGCAGTATAACACAAAGCAGTCTCCTCAAGAAGAAGTTCAGTTAATTCTTCTGGATTTAGTTTTTTTATTTTAGAGATGAGTTAGCATTTGGCCTCAAATGATTCTAAACAACACAGGGTCTTCATGTGAACTCAGAGCAAACAATTAACTTCATCATGAAAGGAGCATTAAAAATAAATAAATACTAATAAATCTTCTTCCAGGTTTTTGCTTAAAAAATAAAGAAAAAAAAACTGTGACTCACTTCGCCTACTTTACCTTCTGAAGAATACTTCAGAAAGAATCATTCCATGAGGACAGAGCTTTCAAACTCCCAGCAATTAACTAGCTAAAACTAATAGCTTTTCCCCTAGGGAACATTAAGAGGGACAAATTGTTTTGTTATAAATAAACTGACATACAAACTATGAAATAGCTGTCACAGCAAAATTTGTAACACTAAAGATTTAGTTAAACTACAAAACGATCCCTATTTCCTAGAGAAGGAAAAAATTAGGCCTCCAAAAGCACAGAGCCTTTCCGTGGATACAGCATTATAGCCTGCCTTGTTTCCCATCTTCACATCCTACTCAGAAGATAAACTTGGCATAAAAAGTGGTGTATCAGTCATGTATCAGTCATTTTATTATTGTTCATCTTCATTCTTTTCATAAAAGCAACAATTTTCTCAAAGTTACACTGGTCTTCAAACACAATCTGGACTTCGCTGTTCCCTCAAAATACAAAGTTTTCCTTGCATTTCCCATTCCTTTTACTGACAACTGTCACCACCTTTCCAAAAAGGCAAGCATGCAGACTGTACTGAAAAGGAGATTTCTTTCTTCCTTCAAGTAAGTTTTAAATGAATAAATGTCATACCTTCCACATTGTTCTGCTTGCTGTTTCACAGGCGAAGTCTTCTCTCTCATCCACTGCAAGTTAAATTTATTTCAAGATTTAGCTGAATAGATACAGAATACACAAAGTACTCAAAACCACTTATGTGTTGGTGTTGGTTTTTTAAAATTTATTTATTTTTAATTTTATAGCACTGAATACGCCTCACCTACTTAACCTTGTTCCCTAATTCAGCATTGTGGATGCAGTTCAGTTAAACTTTGGGGCTAAAGTGAGCATCACTGCTTCACTCAGCACTGAGGACAAACTGATAGAACACTAAATCAAATTTGTCAAATTCTCTACCAAAGAAAGTAATTATTTTAAACAACATGACAAAAATTGTGTACATGTGGGGCCGAGTTTACCAGCCCCATAAAAGGGACATACTTTTCTGTTTTCTATCATTTATTATCAACAAGCAAGCAAAAAAAAAAAAAAAAAAAAAGTAAATTAGATATCCCAGGAACTTCAAAGCTGTTAACTACACTGTCTAGTGCCCAGGCACCTTCAGAGCTTAGCGATAAGAGACGGAGGGTTTGGTGGGCTGTAATTCTGATCACAAGCACACAAAACAGATCTATTTCAGTACTTCTACAAACTGACTTATTGACAAAAGTTGTAGGGGGAAGGATGAGAAAAACAGCCGGTAGGGATCAGAATCAGAGGTATAACCTCATGTTAAAATCGCCTCCATCGCTTTCGTGTCTCCCCAACTGCGTCACAGAGAGACAATTCACATTAAAGCACAGAGCCTTCTGCAGAGCGGGCATCACATTGAAAACAAACTGAAATCAATTGACAAATGCTCTAAGCAAGCTATTTACCCAAAGTTCATCCTGTTATGTTACGGGCATTTGCACGGTTCATATGGCTACAAAGTTATCAGCTATAATAAATAATATTAATAAATATAATATTATAATAAATAACATAATAAACGCACACGTATAGCGTCTATCAGTTTGCCTATTTATCAAATCATTACAATTTTTTCCCCGATAAGTTGCTGTTAATTTGATCTGCGTTGGATGTGCAGCATCCGTTCTCTGTGCAGAATCCCCCAGATATCCCCAAGCACCTCTTTGCTCTGGCACACTGCTTCAATAAACCTACTGGAAAACACCCAGAGATAACAGGCAATAGCAAAGTTGGAAAACCATCTCCGCTGATTATTAATTCACCTGTAAGGTTTATCAGTTACCTACGCAGCGTCGGCACACGCGAGATACGACACTTTCAACATTAACGTGTTGCTGAAGCCCGAGGTTTCAATGTTTGCTCTGTAAGCGTGGGGAATGTTTTATTGCCCTTCCAGGCCAGCTTTAGATGGACTAGACTGATTGTCAATATACGGTGTAAGGGACTTGGCACTTCTGCGAGTGATAAAAACCTAACTGAGCAGCTATCCACGCATAGTGCTCCCTCGGCTTTGCATATGATACTCAGTTACGTTGCTGATTTCATAGCGGAGAGGTTTTGGCTGAACGAACACGTGCAGAGGGCGTCTGCAGAGCACCTCTCTGGGCGCCTGACATTTCTTCGCAATGAGCTGCTGGCAGGGATCTCAGCGTGTCCCCCCTCCAGCACGGGGATTTTCACACCCTGAATTTACAGAATTTGCATTCACCGTCAACCTACCGGACCCTCCCGCACGAAGGAGAAGTAAAGCCTGGCAGGTAACGTGCAGAGAATTTACGAGGGGGCGAGGCGGGGTGCAGGGAGTGGGGAAAGCCCTGGAGGTCCTGAGGGCAGTGGGCTGGGGATGAAAGGGAGGGTGAGGAGGGGGGTAAAAGGCTGGGTAAAGCGATAAGGGGGATAGTGAGGGGCCGAGGGGGTAACTAGGCAGTTGCGGGGGGTTGCTGGGGGGGGGTAACTAAGGGCAGTAACTAAGTGGTTGAGGGGGTAACTAGGGGGGTACAGGGGTGGCTGGAGCGTGATTAAGGGAATAAAGGGGGAAAGTAAGGTGCTGAAGGGGTAACTAAGGGGGTAAGGAGGTGGCTAGGGGGTGATTAAGGGGATCTGTAAGGGGCCGAGGGGATAACTGAGGGGGTAACTAGGCAGTTGAAGGAGTAACTAAGGGGATAAGGAGGTGGGTAGGGGGTGATTAAGGGAATAAAGAGGAAGTTGAGGGGGTCAGGAAGGGGCTGAAGGCGTAACTAAGGGGGGTTAGTAAAGGGTTGGGGGGGTAACTGGGGGGGTAACTGGGGGGGTAACTGGACAGTTGAGGGGGTAATTAAGGGGATAAGGAGGTGGGTACAGGGCAATTAAAGGGATAAAGGGGCGGGTGAGGGGGTCAGGAAGGGGCTGAGCGATAAGTACACGGGCAACCGAGGCGCTGTGGGGCAGGGCCCGCTGCGTGGGGGCCGCTCCTCACCTGCCTAAACCGGGGGTAGGGGGCCCTCGCGGCGCCCCAACGGTGGCGCCGCCTCTTCATCTTGCTGCCAGCCGCAGCAACTTCTCCTCCTCCTCCTCCTCCTCCTCCTCCTCCTCCTCCTCCAAGCGCTCCGGCTCCGGCTCCGGCTCCGGCTCCGGCTCCGGCTCCCGCTCCGGCGCGGCCGCACCGCCACCGCCGCCGCCTCCGCCGCACCCGCCGCCGGCCGAGCCCTCCGCGGCCGTTCCGCCGCCGGCCGTTGGGCCGCCCGAGGCCATGCCGCCGCGCCCCTCGCTCTGTGCCGTCACACGCCCCCCGCCCGGTCCCGGTCCCGGTCCCGTCCCGTCCCTCGCCCTCCCCGCTCCGCCGCTCGCCTCACGCGGCCAATTGGGGCAGGCGATGGCGGCTCCCGTCAGCGCGGTGCGCGCCGCGCCTCACCCGCCCGCGACGGCCCCGGCCCCGGCCCCGGCCTCGCGAGAGGGGAGGGAGGGGAGGAGGAGGCGGGGCCGCGCGGGAAAGCGCGAAGTGAGGGGACGGGGACGGGGACGGGGACGGGGAGGGGAGCGGGGCTGCCTCACCTCAGGGATGGCGGCCTCGGGGAGCGGCCGCCATAAGAAAAGCCGGCCCGGACAGCACGAGAACGGGGCTAAAAGACGGCCGCGGAGCCTCCCCGCCCCGTGGTGCCGAAGGCTGGGGTGCAGCAGCACCGCGCCGGGGGTGGGACAGCGCCACAACCCCACAGTGCTCGTCAAAAAAGCCCCCCACCGATAACCAGTAACCCCCACACCGATAACCCGCAACCACACCAGTAACAAAAAAAGACCCACACCAGTAGCCCCCACACTGTTAACCCAAGCACACGCAGTGTTTGAGGCTGGGTTCGTGGCCGCCTTGGTCCAGGAAGCGATCGCCACGCTGAATTCTACCATGTGGCACGGGAAACATAGGCACTGTGACGGATTTTCACCACAGAAAATAAACGAAAGTGGTAACGGGGTACACATTGTGCCCTTAATAACACGCATCGGGCAGTGAAATCACTGATTTCCACACCAACGTGCTCAGGGAATCACTCTCAGCCCCCTCCTGCATTGGACATGGAACAGCTGGGCCAACAAAAAACACTTCCCTCCCTCACCTACACCAAACCTATTAAGGCAACCCTATTAAGATAACGTGATTTTTCTCCTCCAGATCAGTGTCAAAGGCAGCTACGCTATGTTTGCTCATAAGTTCAAATGCTGCTTTATTTATTTATTTTAATTCCATTTTTCTTATTTAGAAGGATTTCCATAGGGTGACGGGCCTTTAATGACACTCATGACTCAGAAATATTTGCCGATGCAGTCAAACGGTGTCTATTAACGTGAGTCACTCAAGTTAATTGATTAATTGAAGTTAATTGGACCCTCATTACAAGTCACATGTTAGGGACCAGCCTCTCAAAGGCCAAAAAACAGCACTGATACTTCACATTGTTTCTGCTGGGCCAACACATCTGTAGCACTACCTTTTCAGTTGACAACACAACGAGTGTTTCCACAAAGTACTCGATGCAAC
Organism: Anas platyrhynchos; assembly: GCF_047663525.1. Taxonomy (NCBI): domain Eukaryota; kingdom Metazoa; phylum Chordata; class Aves; order Anseriformes; family Anatidae; genus Anas; species Anas platyrhynchos. The sequence continues at coordinate 106,537,307 of NC_092588.1, forward strand.
CTAACTACTGTGTTTGGTGATGCAAAGCAAGCCATGTCAAAGCAGGCACACACCTGTGTTGTCGACGGAAGGAAGACACAAGCACTCAATATGAGTGATCAGTATGCTTCAACTTTACTAGATAGCTCAGTCGATATATATTCGGTACAAGATAATTAGCTCATACATGTTACAAAAGCTAAGCTCATGATTGATTATTGCTATATCCTGTTAGTGCAGACAGCTATAACCACAAGTTCTCTTTTTAGAGCTAACTATAGCCCCAAGGACACTGTATTCCTTGCTCCAAGGACACTGTTCTTCTATCCCTTTTACAGCTGTCAGCTGCAAGCCTTATGTTTTACGGTTAGCCTAATCTTATACTAGCGGTGTGCGGTATTTGGCAAGATCGCCCTCATCTAATTGCTCAATGTTTATGTGACCTCTACCCTCAAGCCATTCCTCTACAATTCCCCCGTTTTTATTTTGGATCAGAAAAACCTTCTCCGATAGCTGTTCAAGCTTTCTGGTTAAGCAACTAAAGATTATTTTCGCGGCAATTATGATTAGTATGATTATTAGCAAGATGCGTAAACCTTCTCTGATCAGTCCCATAAACCAACCTCTGATATTGCCGAATAACCTCCTAAATATATCTTCAAACCAGTCATTCTCTATCGTAACCTTCTGAGTGTGAACCTTTAGCCACTTAAGCTGGCCATGGATTGATCGGCCATGATCCGAAAGATTAAAGCAACACATTCCCTCAAAGTCTTCACATCCATGTCCTTGTGCTAATAGCAAAAAATCAATAGCAGCTCTATTTTGCAGTACGGCATGCCGCAAGCTGTCCATGTCTTGTGACAATTCAGTAATTATTTCTGTTGTAACATTTGATTGCTTAACAGCCCAGCAAGCAAGCTTTCCTAAATTAGTCATAGCGTGAGCAACTGCTACTCCTGGCGCTAAAGCCGCAGCGAAAATCCTTTTTGCGGGGCCCCACAACTGCACATCATCTTTACAGTCAGACCCTAATGTCGTTAGACTACGCTTGGATCGTTTATAAATCTGCATTGCTCGAGTTAAATTTAACCATTGTTGATCGTGTAGATTAGGAGCGAAAAGTGTTAGTCGGCCTATGTAACAGGGACCCCCCATTGGGTTAGCTGGTACTCCCTGCCATGCCCTGTCCCCGCAAATTAAGAATATTCCCGGGGGTAATGCCTTAGATCCCCGAAGACCAACCCGAGCGGTTACCCTGGCCCCGAACACAGTGACATTGTCGCTGCTGTCATTATACCCACAGTATGGTCCCTCTGGATCAAACCCATATGTCTTGCTTGTAATATTGGTCCACTGTCCTCGCTGGCCTCCAGTCCTTAGTATAAAACATGTTCGAGTCCAGTTTTGGCTGCTATTACCAACGGCCACCGAACCCAAAAGGTCTAATTCTTGCGGGTCCCAGGGCAACGTTTTATGTAATCTTTTTAGTAGTGTCACCACATTGTTTGCTGTCGAATCATTCTTACAAATCAGATTCTCAATTGTTCCATCTCCGGTAAACTTAGTGCCATTACAATAATAGTAAAAGGAACCCGCGCTTACATTAACATATTCTTTGAACAATGATTGTAACTCCGTAGGATCTCCAATGGGGACCCCAAAAAGACAGGTTCAGAAGGGGTCTCTGGCAGTAGCCAGGGACAGACAAAATGCCGATTGACCTGTTTGATTAGCCCAAGTGACCCACATATTGTCATGTGGACTGATCTTTGTTATGGTGTGTACGTAAGTCATGTAACAGTCTGTACTTTCCGGATTTCTTCTTTATTACAAAATCGGAGTATTCCAGGGGCTGGTAGATAATTGTAAGTGTCCTTGCAGGTACTGCTCCTTTATCAGTTCATGTGCCTGTATCAGACTTTCCCTTTTTAAAGGCCACTGCTCCACCCAAACAGGCTTCTCAGTTTTCCACCTGATAGGGATCGGGAAAGTCCAAGCAATGGCCGCATCTATAAAGGGCAGGCATTCATGTGATCAGTGGTTAACACCACTCCCATTTGTGCTAGGATGTCGCGACCTACCAGGGCATGCACTCCATCCGGGAGTGGTAATATAGAGACTGTACATTCCACTGTTTTGTCCCCCAATGTCCATTGTAGGGGTGGGGATCGACGAGCAAAAGTCATTCCGCCGACCCCGCTGATGGTTGTACTTGTCTCGACTGTTGGCCAGTGCTGAGGCCAGTTCTCTGTGCTGATGATTGATATATCAGCCCCAGTATCCAATAGGGCGTTGACTCTTATAGTTTCCCCATTGTATTTAAGGGTGACAGGCCTTCGTGGTCTTTGCTGTAGTCCCACCGTTAGCATGGCCATTCCACCTGTGGATCCAAATGCTCCTTTGTTGCGCGGCGCTTCTCTTGCAGGTGGAATGCTGGCCGCTAGATGGGGTAGCGGTATTAGCTGTGCTATGCGCGTCTCCTTTGGAATAAATACCGGCGGAAACATAGCCGAAACAATTATTTGTATATCCCCGGTATAATCTTTATCGATTAGTCCTGTTAGCACTTGTATTCCATTTAAAGTGGCAGATGATCTTCCGATAAGCAAGGCACCCACGGGCTCGCCGTTAATTTTCACGGGTCCTATCACACCGGAGTTAACCCTTGTTGGTTTAGAGTCCCATAATGTAACATTTACTGCCGTTGCCAAGACCAGTCCCAGGCTCCCGCTTGTGGCTGTCTGGAGACAAAAGGGTTCGTTGCTCCGATTGGTGCTGCTGTTGTCGCTGCCGTGGTGGGGAAAGCCGCTTTTTGTGTCGTTGCGGGGCGACTCTTCCCGCTGGCTTTCCCGTTTCCCTGTCCTCCTTTGCGGCATGCGGATTCATTATGCGTATTCGAGCGGCATGACGGACACCAAACGTTTGCCGTTTTGCACCGTCGTTTCATGTGTCCCACAATCCTGCATTTATAGCATCGTAATGCTTGGCGTCCTGATGCATGGGGTCCCATCGGTTTTTGCAAGGGAGCAAGGGCAGCGAAAACTTGTTCCTGATTCTGTTTCAATCCCTTGGAGATACTCTCCCCTACTTGTTTAATAGCCTCAATTAACATAGCTTGTGGTCCTACCGGCACTTGTGCCATTCTCTCAAGTCCCTCTTCTATTGTCCATGTACTCGGCAGTGTAGCCAGTATATTACGCGTAGATGGGTTACAATTTTGCAATGCACATTGTTTAAGAATCGTGCCTTTGAGATAGTCTGGCACCCCTGCCGCTTGTATGGCATTCGCAACCCGATCAATAAACAGCCCAAAAGGCTCCTCCCTACCTTGTTTGATTCCCATGTACGATGGAATTCCCCCTGGTTCTTTGATTTGATCCAAGGCCCTCCTTGCTAGCCCCATGGATTCTTTAGCTTTATCGGGGCCCAGCAAAGCCTGCGCTTCAAGACGAAAGTAGGGTCCCAGGCCCATAAGCTCTTCTAAGGTTACCCCATGTAGTGGATCCCCTGGTTGTCGTACCACAGCGACAGACTCCTGGCATACCGAGTGCCAGTGTGCATTAAACAATAGCTGCTGATGTTGTGTCAATATTAATTTCATAATGCTACGTATATCTCCTGGCAGCAGTATATTCGTTCCCCAAATATAGTCCAACATCTGTCGTGTAGGTTCTCCCTTTATTCCAAAATCACTCACTGTAGAGCGCAATTGGGTTAATAATTTCCAGTCTAAATTGGTCATATTAACAGTTACATTACCCTGAGCATCAGGGGGAGAATAGACTACAGGGAACGCCTGAGTTAATTGTGCCGCTGTCTCATAATTACCCTCCTGCATGGCTTCTTCTGCTATTTTTGCCCATAGTCCCTCTCTACCTCGTCCTTGCACGTCGTCTACAAATGGATTCATGCTCGTTTTCTTTTCTAAACCCTCTGCTTCAGGAGCTTCTGGCGGAGGTGGAGGTGCACTGGGCACTGACCCACCTTGTTGGGTTATTGTAAATGTTCTCACTGAAGGTGGAAGCGGGTACTGATTAATTTCCAGTTCTTTCTGACTGTTAGTTCCCCCTAAGCGCTCTGCCGCAGCAGCAGCAACCTTCTGTTCTGCTTTATGTATTGCTAATGCGTTTATCACAGCCCTCCATGGCTTCATTAATTTCTTAGCTGCCTTCTGCTCATTAATCACATCCTCAAACAACTTATCCCCGAACTTTCGCCACTCCGCTTGTTCAAACACTGTATCAGGATTGATAAAGCAACCCTTTGCCACCCCGTATGCTAACAATCCAGGTAATTCTTTTGGACAATCTATATCTAACACTTTACGCTTTTCTAAAAAGCATTTAAGTAAATCATAAGCCGCTTGTCTCTCCATTTTACTCACGGTACCGTTGCTCCTTTGCAAAACTTCTGGCAGACCTGTTGCGGCGTTCCAGCGGGACCCACTATGGGTTCATCCCGGGTGATCCTCTCTTCGTCACCTCCTGTACAGTTCTTTTATAAATCCGAGTACTCCTTAAATTCTTCAATCAGGACCGGCTTTCCCTTTGTTTTCCGTCGACTTATAATTCCGGCTTATTCGTACTGAGTCCCCGTCCGGCAGGGTCCCTGTTCGGGCGCCATTTGTTGTCGACGGAAGGAAGACACAAGCACTCAATATGAGTGATCAGTATGCTTCAACTTTACTAGATAGCTCAGTCGATATATATTCGGTACACGATAATTAGCTCATACATGTTACAAAAGCTAAGCTCATGATTGATTATTGCTATATCCTGTTAGTGCAGACAGCTATAACCACAAGTTCTCTTTTTAGAGCTAACTATAGCCCCAAGGACACTGTATTCCTTGCTCCAAGGACACTGTTCTTCTATCCCTTTTACAGCTGTCAGCTGCAAGCCTTATGTTTTACGGTTAGCCTAATCTTATACTAGCGGTGTGCGGTATTTGGCAAGATCGCCCTCATCTAATTGCTCAATGTTTATGTGACCTCTACCCTCAAGCCATTCCTCTACACACCTGGAAGCTGCCTTGCTGCTCACATTGAAGAAAATAGATTAAAAAAAGAAATCGTACTACAATTGAAGTGGCATCAAACCTTGTAAGGCTCTGAAGCTTCAGCACTGCCATCCAAATTCAAGGAGGCTGCATCTATTACCTTGAATCTGCCCCAGCTCAATCCCCTGAAACAATTCCAAATACACATACAAGCAACCCTTTTCCCAGACAGATTTTCTTTGCTTCATCTATTCCACCTCTAACTCCTGTCTTATTAATCTGCCCCTCTAAAGACTCACTGGCTCACACAAGGAAGCAACCCACCAAGCCCCTGATTCCCCGCCACATTGCTTCCATGCTTTGGGAAGATCTAACTGCAACGGCTCAAACTGTGATGCCACCTCACCCACCTCACCCCCTCCGCCTACGTGAGGTTCCTTGCCTTCTGTCTCTTCCTACATGTACACCGGCACTAGAACCACGAAGAACATGTTTCCTGTAACACTCCAAAAGCCTTTTCTGTTTCAGGATGTCGTCATTTCAATTCAGGACTGAAAACACTCCTAGCAAAAACCCAACAGCTAATGGCAAACAGAAGCTGTTTCTGCTGATCAGCTAGAAGTAACCTCTAAGTACTGAGGAGTCACAAAGGAGAATTTGTATTACATTCAAGAACAGCACCCAGCTTACGACTGCTACTTTCCCTAACTACACTAAGCCATAAGAATTTGATTCTTACCTGCCATCACAGTAATTATGGTTTATATTGCCCCCAAAACACACAGGGCAGTACCAAAGCTGTGTCGGCTAGGTTTAACAGCTTCCACAGCTATTAAGTACAGTAATTTCTGCTTCCTTTTTTTTCTTGGAAGAATATTCTTTTGTTTCCAGCCTCAGTTAATTATTATATACACTGTTAATTAGCAACTATTTCTCAATACTCATAGGGTTATGGAGTCCCTATGACTGGAAAATACTCTACACCCTTCGAGATGAGAACAGCATATAAAGGCAGCAACTTGCAAGACCGCTCTAGCTTCAAGCAAAGCTTTCCTCATTGCTCTCCTCTCCTTTGACTTGAATACTGTCATCCTTCTACCAAAGCTTTATAAACTTCATTACCATGAATGAAGGAAGACCAGAGAAATTAGAGAGTAGCAGAGGATATAACTTAAGGAGCTGTTACTAGGATTATTTTTTTTTTATTGTTCCTGGTGTTATTTTTCCTTCTTTAAGCCAGCAAGCTGTTTTCTCCAAGATTTTTTTTGTTAGGTTAAGAATATGTATTATATTGCAGCAACTTCTTTGCTGTAAGTCAGCTGAGAAGTCTACCAGTAAGAAGGTCAAGGGAAAGCTGAATGCTGATGCAGAGTGCCAACAGACTTCATCCTCGTTCCATGGGATGTTTGTAGCTACGGCAGTTCAAGTCTACGCTTCCATATGCTTAAAATACCAGATTTAGAAGCCAATTTCAGCTGACCTAGCAGATATCAGCAGTACAGTTAGAGCCAGCAGCCTGCAGGAAGGAGCAGACAGGTGCTCCACAGCAAGGCCTGAAAGTGTCTCCCATACACACTTCCAATCTAAGCAAGCACATGAAGGGCTTGGCTTGTCACTTACCTAAGTGACCAGGAAAACAAGTGAAAACGAGATTTCGCTTGTGTCCTAACACCCATATAAAAATAAAGGCAGATGAAATACCCTTACTACCTTGTTAAGTTTCACAAGCCAGAAGAGAACGTGCTGCACACAGGTACCAGTAAATCCCTTGCTGGCAGGTTTGCAGAAACAAATTTTTATTTACACAGGCAAGTCTATCTTTAGACCCCATTTAACTCTTTACATTTCTAGAATATTTACATGATTTCATGATGCTCCAAGAAGAGAGTGATGAACAAAAAGATTACAGAAACTGTCAAAAGCATAGCAAAAAAACCCCAACCTATCATTGTGCTTTAAAACTTATGAGCTAGAATGACAGTGACATCCTCCTCGAGCAGCACTGACACGACACTCACTCTGGACTTTGGAGACAAATTTAAGAAGCCGAAAGGCTCTTGGGACTGTGCAATATGTCTTGTATCAAATAAGGCAGAAGATAACAAATGTGTAGCTTGTCAGTCTGAGAAACCAGGTATGGTCCTTTTTATTTTTTCCTGTTGTTTCCATCTTAGCCTCTGTGAATCTTGTACAGAAGAAAAGTACGTTGCATTTATGGAACATTTTAAGCAACGTGATTCCCAGATCCAGTTGATGGATTAGAGGCTGCCTGCAGGATTGGTTTACAGGCACTTCAGAGGTCTCAGCCCAGGTTCCAGCCTGTCGCATAAATTGAAGCGGTTGTGAAACCTATTGGTACGGAGCTGGATCAATGCAAATATGCCCTGCTTTGCAGCTGGTGAGGGAAGATGGCTGGACTGGGTGACTTAATTCAAAAACGACGTACTGATTTTTCACTGGCGCAAATGAGAACTCCATAGAAAGAGATAAAAATTGCTGTGTGTTTTCTCTTTCAGAAATAAGTAAAAATAATTCCAAAATATGGCCCAAATGCCTCTATTCACCATTTGTATGTAATTGAGGCAAAGCCAGATTTCAAGACAGTGCTGTAGTCTTAACTGGTCTTAAGCTAAAGCAGAGAGATGCCTATGAAGGTCAGTGATAGGCTTCAAGAAAGTGAGTGACCCGCTGGGTAACTTGTTGAGGGCAGTCCTGGGTTGTTTCCCATTGTGCGCGACTGTAATTGATTTTGAGCGTGGTTGTATTGTTTTTAAAATACGATTCTGATTTTAACTTTGACTCTAAACGTCACTTAATATGCCATTACATCGAAAAACACCTTTGCAAATATATCTGGGATGAAACAAATTGAGATGGACTAGATTGGGCTTTTGTAATCATCCTGTACAGTAAGACTGAAATTTCGTGAGGTAAGGTAATGGATTTCAGTCAGAGTTGATTCTCTTGGACTTCTTTGTGGGTTTTTGATGGCTTTTGTTTTTTCTGGGGTGGAGGGGGGCGTCTCAGAGTTGTTTTGAACATTTCTGTGGGGTCTGATAAACCAAATTTAAAAGTTAATGTTCATTTTATAGTTGATGTTCAAACAGGATGGTTAACTGTCTTGTTTTTCTTGTAGAGGGTCTAACACCTGTGACCAGTAGCAGTGCATCGACATTTTCTGCTCCTTCTGGAGAATTTCTGGATTGAGACAAATTTAAAAGCCTGAAGGAAGCTGGGATTGTGAGACCTGCTCGGTTCGAAACAAAGCAGAGGCCACAAAGTGTGTAGCCTGTGAAAGTGCAAAGCCAGGCGCCAAAGCAGATCTCAAAGGTAACGCTTACTGATTAAAACGAGGATGCATGTTCTGTGTTTTATTTTTTGTTTTGCTCTGATTTTTTTTTATTTTCTTACTTTTCAAGCACAATTATTTTTTCCTTTGAGCTGTGGTGTACTTGTTCATTTTTCCTATAGGAATATTGCCTCGATAAGATAACAGCTGTTTCCACACTTTTCCCCAAGAATAAATTTATCCTTTCTAGAGAAAAGCTTTCATTAATGACATGCTTGTTCTTTACATGCCCTACGTGTTGTTCATTTGGAGTGCAGACTAAAAACATGATCTTTCAAAGAAGTTTGTGTACTTTTTAAAGCCAGGTGGTAGACAGAAAACACAATTGTGAAAAGGTTGATGTAGGGAGGAAGCATGGCGTTTTCTTGTTTTACTGTTTGGTGGGTTGTTTTTTAAACAGTTTTGACTGGAAAGATCAGGACTAGAGTGTTGTTAAAACCTTCGTGTACTGCAGGTACCCCATGGGTTACAAACCTGATGTTCACTTATTTCTGCAGGTTTTGGTACTGCTACTGTGTCCACAAATGCTTCCTCCATTCCCCCCCTTGATCTAGGTCTCCTCCCGCTGCCTGGCAGGAGGAGGGAACCTCCGTCTTCTGCATAACAGGAGACGCCTGTGCTGTGGCAGGCTCGTGAGCCTGCCTCAGAGAGGGTAGAGTGCACCTCCACCAGTCAATTTCCATCTCTGATTCCCTGATGCTCCTGAGCCTGTTCACCTCCTCCCGGAGCACCGCTACCTGGCTGAGCAGTTCTTCAACCTGGGCACACCTCCCACAGGCATACCCACCACTGCTGTCGGAGGCCGACAGAAGGCTGGGGCACACTCTGCAGCCCAGGACCTGGACGGCTGCGTGTTTCCCCGAGCCCTCCGTCTGAGTAGCCACACTGGTGACCGTGGCTGGAGATGCCGCACGAGATGCGGAGGCCACGGTTTTCTGCCTGGTTGATACCATGGTCAGGTTCTCCGCAAGCAGGTTACAAGCACCGAAGGGAGAGGCAGCTGCAACAGAGCGACGATGGGCCCCCCGCTCGCCCTGCCCGCGCGAACTGCGAAATGCTGCCTTACCATCATTTACATTTGGTGTTCAGTCGTCATCATCCTCTGAGTCTTCTCATATGTTAGATAGCACGGGAAGTTTCAAATTTGGAGAACAAGGGGGCTTCAAGTTTGGCATTGCCTCTGAATCTGCATCCTCCAACAATGTGGTTGGGGGATTTAAGTGTCCTAGTACACCAGGGGACTTCAAATGTGGAGTTTCATCCTCGCTATCTAAATCAGAAGAGAGTAAAAAAGAAGGAAAAAGAAACAGTTTTACCTTTGGCCTTCCATCTACAAGTAGTCAGGCTCCTTCAACATTTCGGTTTGGGGCCGCGAGCCTGGGACAGCAGGAAAAGAAAGAGGAACCAGTATTGGGAGGTTTTGCTTTTGGTACAAGTTCTGCTACTGCCATGGCTGCCAACGAGAATAAAACTGGAGTCAGTGGCTTCACTTTTGGAACTGCTGGAGACCAGGAGGTTGTATCAGCTTCTTTTGCATTTAAGAAGCCAGATGAGAAGAAGGACGAAGCTCCTTCAACAAAAGGAGGCTTCTCCTTTGGCAGTGCAGAGTCTGCAGCTGCCTCACAGTTTATTTTGGGAAGGACAGAAGAGAAGCAGGATTCTGTCACTTCTGCTGCTCCATTAGCGTTTGGAAAGAAAGCTGACGCTGAAGAGTCAAAGGCACAGCCTATCTTTTCAGTTGGGAAGTCCGAGCATACAAAAGAAGAGAGCACAGCAAAACCCATATTCAACTTCAGTTTCGTTAAACCATCAGAGAAGGAACCTGAGCAAGCAAAGCCAGCTTTTTCATTTGGGGTCCAAACCAGTACTTCAGGTAAACAGAATATCTTTTGTCTTCGCTTGTCTGCTTATGTCCATCAGAGAAGAACTCTGAAACTATACTAGGAAAAAAAAAAAAAAAAGTCACTGCTGTAGTGACTTTAGAAACTTTGGCAACCTTCCTGCCTAATTTTGCAAGAGGAACGCTTTCTCATTTGTCTTGAGAGTGTACTCTTAATTGAAGAGGTGTGAGGGTAGTTAGAAAGGAGCTTCTCTAGAGCTCTGATGACCAAAGTATAGGAAAGGAAAAGAAAAATCTGATCTGTGCCTCTTTGTTCTGCACAGGTTTTGAGTTAACTTTCAGTGTTCTTGCTGTACAGTTGTTGAACAGAGTATTATGTGGAAGCAGGCCTGCCATAAATTAAAATGACCTAGTAGACAGAGGTGGGGAGATCAGGCTTTCTTCTGGAAACTTGCTTTCTCTGAATTTGCATGGGTTTTTGTTTGATTTCATTTTGTTAATAAATTGGGTGGGACAATGTGAGAAAGTAGTCTTGTAAAAGTACGTCTGGTAAATTTAAATTTTTCTTTTACAACTTTAGGAAGTGGAGGAACCAGTGCTACCGAAAATCCCCCTACCCATCGGTACTGCGTCGCTGCCTCAGTTCAATTTTAGTTTTGTTGGTAGTAGTGCTGTCTGGGCGTCACCAAGCGCTGTTTCAACAGCTGCAACGAGCATGGCAACTCCAGCAGCTGCGACAGGCATGGCAATTCCAGCAGCAGCAAAGGGCGTTGCCACTCCAGAGGCAGCAACGGGCATTGCAACGCCTGCTGCAGCGCTGGGCATGGCAATGCAGGCAGCAGCGACGGGAAGAGCGAATCCAGCAGAAGCAAAAGGCATGGGAAGCCCTGCAGAAGGAGCTGGCCTGGATAATCGAGCGGCGAAAACAGGAATTTCAAGAAGAGTGGAAGCGACGGGCACGGGCCATGGAGAAGCAGCGGGAGATATGGGAAGTCGCAAAGCAGATGCGGTTGCAGGAAATCCAGCAGCGGTGGGCGCAGCCAGTCCAGCAGCAGCAGCAGCAGCAGCAGTGGGCGCAGCCAGTCCAGCAGCAGCGGTGGGCGCAGGAAATGCAGCAGCAGCAGTAGTGGTGGGCGCAGCCAATCCAGCAGCAGCAGCAGCAGTGGGCGCAGCCAGGCCAGCAGCAGCAGCAGCAGTGGGCGCAGGAAATGCAGCAGCAGCAGCAGTGGGCGCAGCCAATCCAGCAGCAGCAGCAGCAGTGGGCGCAGGAAATGCAGCAGCAGGCGAGGGAAACCTGGCAGTAGCGCCGGGGGTGGGAAATCCAGCTGCAGCGCCGGGGGCGGGCAATCCATCAGCAGCGGAGGCGAACATGACATATCTAGAGGAGGAAGAGGAGGCGGAGGAAGAGGAGGTAGAACAAATGACATACTCAGTGGCAGGGGGGAGCGTGACATATCCAGCGGTGTCGGTGGGCGTGACATACACAGCAGTGGCCACGGGCATACCTTATCTAACACTGGCAAAGAGCAAGACAAATTCAGTGGCGACGACTACGACGAGCATGACAAATTCAATGGCGGCGGGAGACATGGCAATCACGGCGGCGGGCCAGGTAAGTCTTTTTGCTGTCAGTACTTCTTCGGGTGAGTATGCCGCTTTGTTGCGAGTTGTGTGGTGCTCGTGAAGCTAATGAATGTTAGTTTGTGCTTGGCTGAATAAATTGGGGTCGCATGCCAGTTTGGGGAAAAACGCACAAATGTTTTGATTCTGCTTCTCTCAGTCTTAGACCTTGCAAACTTCTGTTTAATGCGATTGTGTAACTGCTTCAAATGCTGCGGGATTCGGGGGGGGAATGGGGTGTGGCTTTTATGGCAAGCTATTTATACTGATTTGGGCGGGGGTAGAGTTAATTTTCTTCATAGTAGATGGTGCTGCGTTGCAGATTTGTGACCAAAACAGTGTTGCTAAGGCACTGGTGTTTTAGCTGTTGCTGAGCAGTGCTTGCACAGTGACGAGTCCTTTTCTGTTTCTCACACCGCCCTGCCAGCGAGGAGGTTGGGTATGCACAAGAGGCTGGGAGGGCACCCAGCCAGGACAACCGACCCCAGAGGACCAAGGGGATACTCCACACCATTTAGCATCATTCCCAGCAATAAATAGAATCATAGAATCATAGAGTATCCTGAGTTGGAAGGGACCCTTAAGGAACATCAAGTCCAACTCTTGACACCGCACAAGTCTACCCAAAAGTTCAGACCACGTGACTAAGTGCACAGTCCAATCTCTTCTTAAATTCAGACAGGCTCAGTGCAGTGACCACTTCCCTGGGGAGCCTGTTCCAGTGTGCAACCACCCTCTCTGTGAAGAACCCCCTCTGATGTCAAGCCTAAATTTCCCCTGCCTCAGCTTAACCCCGTTCCCACGGGTCCTGTCACTGGTGTTAATGGAGAAAAGGTCTCCTGCCTCTCGACACCCCCTTACGAGGAAGTTGTAGACTGCGATGAGGTCTCCCCTCAGCCTCCTCTTCTCCAGGCTGAACAGGCCCAGTGCCCTCAGCCGTTCCTCGTACGTCTTCCCCTCCAGGCCTTTCACCATCTTCGTAGCCCTCCTCTGGACACTCTCCAACAGTTTCATGTCCTTTTTATACTGTGGTGCCCAGAACTGCACACAGTACTCGAGGTGAGGCCGCACCAGCGCAAAGTAGAGCGGGACAATCACCTCCCTCGACCTACTAGCGATGCCGTGCTTGATGCACCCCAGGACACGGTTGGCCCTCCTGGCTGCCAGGGCACACTGCTGGCTCATATTCAACTTGCTGTCTACCACGACCCCCAGATCCCTCTCTTCTAGGCTGCTCTCCAGCGTCTCATCGCCCAGTCTGTACGTGCAGCCAGGGTTTCCCCGTCCCACGTGCAGGACCCGGCACTTGCTCTTATTGAACTTCATGCGGTTGGTGATCGCCCAGCTCTCCAACCTATCCAGATCTCTCTGCAAGGCCTTTCCACCCTCAACAGAGTCCACAACTCCTCCAAGTTTGGTGTCATCAGCAAACTTGCTCAAAATACCTTCTATTCCTACATCCAGATCGTTTATAAAAATATTGAAAAGTACCGGCCCTAAAATGGAGCCTTGAGGGACCCCACAGGTGACCGCCCGCCAGCCTGACGCAGACCCATTCACCATAACCCTTTGGGCCCTGCCGGTTAGCCAATTGCTCACCCATCGTATGATGTTTTTATTTAGCTGTATGGTGGACATTTTGTCCAGTAGGATCCTATGGGAAACCGTGTCAAAAGCCTTGCTGAAGTCCAAAAAAATCACATCAGCTGGTTTCCCTTGGTCCACCATACGGGTGATCTTATCATAAAAGGAAATCAGATTAGTTAGGCAGGACCTACCCTTCACAAACCCATGCTGGCTGGGACCAATGACTGCTTTGTCCCCCAGGTGCGCCTCAATAAGTTTGAGAACCATCTTCTCCATGATTTTACCAGGCACTGATGAGACTGACAGGCCTGTAATTGCTAGGGTCTTCTTTCTGACCCTTCCTGAAAATCGGCACAACATTTGCCAGCTTCCAGTCTACCGGGACCTCTCCAAATTCCCAGGATCGTTGAAAAATAATTGAGAGAGGTTCCGCGATGACATCCGCCAGCTCTTTCAGCACCCGGGGATGAATCCCATCCGGACCCATGGACTTGTAGGGATCCAGGTGGAGTAGCAAATCCCGCACACGTTCAGGGTCGGTTGGGAGTTTGTCATCCCCACTGTCCCGGTCCTCCAGCTCAGGGCACCCTGGGTCCCGAAGCCCATCATCGGCATTGAAGACAGAGGCAAAGAAGGCGTTAAGTGTCTCTGCTTTGCCTGTGTCATTGTCTGTGAGGAGACCTTCCCTATCAAGGAGCGGCCCTATGTATTCTTTAGTTCTCCTTTTTCCATTCACATATCTAAAAAAACCCTTTTTATTTTCTCTCACAGCCACAGCCAGCTTCAACTCTAGGTGTGCTTTGGCCACACGAATTTTCTCCCTACAAACACGAACAGCATCCCTGTATTCTTTCCATGACACCTGGCCCTCCTTCCAGTAGCGAAACACTCTCTGTTTCTGCCTAATCTCCATTAGAATGTTCCTGGTCAGCCACGCCGGCCTCCTGCCCCGCCTGCCTGACTTGCGATATTTAGGAATTGTCTGATCTTGTGCTTCTAGGAGGCATCGCTTAAAGAATGACCAGCACTGGTGGACATTGAGGCCTTCAAGAGCAGCTTCCCAGGGGACCTTGCTGACTAGTTCCCTGAGCAGCCTGAAGTCCGCTTTCCCCATATCTAGGGATGAGGTTTTGGTGGCACTTTTCCTTCTGTCACCGTAAAGTTTGAACTCAACCACTTCATGGTCGCTATGACCGAGGCGGCCACCAATCACCACATCTCCCACCAGACCCTCTCTGTTTTCTAGCAACAGGTCTAGGAGGGCACCTTTCCTAGTTGGCTCCGTTAGCACCTGCACCGAGAAGTTATCATCTAGGTGCTTCATGAACCTCCTGGACTTACTCGTGTCAGCCGTGTGGCACTCCCAGTTAACGTCTGGCAAGTTGAAGTCCCCCATAAGGACAAGGGGAGTTAATCTCGAGGCCTCTCTTAGTTCTGTAAAGAATAATTTATCGGCGCTATCGTCCTGGCCAGGCGGTCTGTAATAGACTCCCACAACGACATCCCCTTTATTCGTTCGTCCCTTGATCCTTACCCAGAGGCTCTCAACTTTGCCATCGCCGACCTGGAGTTCCACACAGTCCAGCCCCTGCTTCACATACATCGCCACCCCACCACCTCGCCTACCCTGCCTGTCCCTCCTGAAGAGCCTGTAACCATCTATCGCAACACCCCAGTCACAGGACTCATCCCACCAGGTTTCGCTTATGCCGATGATGTCGTACTGCGGGACTGGGCCAGTACTTCTAGCTCATCCATTTTATTCCTCATACTGCGTGCGTTCGTGTAGAAGCATTTCAGGTGCGTCTCCTTACACTCAGCACCTTGTGGATCTGACCGAAGGACCTCACTGGCACACAGCCCCTCTGATTCTAGCGTACCATCCCTTAGGTCTTCACCGGCGTGCCTGGTTTTAGCCCCTTCCCCCTTCGACTCTAGTTTAAAGCCCTATCTATCAGCCCTGCCAACTCCTGACCAAAGATCCTTACCCCTCTCTGAGAGAGGCGCATCCCATCCGGTGCCATCAGGCCCTATGTAGCATAGACCTTCCCGTGATCAAAGAACCCAAAGTTCTGCCGGTCACACCAGTCTCGAAGCCACGAGTTTATGTGAACAGCACGCCTTTCAGCTTCGATCCCCCCTATCGGAAGGACAGAGGCAAACACAACCTGCGCCCCTGATCCTCTAAGTAGTCGCCCCAAATCCCTAAAGTCTCTTTTGATCGCCTTCGGACTTCTCATTGCTACTTCATCGCTACCAGCCTGAAAGACCAGTAGCGGGTAGTAGTCAGTGGGCCGTACCAGGCGCTTGACTTTCTTGGCAAAGTCTCTCACCCGAGCCCCAGGGAGGCAACAGACTTCTCTGCGGGTTGGGTCCGGTCGGCATATCGGTCCCTCTGTCCCTTTCAGAAGGGAGCCCCCCATAACAATAGCCCTTCTTTCTTTTTTGAAGGATGATGTGGCAATGCGATGTGTAGGTCGCCTTGTCTTAGGCGCCCCCTCCAACTGGGACGGGTTTTTATCTACTTTGTCATTCAGATTGTCTTGTTCTAGTCCTTCGTATCGATTATTTAAGGGTAGATGAGAAGGTGAGGTGGGCAGAGAGAGGGCTCGCCTACCACCCCGAATAGGCACCTGCCTCCATTCCCCCCCTTGATCTAGGTCTCCTCCCGCTGCCTGGCAGGAGGAGGGAACCTCCGTCTTCTGCATAACAGGAGACGCCTGTGCTGTGGCAGGCTCGTGAGCCTGCCTCAGAGAGGGTAGAGTGCACCTCCACCAGTCAATTTCCATCTCTGATTCCCTGATGCTCCTGAGCCTGTTCACCTCCTCCCGGAGCACCGCTACCTGGCTGAGCAGTTCTTCAACCTGGGCACACCTCCCACAGGCATACCCACCACTGCTGTCGGAGGCCGACAGAAGGCTGGGGCACACTCTGCAGCCCAGGACCTGGACGGCTGCGTGTTTCCCCGAGCCCTCCGTCTGAGTAGCCACACTGGTGACCGTGGCTGGAGATGCCGCACGAGATGCGGAGGCCACGGTTTTCTGCCTGGTTGATACCATGGTCAGGTTCTCCGCAAGCAGGTTACAAGCACCGAAGGGAGAGGCAGCTGCAACAGAGCGACGATGGGCCCCCCGCTCGCCCTGCCCGCGCTAACTGCCGCGCTAACTGCCGCGCTAACCGCCACACCCTGTTTGCCCGTCCTGGTCGCCGCGCTCCCTAGGGGCAACTTTTAAACAGCCTGGGAGGGGGCGCTGCTGGCTCCGCCCGCGCCTCGTCAGCCTCCCTCGCGAGGACTGCCGGGTCCCGGCGGCTCCCCTGAGTGGCCTCGATGCCGGACAAAAAGCCCTGCCCGCCTCGGTCCCCTGCTCCGCTGCAGAACACGTCTGCCCCGGAGCCCATCGCCTCAGCAAAAGGGGGAATGCTGGGGGAAAGAAGGGGAGGGAGCTGGGGGTACGTACAGGGTTATGGCATTCGTCTTTCCAGGTAGCCATTACTGTGATGAGTCATTAATGGTACCTCAAATTTAACAACTTCACTTCTTTGTTTCCAGTTCTTTTCCCTGTTCCACTTGAAGGGAGTGAGCGAGTGGCTGTGTGGTGCTTAGTTGCCTACAATGGTTAAACCACAACTTTATTGAAGTTATTAAATTAGAGGTAATGTGGTCGTATAAGCCTCGCATAGAATGAGCCTAGGGTGCAATAATTGGCATATTATTGCAATAAAATAAACATCAATCTGTTCCAGAGCAATTGAAATATTTTTGTATGGTTTGAAGTAGGTAGCTGATGTAATACGTTGAGGTGTTTGCTGAAGTTCTTGGAGTGTCACTGGGCTGAGTTTACCGTTCTTCAGCTTCCTGGTTTGCTTTTCCATGCATTTAGACCTAAGTAGCATCTCCAGCTTTTCCTCTGGGTTTCTGGAATTTGGTTGTGAAGATATTGTCCTATACCCACTAGGAAACTTGACTTTGTTTTATTACTACTTCTCTCTGCAAAATAACTGAAACATCAAGCTTTTCAACGTCACTGCAGGACTTGTGTTGGATAGTGAATTCAGGTAGTTGTTGCTCTTAAATGTAAACCTTGAATTCTTTTGAAAATACAGATACAGCCAACAAGTAATGCTAGCAGTCCTGCGTTTGCATTTTCATCTCCAATTGTGAAGTCTACGGAGGCAGAAGTGCTATCTACATTTCCTGTAAGTAAACTAATAAAGAAGCTAGACTTGTTTTCTTAGGCACTTAGTAGGCTGTTGCAGAACACTAAAGCTGAATCTGCCTTGATGGAGAGAACTATGTAGGCTTCTGGCTTATAATTTGTCATTCAGCATGCATGAATCTCCACTCCTTGCTCCACTGGTAGGGGCTTCTCCGAAAAAAACTCCACCCGCGCTTCCCCCCCCTCCCGCCCTCCAGGGTCAAACGCGGGGGGGGCTGCATACAGCGGCAGCCGGAGGGAGCCCGAAAACGCTGGCGCCTGCCCGGATGCCACCCCTGCCCCTTCAGGACCCCCGGCAGGGAACAGAATAAGGGAGCCCTTCTCATTTACCCTCCAAAAGAACCCATCTGATGAAGTATGTACAGTGCTCCCTTCCGCCCGAGGAGCACTAGGTGTTGCTATTCTTTCACGATCCGACCGAACTCGCAGGGGGGGCACAAAAGGTTTCCCACCCTCTTCTTTCTCCTGCTCCACATTATTTTCATCCCCCGATCGAGCCTCCTCCTTCGCCTGCCCTGACCCTTCCTTTAGATTGTTTTTTATCGGCAGCTCCATAGGAGCCTGCTTATTCTCACTGTCCCCATCGGACAAAAGCATGCGGTGCACAGTAGCCCACAGGCATGCCTCGTTGGCTACCTTTTCCAAAACCGCTCGCACTCACCCATAGGTCGGTAGTAAAGTCTGCACCTCTTTGTTCCCGATGCAAGCGCTGTCACATAAATCCCGTCCCACCGCTTCTAAAGTAGCCTGTCTCAGGCAATGAACAGGAGACCCCGCCAGATTCCGGCGTGTCGCCCAAAACAAGAGGGACCGTATGTCCTTCTTTCGTAAAGCTATTCCTGCTTCCTTGGCCAAGGATTTTAAAGTACTCACCACCTCATCGACTCCAGGCCCCATGGCCTCCCGCGTACCTAGCACGTACGCACCGCGCCTAACTCGCGCCAACCGGTTGCACGTCGGGGTTCGTATCACGTCGGGGTCACCATATGTAGGATATCCCGACCGAAAGCCCCTGGACAAACGGACACAACGACCAGCGTTCTGTGCCGTAAGCCAATTTACTACTGCGTGACATCATCTTATATAGTGTCAAAGCGTCCCACCCAGGAACCCAGGACCCCTCCCACTGTGCTCGCAGGCACCCCAGACCCCTCCTTTCGTGTACGCAGGCACAACCAAGAATAATCCCACATATTCTTGTAGAAAACTTCATCACGCTTGGAAGAAAAAAACATCTCAGCGAAGTAAAACAGAAAACTTGAATTGAAGCATAGTGGTTTTAGAAGAGTCGCTTCAAAGACTTGTTTAATTAAAAAGAAGAAAGAAAGCAAGTTCCTACTGCAATCCCATCTTCGTCAAACTGATGGTGGGCACCAATACAATGTGTTGAGCTAATACAGGCTGGAAGTTGTAACTGCAGCTGTGAAGTTTACCCAGTAAAAAGACTCTACAAGGCATTCTAGCAGTTCTGATGCAAACACAAGTTCAGGAAGCAGTGATTCATGGTTAACACAGCAGAACAGGAAGAAGTCTGGCATTCACTGTGCTCTTACAGTAAAGAACCTGCACTGCACACACCATCCCAATCCAGGTATGCACTCCTAACAGGAAAGGGAAATAGGCTAATAAATCTCAGGAGAGGGAAAAAGACGTCAGAGAACTACTTCGTAACAGCAGCACACAGACTGCAATCAACTTTCTCTTCCTCTCATCATTTTCATTTATGTAGACTACACGAGAATACACTCCCAACATTTTTCAGCTCTGGAGAACAAACAGCCCAACCAACCTCATTCACTGAACTACAAAACTGGTATCTGCACTATCCAGTCCAGAACAGAAGGTGCACGTCTCTATGCTGTACATTAGAGACCTTAATAGGCAAAGTCTGCATAAAATGGGTGGCCACAGCCTGATTTTTTGATGTTTATAGACTTGGGTCATACACCACCACAGTGTCAGACTAGATGAAATCGTCTATCTATGTGGGCCCCTCATTACAAGTCACATGTTAGGGACCAGCCTCTCAAAGGCCAAAAAACAGCACTGATACTTCACATTGTTTCTGCTGGGCCAACACATCTGTAGCACTACCTTTTCAGCTGACAACACAACGAGTGTTTCCACAAAGTACTCGATGCAACCTAACTACTGTGTTTGGTGATGCAAAGCAAGCCATGTCAAAGCAGGCACACACCTGGAAGCTGCCTTGCTGCTCACATTGAAGAAAATAGATTAAAAAAAAAATCGCACTACAATTGAAGTGGCATCAAACCTTGTAAGGCTCTGAAGCTTCAGCACTGCCATCCAAATTCAAGGAGGCTGCATCTATTACCTTGAATCTGCCCCAGCTCAATCCCCTGAAACAATTCCAAATACACATACAAGCAACCCTTTTCCCACCCAGATTTTCTTTGCTTCATCTATTCCACCTCTAACTCCTGTCTTATTAATCTGCCCCTCTAAAGACTCACTGGCTCACACAAGGAAGCAACCCACCAAGCCCCTGATTCCCCGCCACATTGCTTCCATGCTTTGGGAAGATCTAACTGCAACGGCTCAAACTGTGATGCCACCTCACCCACCTCACCCCCTCCGCCTACGTGAGGTTCCTTGCCTTCTGTCTCTTCCTACATGTACACTGGCACTAGAACCACGAAGAACATGTTTCCTGTAACACTCCAAAAGCCTTTTCTGTTTCAGGATGTTGTCATTTCAATTCAGGACTGAAAACACTCCTAGCAAAAACCCAACAGCTAATAGCAAACAGAAGCTGTTTCTGCTGATCAGCTAGAAGTAACCTCTAAGTACTGAGGAGTCACAAAGGAGAATTTGTATTACATTCAAGAACAGCACCCAGCTTACGACTGCTACTTTCCCTAACTACACTAAGCCATAAGAATTTGATTCTTACCTGCCATCACAGTAATTATGGTTTATATTGCCCCCAAAACACACAGGGCAGTACCAAAGCTGTGTCGGCTAGGTTTAACAGCTTCCACAGCTATTAAGTACAGTAATTTCTGCTTCCTTTTTTTTTCTTGGAAGAATATTCTTTTGTTTCCAGCCTCAGTTAATTATTATATACACTGTTAATTAGCAACTACTTCTCAATACTCATAGGGTTATGGAGTCCCTATGACTGGAAAATACTCTACACCCTTCGAGATGAGAACAGCATATAAAGGCAGCAACTTGCAAGACCGCTCTAGCTTCAAGCAAAGCTTTCCTCATTGCTCTCGTCTCCTTTGACTTGAATACTGTCATCCTTCTACCAAAGCTTTATAAACTTCATTACCATGAATGAAGGAAGACCAGAGAAATTAGAGAGTAGCAGAGGATATAACTTAAGGAGCTGTTACTAGGATTATTTTTTTTTTATTGTTCCTGGTGTTATTTTTCCTTCTTTAAGCCAGCAAACTGTTTTCTCCAAGATTTTTTTTGTTAGGTTAAGAATATGTATTATATTGCAGCAACTTCTTTGCTGTAAGTCAGCTGAGAAGTCTACCAGTAAGAAGGTCAAGGGAAAGCTGAATGCTGATGCAGAGTGCCAACAGACTTCATCCTCGTTCCATGGGATGTTTGTAGCTATGGCAGTTCAAGTCTACGCTTCCATATGCTTAAAATACCAGATTTAGAAGCCAATTTCAGCTGACCTAGCAGATATCAGCAGTACAGTTAGAGCCAGCAGCCTGCAGGAAGGAGCAGACAGGTGCTCCACAGCAAGGCCTGAAAGTGTCTCCCATACACACTTCCAATCTAAGCAAGCACATGAAGGGCTTGGCTTGTCACTTACCTAAGTGACCAGGAAAACAAGTGAAAACGAGATTTCGCTTGTGTCCTAACACCCATATAAAAATAAAGGCAGATGAAATACCCTTACTACCTTGTTAAGTTTCACAAGCCAGAAGAGAACGTGCTGCACACAGGTACAAGTAAATCCCTTGCTGGCAGGTTTGCAGAAACAAATTTTTATTTACACAGGCAAGTCTATCTTTAGACCCCATTTAACTCTTTACATTTCTAGAATATTTACATGATTTCATGATGCTCCAAGAAGAGAGTGATGAACAAAAAGATTACAGAAACTGTCAAAAGCATAGCAAAAAAAAAACAACAACCTATCATTGTGCTTTAAAACTTATGAGCTAGAATAACGTAGAAGAAATGTAGTTTTAGCACCTTGGTCATAACGGTCATGCTATATAAGACACTTAAATAGCAGAGGGGATTTCAGAAGTGACCGTATCCAGAGGTTGCCAGTGACAATTCATGAGTGAATCGTAGAGTTCTTCGCTTGTCTCCATAAATTGTCTGTTCATTTCATCAACATCCAAGTAGAGCTGTGGATCTGAAAATAAAAGCCTGGTAAGTACAAGTATCGGATCTGAGGCATGCACACAAAAAGCACTCATGTGAAATGGCTGATAAGATGTATTTTAAGCTATATGTAATAAGCTATTAGACCTACTTTTTTTAGTGAGATATTTAGTCCTCTAAAATGTTAAACCTCACAACTCCAACTTTTGGGAATCCTACGGGCTAGGACTGCATTATCTTTATCTTGAAAGACGAATAAAGATGACGTTTAAGGATAATCGGCCATGAGACCTTCCCAAGAGCCATTTAATTCACTTCTACTCTAATAGATGTTACACAAGATAGTTTCTCAACACTGACACAAAATGCCTCCACGTGAAAAACTCTGCAAACCTTCCAGGACACAATTACGTTTTGTACCAAATTTGTAAGAGCAAGCCGAATCCTCCTTTTGGAATCTGCAACATAAGCTTTTACCTCGGGGTGGAGAACAAAGCTTTTGCGTATTATTGAGTTTCTAATATAGAATCTGCTTAGTGGAATCAATATGAACAGCAAAAATGTACTCAAAAATGTACTTACTTGGTACTTTGTGTCTACTCTGTTGCAAATTTTGCTGGAATCAGGAGTTGAAGTCTTTGCTGGTTTAGAATACCGGACCCGACGCATTGAATGAAGGTTTAACCTTGGTTTCACAAGTCTCTTTACAGGTGGATGCGGGGACTCATTCTGGGAGTCCAGCTTTGAAAGGGAAACAGCAATCAATTTATCCTGACGTCTACCCAAAATAATTCCAATATTTATTGATGAAAACAAATTACAGAACTATAAAGCTCCCATCGGTCTTGGCACTCTGTGAATACAATTTGAGAATTCCAAAAAGCATTCAACCTATAGAGGGAAATCACCAGAAAACCAGTAACAAAATCCATAAAGCTATATTTAAGTAGCCAAAGTCTGACTGAATTCCATTTCAAAATGTGGCAGTTAGCTTTGTAGACAAAATAATTCATGCTACCATAATTAAAATAACTCAGGTTCCTATATGTTCCTATCTTTTCCTCTGCCCACACTGATTTTTTTTTTAATAGCTTAATTCATTAATTTAACATTCAAAGCGTTAAGCAACTAATTATACAGGCTTCTGGGCTTCACATTCCCTACATTTTCCCCCTTCAAAGTTACACAAACAATAGAACACATTCAAAATAAAGTTGTCAATCTTACAATAATCTCATTCATTAAACTATGATCCAATGCTTTAGATGTGCATTTAGATGCACATCAAGTAGTGGGTTTGACTTCATTTTTCAACACATTTTCACAGACCAGAGTTACTTTTTAACACAGACCACTGCATGTTCTGCAGAACTGACTTAACTGAACTGTCAAACAGAAAACAAATCCTGAAGCCTAAAAGATTTACCAATGGCTCCACCTGCAGTCTTAAGGATCAGAAGATACAGTCTTAGCAAGTATGCTATTGTTCAAATCAATACCAACAGAAAATGGTTTACATTGCAGCTTTAGTTTCACAGTATCTCCCAACTCTTAGTAACAGAATTCACACCACCTATGAAGTGTACAAAAGTATATCTTTCTAAAAATTATTACATTCATTTTGAAACCTTGAATAAAATACGTTTTATGGAAGCTCACAAATCTCCTTCGAGTGAACGATGGTTCACTGCTGGTTTAAAGGTAAAAAAGAAAAATATTAATTCCCCCAGTTAGGCATTTAATACACCAAGAGCTATTCTGCCTGGTACAGTTCCTTGAAATAAGAAAAATACCACATCACTGCGACCCGCTGCAGAAGTTTAGCCTGAGTGCACAAGTGTTCTGTCAACCCCACGTTCACTTCAGCAGGAAAACACACAATCATCTCCTTCGCAAATAATTGCTTCTCATCAAGGGCTACCCTTCTCCTGCCAAGCATTATGAATTCCAGTATTATGAAGAGACAATCTATCTCCTTCTACCCAGTGACAGCTGCGTGCAACATTCATTTAGTGGCTGACAACTTCAGGCTTTCTGTTGCAAATCTGGCAGATCTTTCTTAATGCCTTATCACAGGTGTATTTCTATAATAGAACTGAGAGTTCACACCAGATTTGTTTTTAGTTATTTGGATAATATTTATGATAGACTTCACTTCTCAATGCCTTTGTCATTTGGCATATGGTGAAAAGATGGCACAGGAAAGCTGACATGTTTGCAAACTCTCAAGTGATTGTAAACTTAATTACACATCCAATCAAGGAATTAGCACAGAAACTTCTTCAGACATTGTCCCTTTTCTCATTAGAACAGAAGATGAAGAGTGTGCACATCCTGTTCTTTCCTTCAGTCACCTCATCTTAAAGCGGTCCTTTCAGGGTTTTGCAATTTAATAAACCCAATGACACCTCTAATTAAAGTCACCAAAAAAAGATGACCGGTTTTCATTTTTTAAACAAAATGAAAGGAAATCATGCTTTACCACAGCACTATCACCAATTCTGTGCTACCTCCAAATAGGAATTCCGGAGCATAAGATTTATAGTGTCAGAAATTAACGATTTTCCTTGGTTTTACATTGAATGGTGATAAAAAGCAGGAAAATAGTTTGCTGTGCCTAAATGAACACCCAAGTCCGTACAAAGTCTATATGACCAGTCAAGCAGTATTTTTCTGTTTGTGATCATTTCTTCAAGAGAAAAAATTTCCTCAACAGGAATTTAATATGCAGCTTCACCCCAAACTAGGGGACAAGATAAAACTACTTCGTGTGGTCTAGAGTCGTTGCTCTCAACTTACAAAGATAACAAATCTTAACATGAGTAATCTTTACAGCCCTTCATCTCTTGTAGATAGATGCCAATATTAACTTGATTAGATGCTTATGCTGTCATTGAGGTTTGAGAATTTTTTTCTAATAGTGATAAAGCATTAGAAAAGTTATCTACCTCATCTTAAGACATTATTGGTTCTTACCTTTCTTCGTTTGGGCTGAAGGTCAGGAATATTCAGTTCATCTATGTCTGGAGGCTAAGGGAAAAAATAAAGCCTAAATGTTAGAGGGCTTTTCTTTTTTCCTGAGAGAGGGTTCCCTGCAACAAAAACATGGGGGTTCATGGTCAACTTACAGAACTCAGCGGCAAAAGAGGTGGCATTTTTTTAGCATCCTGTTGAAAAAATAATGCAATAAATTAAACTTGACACAACATAAGGAAGAACAGTTTTATCTTTCTCCTTTGATGGCACATTTACTAAGTTTTAGAACCACGTGAAGCAAAAACGGATTAAAAGAAGTGCTATTTACCATCAAAGGGCTTGACAGCTTCTCCATTGCCTCCAAGATGCACCGTGCTGCGGTACTTAAGGTAGCGTGGGACTGCACTTTTTCTTGCCTAACTCTCCTTCTCATTTGTACCTGGAAAATTAGCATTTTAAGTGTTACAATGGTCAATCCCGAGTTAAGGAGGCATGTATTTTATGTTCCAAGGCTACACTGATGATATAACCAATATATTCTGATGACAGAGAAAAATGCAGTCACTGGGAGTTCAAGCCGTAAAGAAGAGTACATGCTGAGTACAACGAAGTTTACCTTGGGCCTCAGTGCATCTTGCTCGTGCTTGTTGCGCGAGTAATAAAAGAAATCCATACTTGTAAAAGGTCAAGACGGATGATGCTAGGACTGCTAAGGCCTCCAAAGCAGTAATCAGGGAAACAGAACTCAAGAAAAGGCTTGTGGTACAGAAAGTGCTTTCGCTAACAACACAGACCTCAGAGTTTCACGATGGTGTAGGTGTACCATCTTAAAATCAGTGTATACAATCATAACCAGGAACTAGTTTTACTCCTCTCTTGCTTCCTCCCTTCCCCCAAGATTAAAGTTGGCTGCAAATCTTTGTTTTAAAAGATAAAGATCCGATTTCAACTGTAACAGATCTAAATATTACACTGAAAAAGTGAACTGTTTATTTGCACCACCCAGCTTCAAATATCATGCAAAAACTTCCCTTGGTGTGACTTTTTTCTTCCCATGTTAAACCCCTCTGTGTTTATCACACGATATGAAGACAGGAAGCAGACCATGCAGCATATAAAAACACAAGTGAGACTCACAGAACGGTTACGGTTGGAAGTGACCTCTGGAGATCACCTGCTCTACCCCCTGCTCAAGCGGGGCCACCCCAAGCAGGTTGCCCAGGACCATGTCAAGTCAGCTCTTGAAGATCTCCAAAGAGGGAGACTCCACAGCCTCTCTGGGCAACCTGTGCCAGGGCTCCATCACCCGCACAGCAGAAAAGCATTTCCTGATGTTCAGACAGAACCTCATTTTGTTTGTGCCTGTTGCCTCCTGACCTGGCACTGGGCACCGCTGAAAACAGAATGGCTCTCTTTGCACCATCCCTTCAGGTATTTACATACATCAATAAGATCCCCCCCCCCGAACCTCCTCTCCTCCATGCTGAACAGTCCCAGCAGTCTCGGCCTCTCCTCAGAGGAGAGGTGCTCCCAGACCCTTGATCGTCTTGGTGGCCCTTCGCTGGACTCTCTAGTACATCGCTGTAATCCACAGCAAGCAGCAATAAGCAAGCTTCTCTCTCCTTTAAAAGCCTAGTATTTTGGTTCCTCTTGTTACCATAATCCACTACTATTGTTAGAAAACAAAAATAGCTGACCAAAGAGGGTTCCCAGCTTTGAACCACAAGTTTTCAAGGTTTCCCCTAAGTGAGCTACTGCCCTTGTTCCATTGCAGAGCTGGACTGTCAGAACAGATCCAGCAAACCCATGTTTTCATTTCCTTAAAATTCCTTTTGATTTATTGATAAAAGTCAAATTGATTTAAATGCATTCCTACCAAACCTGATTTGACTTTCCTTTTCGATTCAGCTCTAGCTAATCAGAGTTGTCAGCAGTTTTTATTTGCTATTTCCAAGAACTCTTGGGGGAAAATACCTCTCTTCAAGAACTATATGAATCATTCAAAATAGAAAGCATGTTACTGCTTATCTTGGGACTGCATTTAGGCCTGCATGCCTCTACGTAACAGAAGAGCAAAGGATCAGCAAAGTTAATTTTAGATATTTTTAAAGAGCGCAGTTTTATACAACAGATCCATAGCATGAGTGCAGGCATGCTTGCAAAAAAAGATCCACAGATAAACATTGGCCAGGTTTGACTACTGTAGCTTTTGCTACTATAAACACAACTTTTCAAAGTTATGCTGCCATTGTTTTTATTTACATTAAAATAACACCATGCAATGTAGTCAGAGGCAGACAATGGCACTCAAATGGAACTTCTTGAAAGAAGTAACAACAGAGGAAACCCCAACTACCAACAACTAGCCTAAACTGTCATTCTTGCTCTTTCTGGCAAGTATTACCTGTGGTAAAAACTGCTAAAAAAAGAACTTAACCCGAAATCAATCTCTTCTATTTTTGTAGACCAAGAGGGCAGAAGAGCAACTGGTACCACATATTCAGCTCCCTGCTCAGAGCTCCTTTGGCAGTGCTGCTTTTTTATTTCCATCACTATTTCCCATTACCCTACTTTTCTCATACCCGATAAGGTTCTATCATCAACGGCTTTGATTTTCCAGCTGCACCACCATAGACAGTCTTTCCAGGGTAAAATGGAGAATACCCAGGCTGGTTTTTCTTACAGTCAGATGTGCTTCCGTGTGCCTACAGAAACACAGTACGTTAAGTGGACAGAAAAACAGGTACACATTCAAAGTGATTAAAAGAAAGACTGTGCAGTACTTACAGGAAACATTCCTCCAAAAGCAGATAAACTGAATGCAGGTTTCTTAGAGCTAGCTGCAGAATGCTGCGAGAGGGAATGAGTTCTATCAGCTTCTGTGGTCCAGAGCAGTGATGAAGAAGTATTTTTTAAAACTCCAACATCTGCCAAAGTGACATATATGTTAAATGTAAACGTCTCTAGTACATACAGAACTTTAACAGTAAAGACCACACTAATTCAAGTTCTTCAACACGGAAAAATAAACGTGGCTTCAGCTTCTTTAAACAGCTTCGTGTACAGACTGAAAATCAAGTAACAGCTACAAACTTGAAAACTGTTCACTGAGCTGCAAGTAGTTTTCAGCAATCTTAACAAGTTAATACTGTGCTTCCAGTGCAGAAGATTTTTTTTTCCTTTTGTGCTAAAAGCAAAGAGAACTGCATAAACATCAGTGCATTTGTACAGACAAAGCTTTTTTCTATGTTGGTGAAAGGCTGGAGGCCAGCACAGATCATAATTGCACAGGTTTTACACCTGGAAGATTCCTAGAAGGCTGCTCTAAGAGTTAACGATCTTCTTCCCACATATGTTTTACGACGACACACCAGAAAGTTGTAGTGCACTCAGGTTACACTGCTAAAGCCCAGCAACTCTACTCTCAACCATACACAAGTTCTCTGAAAAACCTGCTGAGGACACTTCAGTCCCTGTCTATCTGGGGGACTAGAAAAAGCTGCAAACCTGCTGTTTGCCCTTTCAATGAGAAGACCTAGGTACCAATCTACATCGACACAATGCTTATTTCTTATTTTAAAATGGTGTGCCTTCCTTAAGGAATTTGGCAAAAGACATGAAAGTATTGACAGCTGAAGCCTTCTACCAAGAAAGGTCAAAAAAACAGCCCGCAACGTGTTATGTCAGAGTACTTTCCTTATCTTCTCCTGCTAAAACACAGGAAAACATCTTGTGATTCTATTTGTCACCTACACTTATTCACATTTAACCAGATGTCTTGTCTGTTAGATATTCTGAGTCACTCTTCCTTCTAGACAATCAGCCTAGTTGTCAAGCTACAGCAAGTCAGCCTGATTTCCTACCATCCCAGTTCAAAATTTACATATAACCTAGCTGAAAGTGTGTATTTCAGCATCGACTCTTTGTAACAGCAGGGTATCACAAACCTATTCCAAAGCAGGCTTCTATTCAAAAGGTGATAGGATTATACGCTTCTAAAACACTAAAACAAATTTAATTCTTGCATCCAAAGCTGACATTCTCCTATTTTGTTTACTAAGGTGATGTGCAATATTAAAGAACGCAAAGGACTTCACCTTAAAAAAAAGTCAACTAAACAGAGAACAGAAAAATCACCTTTGTCAGATGCTCTAGAGGAGAAGCCACCGGTTCTTGACATGTTGTCATTGTCTTGTTGAGAGGTAGAATCTTTGATTTCTTTTATGAAAGAGAGTCCAGGACTGCCAATGCCAAATATTGAAGATGTCGTGGGCTGAGAAGGTGGGACAGAAGAATCCGACATGGTATAATTCAAATGGCTCCGATGAAGAGCGGGCCTTGTTAAGGCAACTGGGTAGTTCAGTGCTGAGCTACTTGTGGATGGTTCTAGACAAGAACAGGGAGATAATTAGCTTTGCTATAGACAAGCTCACAGAAGCCAAAACCTGTTTCCTATCAACAGCCATGCTATTGCCAAGTTCTAAGCGCAAAAACAGAGAAGCCAAATTTAACTTCTTCCTCACCCAGATACCGTTTCATCTAACTGTCTGGCTACAACAACAACACTGCTTGCAATACTGAGTATTAATGTTGCATTCAGAAGAAGTTAACTGTGAGGTTTCACAACACCAGATTCCGACCCCGTGTTCAAATGCTCTAACACTGACTTGGCCTTTCACCAAGTCAAACACAAATACTCCTCCTCGCATGTACAGCTTGCAAGAAGCTTTACAAAATTTGAGATTACATGCTAAGGCACAGATAACACTGCAGCTTATATAATGGTGGAACAAAGGTCATTAATCTAAATACACAGCATGAAAATGAACACTTGCAGTACTTTTTTTCCCAAGTTCTACCAGATCAGCTCATCTTAGAGGCAAAACACTACCTCCTACCCGTTAACTACTGGGATTTTGACCCAAGGGAAAAGTACGTTGACCCAAGTAACCAGATGAGCATTTTTCCCTCTTGAAGCAAAGGGTCTGCAAACAATGCCAGTGGCCTGATAAAAGCCTACAGTCTCCCCTGGGAATCTGGGCAATTAAAATGACTTTGCGCCACTATCCTCTTGATGCTCGCACTCAAGCTTAAACTAGTTAGTTCAATCTTCATAACCACTGCAGTACCACTAATTAGTTCTCCAAACCATGAGCAGATTTTTAGAACAGTACCGTTTGAGATACACAAAGTTATTCGGGCTGAAGGCCACCTAAGCAAGGAATATAGGCTCCAGCACATTGATACCTCAGAGCTGAAGAAACACATTTGTTTAAAAATGAAGTAATAATTTTTAAAAAATATCTTATTCTTAAGCAGAGCAAGTAACACCCACAGACAGCTACATAAGCTACAAAAGGTTCTAGGATGTCCACCTGCTCCTGATCTCCTGGAGTTAGTAAGCTTGCAGTGCAGCTGTTCTTACTGAAAGCTCCTTTCACACAGTTACATAGAAAAGCCAACATGTGTTCCTCAGTCATGAAGACCTTCTCTATTCTTTTCTCCAAACTTATTCCCAAGCTACAGCTACACAGAAAGCAATCAATCTCCTTGTTTACAATTAGATGAGATTGGAGGCAAAGCTATTTCCGCATTATTTTTTGATTCTGCCAACAACAGAAGCAACTGACTTTCCAGTTTACCTAGGGTTATCTACGCACACTCAGACCAAACTTCTTTACTTATTAAAAGCTGAGGTCCCCAAAACAGCTAATTTAAGAGAAACTCCAGTAAGAGTATGTGCGGATTTATACAATAAGACTACAGTAGCAGTGAGAGGCATCGGATATAAGACAAATTCATCTTTCATGCAGTAAAGGGGTTACAAACCTCGTTGCCAACGCTCCCAATACCTTTTCAAAGACACCCCTTCCCCCTGCGTAGACCTTAAGGTTATTGAATATTTTAAGGATAATAATGTCATAAACCACATCCATGCACAAGTTCCCTAGTTCTCCATTAAGTTAACAAGGAACTTGACTAAATTGATCAAAGCCCAAAACAAAACCAAAAAAGAAAAGTCAGGACTCGAGATGGAATTTTCCTGTGCCACTCTAGCATCTATTATTTTGTTTTGAAGACTGCAAAGCAAATTCATTTTTAATTGCCTTACGCAATTAGATTTTCATTCCGTTTCTTGTAAAATATGGAAAATGCAACCTAGCACACTTGCAAATGAGTTCTTTCCAGCATTTAGCACCTGGCTAATAGAGTACGTAAAGTTGACTGATGCCTTCCAAGAGCATAAGAGGTATGCTTCGTAATTGTGCGGACAGTTTAAAGCTAAGACAGTTTCACAAACAGTTGTTTCGACTTTCTTGTTTGTTTTTTCATTCTGTCAAAACCTTCCTTCCAATTTCCTTTTGATATTCGGATTCAAAACTAGAAATCTGTGAACAAATACAGGTGGCCAGAATTCCGAATGATTTTTCACGTACCTTGTCTATTAAGTGTCGCTCGTTCAGGCATGTATCTCCCATCATTTAGGGTACCTCCATCTGCGTAATTATGATGCTGGTTTACTGGAGTCGCCGCCTGGTTTGCAGATTTATTTGCAGCTGCACACTCATTCTCACGCTTATTGAAATACTTCTGCAGCCACGCCGGTACAATACTTTTCACCATTTCTGTCACTCTGCTAATTATTCCCTGCTTGAAAGAAAAAACACTCGTTTAATTACAGAAACACAGTCAACGGCATATGCTGGGATACAACTTTCCACGGACCCTGAAGACAGATATTATATAGCACATACTCAGAAGACGACGACAAGGTTGATCCTTAGCATAGGACCGCTATACTTCTGGTACACCTCAAATTCAGCTGACATTGATTTATGACTACTTACCGGTTTCTGCACTTCCAAGTGACCTTGGCAAAGTTCAAAATTTTGAAACTTCTGCCAAAATTCACCTGCAGGTTGTCAATTCGCAAGGGCATCAGGAAACTCTGTGCCTAAATACCTCCTG
The DNA here is from genome assembly GCF_047663525.1 of Anas platyrhynchos. NCBI lineage: Eukaryota > Metazoa > Chordata > Aves > Anseriformes > Anatidae > Anas > Anas platyrhynchos. The sequence goes on from NC_092588.1 coordinate 106,569,165, forward strand.
ACCTACAGACTTGTTCCAGGACTCTTCCTCTTCGCGCTCTCACGTGAAAACCAACTAAACCTGCCTACAGCCACACGACGGGCTGCTCGCCTCCCTGGTGCGAGCAAACACGAAAGCTAACTCAGCAACCCCAACGCAATGACAAGTGGCAGGAGGTGATCAAGTTGAGCAAAAATCTGTTCATCAGTTGCTAACGCACGGGTCTGGCTGGGTCTGCACCAACAGCCCTGCTCGCCTGATTCTCTGGTGTCAGGCAACACGATTGTCTAGTCTAAACTACTATTTGGGCGTCGAAAACTGGTAATGTAGTTTGAACATGCAGAAGTTACAGTCTAATCATTCTCAAACAAGAACTGTGCTGTATTCAACTCTTAAAACAAATTAGCGTAGAAGCCAAAACAAAAGCCTGAATCATTTAGGTTTTCCATACATGATAACGCAAACTGCGGAAAATAAGACAACCAGACAGCCCTGAATCTGGGGTTAAGAGAGAGGCATGGGAAGAGGAAGAAAGGAAGACCGAAAACACAAAGCCTTTCTCCAGAAAGACATCTTAATTCACGGTTTGACATTTTTCCTAGTGATCTGTAATTTCATCGTGTACTTGCACGAAGACAGAATAAATACCCAAGGACAGTTAAAACCACGCAGGACACCACCAAATAAACACAGCCATCACGGTTAAGACCTTAAAACGCACACAGGTACAAAATGCTCTGGATGTTGCTATTCTTCTCCAAAAATCCTACGCCTCAGCTTCCCTACAAAAACCATTAAACGCACGTAATGCCATAGCTGACACACAGTCCGACACGCGGTACCAGCGGAGGCAGCCCCTTCCTCCTCCCCTGCCCCTCAGTTCCACGTTCCCCTTTTATTGGGGCCAATATTCCTCTCCGATGAATGGAAGCCTATCAGGAACTCACATGGGTCCAAGTTTGCAAAAACAGACATTAGAATAGGCCTGCAGGATTCTGTTGCTGTGCAAATCCTCCCCGTACAGAAAGCAGCCCGAGACTCAAGACGGAACAAGTCACAGGCACTCAGAAGAGCAAACACCCCGTCACCTTGAATAACCTAAATGAGTAACTACAGAGCCTAGCTAGACGAATCATTAACCAAGATGACGTTTTACCATCCAAACCTAAAGCCAGACTGCTTTGACCCTTTCTTGCATATGGCAGCCTGGCTGCTGCTCCCCGCATCAGTGGCATTGGAAGAAAGAACTGAACCCCGAATAATTTCTCCAGCCCTTTCAGAAGCCACAAGTGGGAAGTACTGACAGCCTGCTCCATCCGACCCGTGCATGGCGTAAGACAAGAAGCTTTGTCAATGCCAAAGCAAGGAAAAGTAAAATATGCTGAAACATACCTCCAATTTCCTGCTGCACAGCAAAAAGGTTGATTAAATGACCGCAAAAGAACAAGGCAGGCGCTGTGAATGAGCCAGAGCCTGCCATCTAACATCGATATTGCCAAAAAAAGAAACAAACGCTCCCCCCAGAAGTAAAACACACCCTGCACACGTGCCCACTCACGACAAGGTTCAAGAAATTGAGGACTTCCCAATGGTGTCTCCCACCTGCCCGTCACAGCTACAGACCCAGAAATAAAGCACCACATCCCAGGTTCCCTACTGCCATCATTAATCCCTCTAGGGTTTAACACCCAACAGGCTGCTGCACAAGCCCCCTGCTTTCAGAGGAGGGAGCTGCTCTGGGGGCTCCCCATTGCCACAGGACAGGCAGTTTCACCCCAGCCGCATGGAGCAGCGCTTCAGCCGGTGACTGTGCTCCCGTCCTTCAGCAGACTCAGCATTAGCCCACTGATTTCAGCAGCCTGAGAGCTGCCGTCAGTCTCAACAGTTGCCTGCTCGTCTGAAACGCACTCGCACGCTATTCTCGTCCTAAAATAGCAGCAGGAAAGGAGAACAACACAGCACACCAAAAAATACCCCCTGAAAAGGCCCAATAGCTTACTAATAGGGATTTACAGCAGCTCCTCAAATGCTGCGCATCCCAAGAGCCCGCAGCCCTGCTACATACCTCTCTGTCAAGGTCTACACACACCAAGCAACAGTAGCTACAGTTACCAGAGGCAAGCTGCCTTCAGAGGCATCCCGAAACAAAAGATACAGAGGGGGAAATACCAGTAGACAACCAGGTGTCCTAGTTTACTACTTTGAAACACCATTTCTTTAAACGGTTTATATAAAGGGAAAAAATAATGTTACAGTTTAACTTCCGAACTTAAAAGCGGGCTATTTCTTGGCAAAAAATACTTAAGGAATAGGACAGTTCTCCCAGCTTGCCAGGGGTCTCTCACACAGCAATGGGGGCAAAAGTATTGGCAGGAAGACTTGGCAACGATGCCTTACTGGAAACCGTCTATTTTTGTAACAGAGCTGATGTCAGTATGAGAGACTTAAGTAAATCCCACTCTCTGACAAAGGACGGACTAAAACAATTATCCAGAAAGGCAACACACTAACACAAATTCTTCAGAGATGCAAAAAGCACAACCCGATAAAAGAGCTAATTCATTAGATGCACACCTCTATCAGCATCAACTTTTTACCTCCAGCTGAACTCTGATTCTTGTATTTTCATTTTCTCCTCCAATTTCAGGAGTCTCAGGTCTTAAAGCATACGAATCAGTAAATCCTCAAAAAGAAAGCCTGCACCTGAGGGTGAAGTTCAGCGAGCGGCAGCGGATCGGAGGAAGCGCTTCCCACCACCAAAAAGGGCTTCCAGGCTCTCTCCATCCCCCACGGTTACCTTGTGCCAGCTCTGGCGCACAGCAGGCTGCCCTCCCTGCTGGCTGCATTCGTTAAGCTGGCAAAACGCACGGGTTTCCCTGCTGGACTAATGAATTCAGCTGGCGTGGTGCAACGCAAACGGCCCAGGAGGGAGAGCAAGATCAAGCAGCCAGCACACGAGAAGGAAGAAACGAGACCTCTCCCTCCTTTTGATTGAGTGTGCGCACACCATGCGGGTTGTATCAAACCGACCCAGACAAACATTCACCTGTGGGCTGTGATGTATTTTGGGGGCAGCCCCGGGGCCAGCTCACCGTGTGCTTACACAGGCGCTGGTGCCAACCCCGACGTGATCCCCTCTCTTGTGCAGCAGCGCGGGCTCAGGCTGCCTGCGGACTAACCAAGCTCTTGCTGTCTAGGGAGTGCGTTCGGTTTGGATGCAGGACAGCAGAGTTTTTCAGTTAGAAGAAAAAGACAATAAAGCTTACGACTTAATATGAACAGTATGTTACAGGAATGTCATTAATTACGCGACAGTGGAAAAACCAACCACTTCATTGAAAGCAACTGGACTAGTTCAAATTTATTTCTAAAAATCGTGAAGAAGGGATTATGCTTCCCCATGCCAAAGCGAGCCTCCTTTTCCTTACCGTAGCTAGCTTGAGAAGGAACCTCCCAGGGAAATTCTGCTGCTGCTTTACATTTCAGCGCTGCTTGATGATTTCTCCCATGAAGACACAGCCCACTGTTACCATTTCCACCCGAGTGCAAAAGGCCAGTAGATGCTCTGACAGCTAAATCAGTGTCTAACTCGCTAGGTTAAATCCTTGTGGCGCTGAACGGCCTTATCTCAAGCTTGGTCCACACCTTCAGCCGACAACATTTCAAGAGAGGGTGCAAAGCACAAGACACCTTCCTTCTTGGTAAAAAGCACTACTTTAGGCTGTCGCTAATCCTCAGCAGAGATCAGTGGTGGTGCTGTAGATCTGAGCGCACGTTTTGTGCTACACTTTGAGATAGACACCTATCAGCACCAAAACCAAACGTTGAAGACCCAGGAGCAGTCTTAGGCGAGTGTGTTCTTAAACCCAAGAAGGGACGCATAAGTACGGTTACTATTCTTTACTGAAAGACTGCTTCACATATGCAGCGTGTCTGCAGCTAAGTCTCAAAGCCAGTCTATAGAACCGCACTAACAAAATGCAGTTCAGATTTGGTTTTCCCTTACCACACGGTCTAAACCAATTATTCTGACTCAACAAGCACAACGACAACTACAACAATACCTGGTATGAGGATAACAGACTCTGGCATAACCCAGGAGACAAGAAGTTTAAAGTTTTCAGAATTAAGATGATCAAGAAATACACTGCCCATAGCACCAGATGGTCTTTACAGGGCCATTAGCAGTTACCAGATTTAGCAAGATGGATGGTAACATACTTTTATATTTAGGATTTAAGTCGACAACGTGATGCCTAAACTGCCTATCTTATTTCCAGGTATTCTCCATTAAGTAAAACACAATTCATTGCAGCAGTTCACCACCAACCAACGTATTTGCCAAAAGAAACAGCAAACTCCCTATTCCCCCCACTTATTCTAAGTCAATCTGTGCATACGAAGGCACACCACATGCTACAGATCCGCTACCTCCAACAACACGCTTGACTCCCAGCAATGAATTAAACAATATTTTCAGTGCCACTTTGCCTAAAAGCACTCGCAAGCTACAGCTCGCAGGCGGGAGGACACGTTCTGCAGGTCAAACACAAGCAGGGGCAGGCCAAGTCCCACAACAGCTTCTAAAAGATGGTTAAATGCCACTCGAGGGCAGCTCACTGCTTGATGCTCATCGTCCCCGTGCCCAACGCTTTCTAGTGCAGAAGAGACGTTACAGGTAACCTGAAACACATCTCACAAACTGAAGTACTTCCTGACACAAAATGTAAGTCCTGGCACTTCGCAGTAGCACTCCAGAGTAAATCACCATTTTGTAACACGAGAAATGGAATTACATTTTTTAAATAACCCTGGTGGATATAAAAGATGTCAGAGTACTCTTACGCTCCTTCTGAACGACCTTTCCTATCCATGCTGATCTACAAACAGAGCTGACAACAGCTTATGCGGGTTTGCAAAACGCTATTATGTCAAGCCTGTCGTACATTCAGTACTTTTTCTTATAAACTATCTCAAACATGCAAGCTAAAACCAAGTAACCAAAGAGTCACCTTCAGCTATTTTCTACGCTCCCATTAGGTTTCAGCAAAACTAAACCTTTCCTACTTTCAAAGCATCACACACAGACGTTGCCTAGCGTGTAACTTACACCACACAATGCAACCGCATCAGCAGACCCTGCAATTAACTAGGGCACGAGAGTTTCTTTAAAGCGTGTTACATTTGCCCCTGCTGCATGCACTCCCTAACAAGATGGAAGAGAAGCTAAAATGCTGAGTCTCAGACACAGCTGCGTTAGCTGCAGCAGCAGCTAGGGTTACATTTGTTGACATTCAGGGCTAACCTTCTGAAGCTGCAAAGGTGATGCAGGCTCACCTCAGCTGCAGGGCCGTAACCTCCAGTCACCGGAGGCAGCAACATCCTTCCGGCCACGTGCTTTCACCACAGCTCAGCTGACAGAACCCAGAGCAACTCACAAACGTAAGCCATGGCTCGAAATACTTTTCTCTTATGGGTAACCAAGAATTGCTGTTGCACAGAGATTTTTTTTAGGGACCCTAGGCTATGACATCTGCAAATCTCTATATAATCCACAGCTTTGTAAGGTAAGTTTAATAACAAATACTAAACAATTGCAGAGTTGGAATTATCATGCATCTGGCACAGTTGAACAGCTTGCATCTTTGGCTGGTCTTGGAGATCACCAGACCTGCACCTCTAACAGAGGAAGGAGCCCTGAGACCCAATTGCTTCAGGAAAAGTTTGATTCAAAACACAGCTATAGCTTAACAGCAAAGTCAGCGAGCTTTCGGGACACACTCGCACAACCCCTTCCAACAGCAGAGCTGTGCAGACAGTCATAAACAACCTTGGCAAGGACAATGAACATTTTCTGCTGGCACAGGTATTTGCAAAGCCAGCACATGTGGTAAAACCATAGCTGTAGGACCTTAGTGCATGCTGCTCGTACACGAGCAGGCACTTTTTTTGCAGCAAAGGTAAAGCTTATTATGAATTTATGCTTACTTTAAAAAACAGCTGGCGATCGCAACCAAGCCAAACACACACAATGACACGGTAAGTAAATGCAAAGCGCAGTTATAAGTTACAGAATCTCAAAGGAAACTGCCCCCCAGAACGTCAGTGTTACTGCCCTAACAAAACCACTTTAGTGCTGTGCTAATTCCTAGACAGTGAGCAGAATAAATACTTAAAATCTCTGCTTGTCAAAAGAGGGGAAGGTATCTGGAACCTTGCCCACAACAACACAGAAAAGCAAATAGACTTGAGAGGCTCTTTTAATTAATAAGTATTTTTGTAAAGCAACCTAGAATACCACAACGACAAACACTGTATCAGCAAGTTGCAAAACGACTTACGCTTCAGGCAAAGTCAAACACGCCAGTTCATACTCACCTTGGCTCAATTTTAAGATGACCCAACCGACTTGGCTTGAAAGGGTTCAGAGAGTACTCACCCAGTCCCTAACAGAGCTGAAGGAGTACTAGCCTTCCTCCAGACGTGGTGACAAACAGCTGTGAAGAACGCTAGCTTCAAGTGGCTAGCAAAATTACTATCTCTTTGGCTTATAGAAGTGTATTTAAATCCTACCTTCACTAAAAAGGTAGGTAAGACCTGGAGGGCCTAGGCATAAGGAGAAAGCAGGTCAAGGCTTTTAAGAAGCACTGTAAAAAAAATACAGAATGTAGTAGCACAAAGGAACTGTGCAAGGGAAAATAATAAACGTGCCCAAATGTAGGGCCGTTGGTCATGAAACTGAAGAGCTGAATTATTTAACAGATAAAAAGTAATAAAAGTTTTGCCTAATTGCTAAAAAAAATCTTAATTAGAAAAATATTACAGACACTAATTCTTGAGCTTCAGACACGTATTTTATGCTACAAAAAGCACAGAGGAGTTTTTGTTATGTTCTCTTAGCAGCATGTACCACGAGAGGTACATTGGGGAACATCTCCCGGCTTCTATCGTGACTGCATAAATACGACTACCCAACGTTTCCTAGTTGTACGATAGCTACACAATAAATATTGGATTGACGAAACAGAACATCAAAAAGATGGCAAAAAAATTCTGCAGTTTTGCAGTTCAACGAGAGTAAAATGCAAAATTGTACCACATTAACAAAAGAGACGACTTGCTAAAAAGTGGTCTGGAAATAGCAAGCTCAGAGAAAAGTCTCTTAGCTGGGATCTCGAGGGCAACCTTGCCATTTACAAAAACTAAAAAACTGTTTTTCGGCAAGCAAAAAGAGATGTTGCACTCTCTCCTCGCAGTCTTCTGAATCAGCAGCTCAGCTCCTCCACAGCAGGGGAGCAAGAACCAGCGCTAATTACCGGCTGGAGGAATAAATAACGCAGAGGAAGTGATGTGCCGCCAGCAGATGAAGGCAACGTGCGGTGTCCCAGCTCACACAGGCATTTATTTCATCCGCTTTAAAATCTTCTGTCCTGAGACAACGCTCACTGCTATTGTTTTTCCCCAACACTGTCACGACAGCAACAAAAATAGGAATAAAACGGTATAGCAGTCACATTCTGCAGTTTGTGGTACCGCTGACAGGACTGCCAGCCTAAATGGGAGAAAACCGTCAGTATCCCAGTTTAGAAAGTTCTTCCCCACCAGGATACGTTTTTTGCTTTGGGTGGCAGTAAAAAGCCAAGCTGTATCTTTCAACACCTGTTCTGCCAATACAATTTGATATTGCTGCGACAGAGACAAAACCTCTGCAGTCAGTTACCAGCCCCTTCATTTAAAAGAATCTTTACACACAGTTTAAGCAACTCTTAACAGCTACAAATACTTAGCTCCAAGTGCTAACTTACTCCTACACCAGAAGGAGCAGGGAGATGCATATAAATATTAACACAATCACCTCAGCAGATTTCAAGATGTAATTCTGTCGATAAGAATTAAACCCATAAAGTCACACTTGCATAGCTAGCTCCCTATGGATGTTGTTTAATACATTTCAGAGTTTTATAAATTACTATTTCCCTGCTTCAGGTTAACATGAACTAATTTACATTACTCAATAGGATATTCTAGGAACTCTTCAGCATGAGTTTCAAGATTTCCTCCCAAAATAAACCCGGCAGCTTGCAAGACTCCTTCTGCCCACTGCCTGCAGTCACTGCACGCCAAGAAAATCCCAGGCATAAATCAAACAATCATTTACAACTGGCCCACCTTCAAGACAGAAGCAGGTGAGAATGTAATGACTTAGGCATTGCTGCATAGAGTTTAAATTCCTCATCCTGCAACTGCTCTGCAGTCTCACATGGCTCTGTAAAACTCGCCCATCAGACAGAGGTGCTATCTGATCGGGACATTCAACGAGTGGCTTGCTGGTAACACCAGGAGCATAAGACCAATTAAAAGCATGTAGCAACTTATGCTGGTTTCTTCAAGGAAAATGTTTGGATTGTTCTCTTGTATACCAGCGGAGCACATCTACGTTACGAGTGTGCACTGGCATACGCACGTGTAAGAAAAATAAAAAAGCCAGCAGAAGCTTCAATCTACAAATCTGACAGCCAATATGAAAAAGCTCTGATGTGAAGCTTAACACGAACGGTTAAAGAAACATTTCAGGTAGAACTAATTAGTGATTTCTCATGCCTGAATCTGCCTGCACGAGTTTAAAAGCCCGAGAGAGTCAAACTTCTCTGACATTTTCATTTGAATGATTAATAATCAAATAAAAAAAATAACCCCCAAAGTTAAGCTAGCCTCTTCTCCTCCTGTAGGGAAGCTGCTTAATAAGTGAACAATGCGAACAGTCATCCCAATCATGCATCCACACGAGTAACGCCTACCTAAATGGCTGGGGCAACCCAGCACTTCGGAGCACTTCTGGCCACATCCTGCAGATGAAAGCCCGGCGTTGGACACAGCAGCTCCCTCGCCCTCACGTGCTTGGCTCTCAGGGCACAGATGCAATTTTAACCCAGGTGCCCAGGCTCCTTACACCATACAGAAGCAGGATGGATATTTCAGCATGAAATGGCTGAGGAAATGGGTAGCACGCCAAGCCCAGCATTATCTCAAGTCAGTGCAATCAGCACAGAGCCATTAAGAAAGCTGTCCACAGGAAGGACTCCTAAATTCTACTCCCAGACTGCCTAACCCAGAAATGCAGAAAGCTTTTTGTTTCTGAGGATTCCCAGCCCAGAAACCTTCGGGGTGGGTGAGCTAGGTACTACCTGTACCTAGCAGCGCTGTTACTTGTTGTCAGTTTAATAACACAGCTGCTGATGGTGCCCTTTTTATAAGGCAGGATGGTAGCCCTGAAGGGAAAATACCACAGCTTAGTTCCTTCACTGGTGGGGCAATCTGTATCCATATCTCCATCTCCTAGGACACTACACAAGCTGCAAGTCACGAGTGCTCTCTTCCAGACAGCGTCTGTTCACCTCTCCTATTTCACCCGGTTTAAAAAAAGGCACTCGATTTAAAAACAAACAAACAAAACCATAACGAAGCGGGGCTCTAAAGTTTAGTCATCAGGCATACGGGCAGAAAAGGGCAGGAAATGAGAGGCTTTGGATGCTTGCTGTAAGCAACATCTAACATTAAACGAGCACAAAGTTCTGAAACCAAAGGCCAGAACCTGCACGTCTCCTTTCTTGGAGGGCAACATTTTCTTATCCATCCTCTTTCTGGCTCAGTGAATCATGCGTTCTTTTTCTGGATAGTAACACGGCCTCAACCAGGAGAACTGAAGATAACACACAGCTTGACGACTGGGATACTTGCCTGGGACGTGGAAGATGTAGGTTGATCGCTCCAGGCAAAACAGGAAGCTGAAGTAGGGTCTACCACATTCTGAACAAACGCTTTAACTCATAGTTTTTAAAAAGCAGCAGCACCTCCTCTTGCAAGAGCCTCCTAAAGCTGTTGCTGTATTTTGGAGGAGACTGACTCTGCAGCTCACATCGGGTACGATCAGAGAATTCCCACCCGACCAAAACCCCAGGACCTACAGTTAAATAACATTCAGCAAGCTGACAATCATGAGCTAGGCATCCTGCTGATCATCCCTCCTGCAGGTAGGGGGGAAAAAAAAAAAGAGAGGGGGTAAAAGGCTGGGTAAAGCGATAAGGGGGATAGTGAGGGGCCGAGGGGGTAACTAGGGGGGTAACTAGGCAGTTGCGGGGGGTTGCTGGGGGGGGTAACTAAGGGCAGTAACTAAGTGGTTGAGGGGGTAACTAGGGGGGTACGGGGGTGGCTGGAGCGTGATTAAGGGAATAAAGGGGGAAAGTAAGGCGCTGAAGGGGTAAATAAGTGGGTAAGGAGGTGCCTAGAGCCATTGAGCCTGCTCTGAAACCCCCAGGAAAACATCCTGCAAAACTAAAGAGGTATTATTATAATGTACTATGATGCAATAAAACTGACACACTTAGCTACTGACTTCAGCAATCTCAGTCACAGCAATTAATTTAAGAGTCACTTACCTTTTCTTGTACACATCTGGATAAATAGTGTAATCCTCTTTCCCTTCTCATTTTGCCGCCTCCACTACTCATTCCTGAGGACAGACCATTGGATGCGGCAGTACCGAAGTTGTAGCTGGTCACATTTCTCGTAGTTTCACATTTCACACCGCTCACATTTCTGTAGCTGGTCACACAACAGTACAGAAGTTGGGAGGAAAAAAAAAGAGAAAAAAAAATTAATCAGACCATTTTTTTCAAGACATTATAGCTGTTATTAGTCCTAGAATTGAAACCTGCTAACCAGAAAAAAATAAAGCTGTCTCACAAGTTGCTACATGCTGGTAAATACTTGATGTTCTAAATAGGAAAATCTTTATTAACAGCAGCAATGAAAAGGACATACATAAGCGCACCGTTCATACGGGAACAACGACTAAGCCAGAAGACCTGAAATAGAAGAGCTGATTTAGATTGCTATTTTCCAACGCTTCCTTTAAACAGGACTGGTTCTCTGATTCTGCGATGAACATGCATCTTTGCAAGGATATAAAAGAACAACTCACGAAAATATAGAAAGAGTGCTCATATGCATACACACACGGGACACGCTGCCAACAGCTATGATAGAACAGAGAGGCCGCAGACTTGTGTGGCAAGGTAATACAGCATAAGCTTCAGAAGCAGCTCTGGCTTTCATGTGGCCATCAGCAGCAACAGCAGAGGTGTTTGGGTGTGCCAACATTCCAGTCTTTTCAGACATGAATAGAGATCCCTTTTGTAAGGCACACAAAGGCATTTTTCTGTTACTTAGAAAAGCCTAGACCAAAACCAGAAAGATTTCCTCATCTCAGTGGAAACAGGGAAAAAAAATATCCCAAACCAGAAGTGAAATAGGGAATAGCACTAATAAAAGCACTATGGCAAGAAAATGAAGTCTGCCTGGAAAAACTGTGACATCAAAGCTTATCTTGCAGCCAATCAGGAAGTACAAAAGTGCATTAGATCACACTGGAAGACACCAGCTCAAACTTCCAGAAGTCTGAGGAGGAGAACTGGTCTAAACTTGTCAAATACTTGACAACAGCCTGCTTAGCACTCTGACTGCATAGAGGAAGACAGATTCCTAAGGCATATGCTCAGACTTCTCTCTAATCCAAACTGTCAATCAATTAGAACACTGAAAAAAAGTCTTACATCAGAATAGGTCTTTATTCGGACAAGTATCCTTTGCCCATAATAGCCCATATTCCTCTTTCTGTTAACGCCTGTCAGCTTCAAGGGGGCAAAGACAATTGTCAGCCTTCAAGCAAGTCTGATCTACAATTGGACTCAGGCTTAACAAAAAAAATTATATATATATATATGTATACACACACACACACATATATAGCATTGGTGGGCCAGAGATTTACTGAATATTCCAACTCAGCTGTCCAAAGGGACTCTTGCCAGCAGATCATTGTGGTGCTCCTGCTCCAGAACATGGCACCCAACAGAGACCAGCACCACAAAAAACACTACCACCACTACCTACTCTACAAACAAAAGGTAGGGCACTGCAATGGACTGTGTCAACAAAATCAAAAGCAGTATGAGTTTTCTGGATCTCCTTCCTACATGGAGAAGTAGAAAGGAGTGCTAACAAAGATAATTCAGAACAGTTTGAAAAAAACATAATTAAAACCCAGCAGCTGTTTGCACCTGTACCAGAACCTTAAAGCCAGTCGCTTCCACCCCTAAAAAGGCGGTGGTTGTGAAGTCGAACTTTTAGATGCCAAGACAAAAACGTTGAGTTCTTTCTGCAAGCCAAAGAATGCCCACGGTCACATAAGAATTGCTTGGCAGATGAGCAGAGTCAGCAAAATTCCCTGCTACTGTTCTTGGAAAAGAGCAACCCCCTAAAAAGGTAGGGTGCAAAATGTCCTAACTCAAGCGTTATTACCCCAAACACCATTTGCCCAGAAGGGAAAGCCATCAATATTATCTGGAGGATAACTCATCCTAACCCTAACCAACTAACTCATTAATTAACATCCTAAACCAAGAAAGCAGTATAACACAAAGCAGTCTCCTCAAGAAGAAGTTCAGTTAATTCTTCTGGATTTAGTTTTTTTATTTTAGAGACGAGTTAGCATTTGGCCTCAAATGATTCTAAACAACACAGGGTCTTCATGTGAACTCAGAGCAAACAATTAACTTCATCATGAAAGGAGCATTAAAAATAAATAAATACTAATAAATCTTCTTCCAGGTTTTTGCTTAAAAAATAAAGAAAAAAAAACTGTGACTCACTTCGCCTACTTTACCTTCTAAAGAATACTTCAGAAAGAATCATTCCATGAGGACAGAGCTTTCAAACTCCCAGCAATTAACTAGCTAAAACTAATAGCTTTTCCCCTAGGGAACATTAAGAGGGACAAGTTGTTTTGTTATAAATAAACTGACATACAAACTATGAAATAGCTGTCACAGCAAAATTTGTAACACTAAAGATTTAGTTAAACTACAAAACGATCCCTATTTCCTAGAGAAGGAAAAAATTAGGCCTCCAAAAGCACAGAGCCTTTCCGTGGATACAGCATTATAGCCTGCCTTGTTTCCCATCTTCACATCCTACTCAGAAGATAAACTTGGCATAAAAAGTGGTGTATCAGTCATGTATCAGTCATTTTATTATTGTTCATCTTCATTCTTTTCATAAAAGCAACAATTTTCTCAAAGTTACACTGGTCTTCAAACACAATCTGGACTTCGCTGTTCCCTCAAAATACAAAGTTTTCCTTGCATTTCCCATTCCTTTTACTGACAACTGTCACCACCTTTCCAAAAAGGCAAGCATGCAGACTGTACTGAAAAGGAGATTTCTTTCTTCCTTCAAGTAAGTTTTAAATGAATAAATGTCATACCTTCCACATTGTTCTGCTTGCTGTCTCACAGGCGAAGTCTTCTCTCTCATCCACTGCAAGTTAAATTTATTTCAAGATTTAGCTGAATAGATACAGAATACACAAAGTACCCAAAACCACTTATGTGTTGGTGTTGGTTTTTTAAAATTTATTTATTTTTAATTTTATAGCACTGAATAAGCCTCACCTACTTAACCTTGTTCCCTAATTCAGCATTGTGGATGCAGTTCAGTTAAACTTTGGGGCTAAAGTGAGCATCACTGCTTCACTCAGCACTGAGGACAAACTGATAGAACACTAAATCAAATTTGTCAAATTCTCTACCAAAGAAAGTAATTATTTTAAACAACATGACAAAAATTGTGTACATGTGGGGCCGAGTTTACCAGCCCCGTAAAAGGGACATACTTTTCTGTTTTCTATCATTTATTATCAACAAGCAAGCAAAAAAAAAAAAAAAAAAAAAGTAAATTAGATATCCCAGGAACTTCAAAGCTGTTAACTACACTGTCTAGTGCCCAGGCACCTTCAGAGCTTAGCGATAAGAGACGGAGGGTTTGGTGGGCTGTAATTCTGATCACAAGCACACAAAACAGATCTATTTCAGTACTTCTACAAACTGACTTATTGACAAAAGTTGTAGGGGGAAGGATGAGAAAAACAGCCGGTAGGGATCAGAATCAGAGGTATAACCTCATGTTAAAATCGCCTCCATCGCTTTCGTGTCTCCCCAACTGCGTCACAGAGAGACAATTCACATTAAAGCACAGAGCCTTCTGCAGAGCGGGCATCACATTGAAAACAAACTGAAATCAATTGACAAATGCTCTAAGCAAGCTATTTACCCAAAGTTCATCCTGTTATGTTACGGGCATTTGCACGGTTCATATGGCTACAAAGTTATCAGCTATAATAAATAATATTAATAAATATAATATTATAATAAATAACATAATAAACGCACACGTATAGCGTCTATCAGTTTGCCTATTTATCAAATCATTACAATTTTTTCCCCGATAAGTTGCTGTTAATTTGATCTGCGTTGGATGTGCAGCATCCGTTCTCTGTGCAGAATCCCCCAGATATCCCCAAGCACCTCTTTGCTCTGGCACACTGCTTCAATAAACCTACTGGAAAACACCCAGAGATAACAGGCAATAGCAAAGTTGGAAAACCATCTCCGCTGATTATTAATTCACCTGTAAGGTTTATCAGTTACCTACGCAGCGTCGGCACACGCGAGATACGACACTTTCAACATTAACGTGTTGCTGAAGCCCGAGGTTTCAATGTTTGCTCTGTAAGCGTGGGGAATGTTTTATTGCCCTTCCAGGCCAGCTTTAGATGGACTAGACTGATTGTCAATATACGGTGTAAGGGACTTGGCACTTCTGCGAGTGATAAAAACCTAACTGAGCAGCTATCCATGCATAGTGCTCCCTCGGCTTTGCATATGATACTCAGTTACGTTGCTGATTTCATAGCGGAGAGGTTTTGGCTGAACGAACACGTGCAGAGGGCGTCTGCAGAGCACCTCTCTGGGCGCCTGACATTTCTTCGCAATGAGCTGCTGGCAGGGATCTCAGCGTGTCCCCCCTCCAGCACGGGGATTTTCACACCCTGAATTTACAGAATTTGCATTCACCGTCAACCTACCGGACCCTCCCGCACGAAGGAGAAGTAAAGCCTGGCAGGTAACGTGCAGAGAATTTACGAGGGGGCGAGGCGGGGTGCAGGGAGTGGGGAAAGCCCTGGAGGTCCTGAGGGCAGTGGGCTGGGGATGAAAGGGAGGGTGAGGAGGGGGGTAAAAGGCTGGGTAAAGCGATAAGGGGGATAGTGAGGGGCCGAGGGGGTAACTAGGCAGTTGCGGGGGGTTGCTGGGGGGGGTAACTGAGGGCAGTAACTAAGTGGTTGAGGGGGTAACTAGGGGGGTACGGGGGTGGCTGGAGCGTGATTAAGGGAATAAAGGGGGAAAGTAAGGCGCTGAAGGGGTAACTAAGGGGGTAAGGAGGTGGCTAGGGGGTGATTAAGGGGATCAGTAAGGGGCCGAGGGGATAACTGAGGGGGGTTAGTAAGGGGTTGAGGGGGTAACTAGGCAGTTGAGGGAGTAGCTAAGGGGATAAGGAGGTGGGTAGGGGGTGATTAAGGGAATAAAGAGGAAGTTGAGGGGGTCAGGAAGGGGCTGAAGGCGTAACTAAGGGGGGTTAGTAAAGGGTTGGGGGGGTAACTGGGGGGGTAACTGGGGGGGTAACTGGGGGGGTAACTGGACAGTTGAGGGGGTAATTAAGGGGATAAGGAGGTGGGTACAGGGCAATTAAAGGGATAAAGGGGCGGGTGAGGGGGTCAGGAAGGGGCTGAGCGATAAGTACACGGGCAACCGAGGCGCTGTGGGGCAGGGCCCGCTGCGTGGGGGCCGCTCCTCACCTGCCTAAACCGGGGGTAGGGGGCCCTCGCGGCGCCCCAACGGTGGCGCCGCCTCTTCATCTTGCTGCCAGCCGCAGCAACTTCTCCTCCTCCTCCTCCTCCTCCTCCTCCTCCTCCTCCTCCAAGCGCTCCGGCTCCGGCTCCGGCTCCGGCTCCGGCTCCGGCTCCCGCTCCGGCGCGGCCGCACCGCCACCGCCGCCGCCTCCGCCGCACCCGCCGCCGGCCGAGCCCTCCGCGGCCGTTCCGCCGCCGGCCGTTGGGCCGCCCGAGGCCATGCCGCCGCGCCCCTCGCTCTGTGCCGTCACACGCCCCCCGCCCGGTCCCGGTCCCGGTCCCGTCCCGTCCCTCGCCCTCCCCGCTCCGCCGCTCGCCTCACGCGGCCAATTGGGGCAGGCGATGGCGGCTCCCGTCAGCGCGGTGCGCGCCGCGCCTCACCCGCCCGCGACGGCCCCGGCCCCGGCCCCGGCCCCGGCCCCGGCCTCGCGAGAGGGGAGGGAGGGGAGGGAGGGGAGGAGGAGGCGGGGCCGCGCGGGAAAGCGCGAAGTGAGGGGACGGGGACGGGGACGGGGACGGGGACGGGGACGGGGAGCGGGGCTGCCTCACCTCAGGGATGGCGGCCTCGGGGAGCGGCCGCCATAAGAAAAGCCGGCCCGGACAGCACGAGAACGGGGCTAAAAGACGGCCGCGGAGCCTCCCCGCCCCGTGGTGCCGAAGGCTGGGGTGCAGCAGCACCGCGCCGGGGGTGGGACAGCGCCACAACCCCACAGTGCTCGTCAAAAAAGCCCCCCACCGATAACCAGTGTGGGAATAGAAATGTTGTTTGTGCAGAGTTACATTGTTTAGAAGGAGGGAATGTGGTACTTGTTGTAAGTTGCCCCCTTAAGTAATTTTCAGAGAGCATTGCATTAATAATAGAAAGGAATTTATTGAGTAAGCAACAGCAAGCAAAACAGCGCTGGGCGGCCGGGGAGTCTCGGCTCCGCCAACGGTGCGCACCTCACCCCCCCCAGGGTCCCTTTTTATATCTTGGTGATTTCAGGATTACGCAGCACGTCCGGGTGTGTTCTGCTGATTCAAAGATCGAAGCCGAAATTCCTTTAAGTGGTATATTCTTTATTGCAGCGCTGGATGCACGGGGGATCTCTCCACCTATCGTGCATACCCAAAGCGGAAAGCAGTCTTGAATTTATACAATCAATCTATCAATATTCTACAAGCGCCTATACATACGCATCACCTATCCCCGCCTTCCCTCGCTTCTCATGCTAATTAGCCTTTTGGCACCTTGCGCCTGCGTAGAGCCTCCCAAGAATTGTGGGCAGGGGTCTTTGGGACGTGGGCAGGGGTCTTTGGGAGGAAGACCCCGAGTCTTCCTCACAGTGTACTTTTCACCTTTGGTCAGGAATCTGCTGAATTGGCACGTTTCTTAATTGCGAGAGCTGGTTGTTGCCAATTCTTCCGTTTGTTGTATCTTTATAATAAATTCCAATGTCCAGTTTTGAGATTTATAGTCCTTACATTTGTTTCTCTGTCCGTCTGCCGCTTCCTTATCATGAGTTCCAGTGTCTTGTTTCGAGATATACAGTCCATGTCTGGGGATTGTCCTTGCCTCCCCAATACCTCCCCAATACCTCCTTAATCAATCCCCCCTTTTCTTTTCCCATGCAAATTCTTTTGCATCAGATACTTTCATTATTTACAGTAACACAACAAAGCAGGCATCTAAACAACATGCACACAAATATTCCTAACACTACTAATGTGATTAGAGCAATGAACACTTGTTCCAACCATTGGAAGTTGGGCAACCAGGCGGTTAACTTATTCCATATTTCACTAAAACTCCATGAAAGATCATCTTTACTGATCTCATGTAGGACCCTTGTCTGCTTCCGTATTTCTTCCAGGTCGGTAGAGATCCTTCCACTCTGATCTACATACATACAACAACTTGTATTTATTACTGTACAGACTCCCCCTTGAGCGGCCAGTAACAAGTCTAGGGCCATCCGATTTTGTAATACTACCTGTGATAAACTAGATATCTCTTCTTGTTGAGCCTTTATAGCATCCAGAGTTTTGTTTTCTAACTTCTCTATAATTGCAGAAATATTAACTATCGCCTTTTCCAATTCATTCACTCCTAACCATGGGATAAACCATCGAACAAAACTATGAAAAGCGGTGTGTCTCTCTATCAATGGATTGTTAATTTTTCGTCTAATTCTCCAGATATGATTTCTCAAGTAACCTCGAGGCACTACATCATGTACTGTCATACTGGGGACTACTGCTCCAAGAGTGCAAGTTCCCTTCCAGTTCTCGGGCAAGACCTTACGGGCTGTATCATTGCATAGCCAATACCACCCTTTTCCTTCTGGAACTGGCCAGCTGGTTGAATTTGACCAACTGCTAGTTGTACTAATATCAATTGTTTGATTACAAGATGTCTGATTTCCCACATAAGTAGTACCCGTATTTATACAATCCTGTTTTCCCATACCCTTAGGCGGGTTACACCTTTGTACACATACATAGTAAGATTCCAATGGCACGAAGCTACTAACTTCTAGTTCCAAAACTTCTTCATATTTTTGACCCCAAGATGTGTTTTCCCACAAATTAGTCCAAGGTAAGTTTGCAGGCAAGGGAATCCTGATTAACGATACACCCTTATTCCCATGCTGTGGCAGATGGGTGCATACCCAACAGTTTGTCTTATTAATTACTTGAGAAATTGTTTGTATCAGGGACAGGTGTAAGTTCTCGTCCCAAACTGCCCACCCCGAATCTGAGAACCACACCCCTGCAATCATTAGGATCTGGAAAACCATAATTTTGTTGGTCCAATTGGAGTGGTGGTCCATATCCTTGCCAGGGCCTTCTTCACCCTTGAATCGTGGATCCAAGCTGCTTGCTCCTTAATCTTAATGGCGGTGTGTGTTGTCAGTAATACCTGGTATAGTCCCGTCCACTTTCCTTCCGTTTTTCCTCTAGGGGTTGTCCTGAAAAAATTCTTTATATATATAATCCCTGAGCTTAAAAGGGTGGATTGGTTGATCCAACCGTCTAGCCCAGGTCCTGAGAACAAATTTATGTACTTTATTTATTTATTTCTGAAGTTCAGTTATATATGCATATAAATATTCTAATCCTAGCTGCATTAGATCCTCTCCACTAAATAGAAATGGATACGGCCTTCCATATAAAATTTCAAAGGGACTCAAATTCCCTTTTATTCTAGGTTTAACTCAAATTCTAAGTAATGCTAAAGGGAGGGATTGAGGTCATGACAAATTAGATTCTTGTCCGATTTTAGCTATTTGTTGTTTAATTAAATGTTTCATTTTTTCTACCTGTCCACTTGCCTGCGGTCTATAAAGAGTATGCAGTTGTCTTTAGAATATCTTTAGAATCTTACTTATCTGTTGTACCACTTGCACACAAAAATGTGAAACTCTATCAGAAGACATTGCTACTAGAATCCCAAAGCATGGTATTACTTCATTTAACAAGACTTTAACCACTTCTTCTTGCTTTGTTTGTTTGACAGGGAAAGGCTTCAGGCCTTCCTGAAATCATGTCAGTCAGAACCAGTAAATAACAATACCCCCCTTTTCTAGGGAGTTCTGAAAAATCAATTTGCCACAGTTGCCCCGAATAATTCCCTTTATCAATGACACCAAATGTCACCCTATTTCCTGTATTGGGATTATGACGCATACAGGTGTCACATTGTTGGGTTACCTGCCTTATTGTGGTATACAGATTTCTTGCTACCAAGACTCGATTTAATAGTTTATACAGGGCATCGGCTCCCCAGTGGGTTTTGTTGTGTTCCCCCAAAACCATAGGCCACACCAAATTAGAGGGCATAACAACCCTGTTGTCCTTCAAATGAGCCCACCCATCAACATTCAGCTTCCCTTTTAGATCCTCGATCAACTTTAAATCTTCTTTTGAATATTTAGGAGCCTGTCCTTTCTCTAATGTCTGAATTTTACCGTCTGGTATTAAAGCAAGCACTTCCACTTGACCTCTTTCCGCCGCCCTTCTTGCCTCTTTATCAGCCAATCTGTTCCCAATCTCGAAGTCGGTGGATCCTCTTTGATGCCCTCGGCAATGCATAATAGCCACTTTTTCTGGTTGTTTTACAGCCTCTAACAATTTTAAAATTTCTTCAGCATGTTTTATCTGTTTTCCCTGAGCAGTCAGTAATCCACGTTCTTTCCAAATCGCTCCATGAGCACGTACCACGCCGAATGCATATTTAGAATCTGTCCAAATATTTACCCTTTTTCCAGCTGCCAGTTCCAATGCTCTCGTGAGAGCAACTATCTCCGCCTTTTGAGCTGATGTTCCAGGGGGTAAAGGCTTAGACTCAATTACCTGCTGAGTAGTTGTTATAGCATATCCAGCTTTACATTGTCCTTGTGTAACAAAACTGCTCCCATCCGTGAACCAAGTTTCTTCTGCATCTTCCATGGGCTCCTCCTTAAGGTCTGGTCGGCTGGAATACACAGTCTCCATAGTTTCTAAACAATCGTGAATCACAGGTTCCACCGGAGCATCACTAAGAAAAGAGGCTGGATTCACAATATTAGTTATCACAATTTCCACATCGTCCTGTTCTACCAATATTGCTTGATATTTCAAAAATCTCTGAGGAGATAACCAATGAGCCCCCTTTTGTTCTAAAACTGCTGACACAGTGTGTGAGACAAACACTGTTATCTTCTGCCCCATTG
The DNA here is from genome assembly GCF_047663525.1 of Anas platyrhynchos. Taxonomy (NCBI): domain Eukaryota; kingdom Metazoa; phylum Chordata; class Aves; order Anseriformes; family Anatidae; genus Anas; species Anas platyrhynchos. The sequence continues at coordinate 106,589,643 of NC_092588.1, forward strand.
TAAATTTCCGGGCTTCTTGTATATTCATAATTACGGCTGCCACTGCTCGCAGGCAGCCTGGCCATCCTTTACTTACTTCATCCAATTGTTTAGAGAAATAAGCCACTGCCCTTTTGTAAGGTCCCAACTTTTGTGCTAGTACCCCTAAGGCCATACCCTGTCTTTCACAGGAGTATAACCAAAAGGGTTTAGACAAATCTGGTAAACCAAGAGCTGGGGCTCGCATCAACTCCATCTTAAACTTCTTAAAGGCTGCTCGGGCTTCTCCTGTCCATATTAGTCTTATGCAGTTATCTTTAATTAAATCAGACGAAGGCCTTACAATTAATCCATAATTGTTGATCCATAATCTGCACCAACCTGTCATTCCTAGGAAAGTTCGTAATTCTTTAACAGTCTGTGGTTCTGGGGTACGACAGATTGCTTCCTTGCGTTCCGTCCCCAATTCACGTTGTCCTCCTGAGATCTCAAATCCTAGGTACGTCACGTGGGTTTGAACCAATTGTGCCTTCTGTTGTGAAACCCGGTATCCATTCATTCCTAGGAAATTAAGGAGGCTCACCGTCCACTGTATGCAGCTTCCCCTGTCTTCGGTAGCAATCAAGAGATCATCAACATATTGCAGCAGGACCCCTGCAGAATTGGGGGCTTCCCAGGATTCAAGTTCCTTTGCAAGTTGATTACCAAAAATCGTAGGGCTATTTTTAAACCCCTGAGGAAGCACTGTCCATGTCAACTGGACTTTTCGTCCTGAGTCAGGATTTTCCCATTCAAAGGCAAAGAGGTTTCGGCTTTCTGGGGCCAAGGTTAAACAAAAGAAGGCATCCTTTAAATCCAGTACGGTAAACCAGACCAACTTGTCCCTTAACTTGGTCAATAGCGTATAAGGGTTTGCTGCCACAGGGTGTATGTCTTCAGTGATCCTGTTTATTGCTCTCAAGTCCTGTACTAACCTATAACTCTTCCCATCCGGTTTCTTAATTGGTAAGATGGGAGTATTATATTCTGATTCACACTCGACCAGTAACCCATATTTCAAAAACTTATCTATTGTATCTTTTATTCCTCTTCTATCTTCTATTCTAAGGGGGTACTGCTTAACCTTTACTGGCTTCTCTCCTGGTTTTAATTTTACCATTATTGGTGCAGCATTCTTTGCTTTCCCAGGGACATCAGATTCCCACACCCCTGGATAAACCTGATCCTGGATTTCCGGAAGGGTTTCATTAAAAGAATCAGTTTGGATCAATACCAAACTTAGTGCACTTATAAGTCGGTCTTCTTTTACTCTTAACTCTACCCTTCCCTTTTCAAAAACAATTTCAGCTTCTAATTGCTCTAATAAATCCCGTCCCAATAAAGATCTAGGAGATCCCGGCAAATACAAAAACCTATGTATTCCCATTTGCTTCCCCAATTCATATTCTAATGGCTTTAAAAAGAAAGCTTTTTCGTGTCTACCCGTTGCCCCCACCACTGTCACAAAACCTTTATCTTCTGGCATCAACTTCTGATTTAACACTGAATATGTAGCTCCTGTATCTACTAAAAATTCTACTTCCCGACCCAATTTCCCTGGCTTAATTTTAACCAGTGGATCTGCTAGGGTAGAGTCCCCCGGTCTCCTTCATTGTTTTGTAGCCATTAATAGCTTCTTTTCCTCTTGCCGCTTCGGGCATTCCCTTTTCCAGTGTCCTATCTCTTTACAATAGGCACACTGTTCAGCCCGCAAGGGGAGTCGAATTACCTTCCCCCCCCCTTCTCCTGCCTCGAAAAGATTCTTCCTGCTTTCGCAGGGCTGCCACAGTGGCTGCTGCAATCGTCTCACCTAACTTTTGCCTTTCATTCCCCTCACGATTTCTAAACACTCTCCAGGCTTCTTCTACTAATCTTTCCAAATCCCTTACGTCTGGTTCTTTCATTTTCTGAAGTTTTCGTCTAATATCTTCCGCCGATTGACCCAAAAATAGAGATACTAATTGAAGTCTACCCCCCCTCAGAGGAAGGGTCTATAGTGGTAAACTTCTGCATTGCTGCCCTCAGCCTTTCAAGAAATTCGGATGGGGTTTCTTTTAGACCTTGTTGGAAGCATATTCTCAATTGCCAATTCATCCAGATTTTAGTATTTACTTAGCCGTTCATAATTTTAGGGATGATTAGGGTCTCAGTGGGGTCGGTCAGGGGAATGCAGTTGTCCACAGTTCCCTGAGCGGTCCCATCGGTAATCTGAGCTCGCACATGAACTCAGGTTGTTTTAAGAGTTAACTGTTTTTCTGTTTCCATAACAACTCTCTCTCGGACCCATCATGATCCATTTGCCCCAAAGGGCTAACGCCCATGATTTTAAGATCTCTGCCTAGAGCAGAGGCAGAACTATTAACATTCCTACATCCTCTTTCCCTGCTCATTCAACTTCAAACACCTTTAACACTTTCAACAACCCTTTTAACACTTCCTTTATCTTTCTCCAGCCTGTACTTCTCTAATGCCAACATCAAAGGCTCAGTCAGGGGCCAACTTAATTCCGTACCTTTTCCCACCAAGATGCTGAAACAACATCAGTATACAACATTTCATCCTGTTTTCCTTCTCAAAACCAACATTAACTGTAGCAAAACATTAGAGTTTAAAGTTCCATTTAGGGGCCACTTTTCTCCACATTCCAGCTTATAAAGCGGCCACCATTGATTACAATATTTTATCAATGTTTTCCTGTTCACACTTTCACCGGCAGATCCTCCAATATCCTTCCAGTGATTCAAAACACATCCTAACGCACTTTTCTTAGGAATTTCACTGCTTACTCGCCCCCCCATTTTCCAGTTTACACTTTCAGAATACACGTGTTACTTACAAAAGCGTATCACAAAAACGTATCACTCACAAAATTACAGGCACGCAATATCTTTCAGTAGCGATGTCACAAAGCTACTATTACCAGCAATATTGCTAAAATCACAATAACAATAGTCAGAGTCAAATTCCACATGCGATAAGTCAGAAAACCGAACTGTGTAACACCATAACGATATCTTTCTTATAACAATGCCACGAACCTACTATTACCACCAGAAAAATAGCCAAAATCACAGTAACAATAACCAGAGTTAAATACCATACTCCATGAGTCAGAAAACCGAAATAAACAACACAATTCCAGATGGACCTTAAAGCGAGCTCTTTCCTTAAGGTCCCCAAATATACTTATGGTGCTTACCACAAAGTATATACCAAACACTGCCTCGCAGAAGATCACCTTCTGACTTACAGACAGTTCCAGATACAGATGGACCTCAAGGTCCCCAGATATACTTGTGGTACTAACCACAAAGTATATACCAAATACTGTCCTGCAGAAGTCACCTTCCGACTTACTGGACAGTCCCAGATGACCGGTCTACCAGAAAACCAAACCAGAATAAAGAATATACTCACTTACAATGATGGGGTCCTTGTCTGCCTCCGCAGTGATCCGGTGAGTCGAGGAGTCCCTCCGGGAAATCCCGGGGGTACCCTAGGGAGTCCTGTCCCCAGCGGGTCCTGCGGACCGGCAGAGAGGTTGTCCCATCTGGGGTGCCAGATTGATTCAAAGATCGAAGCCGAAATTCCTTTAAGTGGTATATTCTTTATTGCAGCGCTGGATGCACGGGGGATCTCTCCACCTATCGTGCATACCCAAAGCGGAAAGCAGTCTTGAATTTATACAATCAATCTATCAATATTCTACAAGCGCCTATACATACGCATTACCTATCCCCGCCTTCCCTCGCTTCTCATGCTAATTAGCCTTTTGGCACCTTGCGCCTGCGTAGAGCCTCCCAAGAATTGTGGGCAGGGGTCTTTGGGACGTGGGCAGGGGTCTTTGGGAGGAAGACCCCGAGTCTTCCTCACAGTGTACTTTTCACCTTTGGTCAGGAATCTGCTGAATTGGCACGTTTCTTAATTGCGAGAGCTGGTTGTTGCCAATTCTTCCGTTTGTTGTATCTTTATAATGAATTCCAATGTCCAATTTTGAGATTTATAGTCCTTACATTTGTTTCTCTGTCCGTCTGCCGCTTCCTTATCATGAGTTCCAGTGTCTTGTTTCGAGATATACAGTCCATGTCTGGGGATTGTCCTTGCCTCCCCAATACCTCCCCAATACCTCCTTAATCACTGCGACTGCGCGCACTGTTGCTAGGGGGTCGTCTCTGTCCCTCTGGTGGTCGTGAAGATGAAGGCCGTAGTCTTCCTCGGCGTTGTGGTCCAACTTCTTTCTTTATTTGGTCATGTTGGCCCAGCGTGAGACAGGAAGGCAAGATGTTGATACACTAGTTTAACAACTTATCAGGAGATGGCTACATGAACTTTGCAGCGGTGTCTTTTGAACAAAAGAGGCTACTGAGATGCAGAAGGAGAGAAGGGGAGAGGGTTCTCTTTTTTGTTACATTAAGCAAAGGAATTTTCATAGTGTCTAGCTAAGCATTATACAGCTCCTTACTTCAGCAGGGAGTTTTCACAACTCCCGTTCCTCAAACAGAACTCCTTGTTTTTACAGAAGACAATGAACGAACATTTATTGTGTATTACAGTACTGAGATATGCTTACAGTGATAAGAAAGTTTAGCAGGCGACCTAGTGAAACGCAGACAACCAGACTCCTTAGGACAATTAGGTGAAAATCACGGTGTCAAGTCAGATAAGTGAAGAAACATTACCACTTCAAGCAGTAAAAATGTCAAAAGACATTTGAAATTTAACAGGCCGGCAACTGAAGGCCATGCATTGTTTGTGAAGCATCAGATAGATTGTGAACCTGGATTACCCACTCAGTGGGGAAACAGGGGAGGGTCCTGCCATCAAAAGGTATATAAACTGTGTTTTGGAACTAGTAGATGCGCTCTCTCCTGCTTGTGGGGCGCCCGCCATTGCAATCGCGAATAAATTACTACTTCACTGAGATCCTCGCCTGAGCCTAAGTTATTGGCTACGGAGTGTTTCTCACACCAGTAACCCCCACACCGATAACCCACAACCACACCAGTAACAAAAAAAAAAAACACACCAGTAGCCCCCACACTGTTAACCCAAGCACACGCAGTGTTTGAGGCTGGGTTCGTGGCCGCCTTGGTCCAGGAAGCGATCGCCACGCTGAATTCTACCATGTGGCACGGGAAACATAGGCACTGTGACGGATTTTCACCACAGAAAATAAATGAAAGTGGTAACGGGGTACACATTGTGCCCTTAATAACACGCATCGGGCAGTGAAATCACTGATTTCCACACCAACGTGCTCAGGGAATCACTCTCAGCCCCCTCCTGCATTGGACATGGAACAGCCGGGCCAACAAAAAACACTTCCCTCCCTCACCTACACCAAACCTATTAAGGCAACCCTATTAAGATAACGTGATTTTTCTCCTCCAGATCAGTGTCAAAGGCAGCTACGCTATGTTTGCTCATAAGTTCAAATGCTGCTTTATTTATTTATTTTAATTCCATTTTTCTTATTTAGAAGGATTTCCATAGGGTGACGGGCCTTTAATGACACTCATGACTCAGAAATATTTGCCGATGCAGTCAAACGGTGTCTATTAACGTGAGTCACTGAAGTTAAGTGGTTAATTGAAGTTAATTGGACCCTCATTACAAATCACATGTTAGGGACCAGCCTCTCAAAGGCCAAAAAACAGCACTGATACTTCACATTGTTTCTGCTGGGCCAACACATCTGTAGCACTACCTTTTCAGTTGACAACACAACGAGTGTTTCCACAAAGTACTCGATGCAACCTAACTACTGTGTTTGGTGATGCAAAGCAAGCCATGTCAAAGCAGGCACACACCTGGAAGCTGCCTTGCTGCTCACATTGAAGAAAATAGATTAAAAAAAAAATTGCGCTACAATTGAAGTGGCATCAAACCTTGTAAGGCTCTGAAGCTTCAGCGCTGCCATCCAAATTCAAGGAGGCTGCATCTATTACCTTGAATCTGCCCCAGCTCAATCCCCTGAAACAATTCCAAATACACATACAAGCAACCCTTTTCCCACCCAGATTTTCTTTGCTTCATCTATTCCACCTCTAACTCCTGTCTTATTAATCTGCCCCTCTAAAGACTCACTGGCTCACACAAGGAAGCAACCCACCAAGCCCCTGATTCCCCGCCACATTGCTTCCATGCTTTGGGAAGATCTAACTGCAACGGCTCAAACTGTGATGCCACCTCACCCACCTCACCCCCTCCGCCTACGTGAGGTTCCTTGCCTTCTGTCTCTTCCTACATGTACACCGGCACTAGAACCACGAAGAACATGTTTCCTGTAACACTCCAAAAGCCTTTTCTGTTTCAGGATGTCGTCATTTCAATTCAGGACTGAAAACACTCCTAGCAAAAACCCAACAGCTAATGGCAAACAGAAGCTGTTTCTGCTGATCAGCTAGAAGTAACCTCTAAGTACTGAGGAGTCACAAAGGAGAATTTGTATTACATTCAAGAACAGCACCCAGCTTACGACTGCTACTTTCCCTAACTACACTAAGCCATAAGAATTTGATTCTTACCTGCCATCACAGTAATTATGGTTTATATTGCCCCCAAAACACACAGGGCAGTACCAAAGCTGTGTCGGTTAGGTTTAACAGCTTCCACCGCTATTAAGTACAGTAATTTCTGCTTCCTTTTTTTTCTTGGAAGAATATTCTTTTGTTTCCAGCCTCAGTTAATTATTATATACACTGTTAATTAGCAACTATTTCTCAATACTCATAGGGTTATGGAGTCCCTATGACTGGAAAATACTCTACACCCTTCGAGATGAGAACAGCATATAAAGGCAGCAACTTGCAAGACCGCTCTAGCTTCAAGCAAAGCTTTCCTCATTGCTCTCGTCTCCTTTGACTTGAATACTGTCATCCTTCTACCAAAGCTTTATAAACTTCATTACCATGAATGAAGGAAGACCAGAGAAATTAGAGAGTAGCAGAGGATATAACTTAAGGAGCTGTTACTAGGATTATTTTTTTTTATTGTTCCTGGTGTTATTTTTCCTTCTTTAAGCCAGCAAACTGTTTTCTCCAAGATTTTTTTTTGTTAGGTTAAGAATATGTATTATATTGCAGCAACTTCTTTGCTGTAAGTCAGCTGAGAAGTCTACCAGTAAGAAGAACAAGGGAAAGCTGAATGCTGATGCAGAGTGCCAACAGACTTCATCCTCGTTCCATGGGATGTTTGTAGCTATGGCAGTTCAAGTCTACGCTTCCATATGCTTAAAATACCAGATTTAGAAGCCAATTTCAGCTGACCTAGCAGATATCAGCAGTACAGTTAGAGCCAGCAGCCTGCAGGAAGGAGCAGACAGGTGCTCCACAGCAAGGCCTGTAAGTGTCTCCCATACACACTTCCAATCTAAGCAAGCACATGAAGGGCTTGGCTTGTCACTTACCTAAGTGACCAGGAAAACAAGTGAAAACGAGATTTTGCTTGTGTCCTAACACCCATATAAAAATAAAGGCAGATGAAATACCCTTACTACCTTGTTAAGTTTCACAAGCCAGAAGAGAACGTGCTGCACACAGGTACCAGTAAATCCCTTGCTGGCAGGTTTGCAGAAACAAATTTTTATTTACACAGGCAAGTCTATCTTTAGACCCCATTTAACTCTTTACATTTCTAGAATATTTACATGATTTCATGATGCTCCAAGAAGAGAGTGATGAACAAAAAGATTACAGAAACTGTCAAAAGCATAGCAAAAAAACCCCAACCTATCATTGTGCTTTAAAACTTATGAGCTAGAATGACAGTGACATCCTCCTCGAGCAGCACTGACACGACACTCACTCTGGACTTTGGAGACAAATTTAAGAAGCCGAAAGGCTCTTGGGACTGTGCAATATGTCTTGTATCAAATAAGGCAGAAGATAACAAATGTGTAGCTTGTCAGTCTGAGAAACCAGGTATGGTCCTTTTTATTTTTTCCTGTTGTTTCCATCTTAGCCTCTGTGAATCTTGTACAGAAGAAAAGTACGTTGCATTTATGGAACATTTTAAGCAACGTGATTCCCAGATCCAGTTGATGGATTAGAGGCTGCCTGCAGGATTGGTTTACAGGCACTTCAGAGGTCTCAGCCCAGGTTCCAGCCTGTCGCAATTAGCGACACAATTATGTACACAATTAGCAGCAATTCCTTTTTTGATCTCAATGAGTTTTGACACTAGGTTTAGGCAAAAAATTGTGACACCTTAAGGAACTTAAGGAACTTAATCTTGTACAAGCACAGAAGTTGGACTGTCTCAATGCTAGCAGTACAGCTGGTAGTAAAATCATTAGTATGGTGAAATAGAGGCCTCACCCGAGCGTTTTTCAGAGAAACAAGAGATGAGAGCGAGGATCTTACTCCCATGTACTTGTGCCTGTGCTACAGAGTGTAGTGCTGTTTCTCTACTACTACGAAAGTCCAAAAATCACTTAACGGTCACTACACAGTTCTGCTTTCCTTTACTTTGTTAAAAGGCTGCAGTAGAGGATTGGAGTTCTTATTGATGATCACTGCGTGGAAAAATTCTGATTGCTAACTGTCATTTGTATGACTTACCAGCCATGCTTTAGAGTATGGAATTCAGTATTAATTCCAGAAGTGGTCAGGGAAAGGACGTTGGCTAGTAATCCTGAACAAAAGCAGTGTTGAGGGCTATACTGATTTTAATCGCAGTATTCTTCTAGTTGATCTGTTCCTGAACAGATCTGTTTTGGGGAGATTTGGTGGCAGGGGAGGTGTGTGTGTTTGTTTGCTTCCCCTTCTAGTTAAAGTTCTGGGGTTTGGTTTAGTCAGGAAAATTTCATGAGGCACCTTGTGTAAAAGGAAGTGTTAACCAGCATTTTTCACCATGATGTAGTCCCTTAAAAGTGTCGTAGATGAAAAGGGGCCATAAAGGCTGGGGGAAAAAGTTAGTGGGAAACTGAGAGCAGGAACACATTCAGTAATGAGAGAGCAGCAGCTTAGGGAAAGCTGATGAATGACTTTAGCAGATAGTTCTATTTGAAGTGTAAAACAACACTCAGTACTTTGTAACGGTGGTCTTAACAGCAGGTTCTTCTCCATGGCTCCTAAAAGCACGTCTTCAAGGCATTCAGGTGCAGTGAACTTAGCTGTAAGAGTTGGGCTGGTAAGCTTGGCCTGATCTGAAGCTGTAGGCACAGGGTTGTCATTTCTGAACAGGATACAAAAGAAGCTGTACCACTGTGCTTTTCAGTGCTCCCTTTAGCAAGGCCATAAAACTGGTGCAGGCAATTGATGTTGTTCTTATAAGAGTACCTGAAAGATATTTTTGTTTGAAGAGGTCAGAGGTACTGCTTAATATTGGTTCAGATAATTACAGCCAACTCTTGGTGTTTGTGACCAATACATAAAGCCTCGAGACTGCAGGGGGGCGTCCTTGCTCATCACAAGTCTTCCACTCCTTGATTTGTGGATGGCAGCAATCAGCATGTTAAATCTGGATCTGACGGAATCACCAGTACCTGGAGCGTAACCGAGGTGTCGTTCAGGATTGCTCTTTGTACAGGGATTGAAACGGAGTCTGCTGTAGTTCCTTTGGCGTCTTGCAGTGGCTCATGTCGTGTTCTTCCTCTCAGATCAAGGAGCAGCAAAACCATCCTTCAGCTTTTTGAGCTCTGCTTCCTCCAGCGCAGCCATACCCACCACTTCAGCCAACAGCAGCAGCGTGTTTGGCAGCGTCACCTCTTCCTCCAACCCTGCACCGGTCCCTGCACCTTTTGTGTTTGGACAAGCCAGCAACACTGTGAGCAGCTCCACATTTGGCAACTCTGCAGAATCTACGACATCTCAGTCCTTTGGCTTCTCCCAAGAAAACAAACCAGCAACCACATCTTCCAGCACTGGTGTAGCCGTTGCTCCGTTTGTCTTCGGTTCAGGAGCCAGCAGTAGCAATGCAAACCCTGGATTTACCTTTGGAGCCACAACCACATCAAGTTCAACAGGTACATTTAAAAAGACGTTTTTCTCATTTTTGCCATTAGATAGCAGACCAAAGAAAAACGTTAACGCAATAAATAATGGAATGGGTATTCCTGCTAGCTTAGCAGTCCTTGGAGACAGATGTAGTATCTTCCTTACAGGTTCAATTTCATTTTGATCTGAGGGCTTAATCTTGTCATTCATGGAAATTAAATTTACACTAATTTTTGTATACCACATGCAGAGAAAGAGCCATACTAAATTACAGCCATAAGCAGATCAACTGAACCTGCAGATTAAGCCATCTTTCAAAAATCTTCGCAAAAGATTTGTTGTTGTTGTTGTTCCAATGCAGAAGCCTTCAGGTCTGTGTTAACTGCTACCATTTATGTTTTTCTTCTTGGAAAGAAAAGCAGCCAGCCATTCCAAGTTACGGTGCAGTAGATGGTGTTTTCTGTTGCACGATGGCTGCTTACATTACATTCCAATTAATAGTGCTGTTGAAAATGTCCCTTTTTGCTCAGCAGATGTGCTGTATGTTCAGAGTCATTGTTCAATCACGTATTGTTGTTTCATTATTTCTGCTGGCCTTGAAGAACCGAAACAGCTAATTGAATGAGCTTGTTATCCGTTATGGGAAGGGACAGAATTACTCTACTAAACCGAGTTTTTGAGTATAGTTAGATTCCTGCAGGCGTGATTTGGCCTCCAGAACTGATAATGGTAAACACTTGGACAGGGAAGGGGTGCAGCTGCTGGCAAGAATGAAAATACAGGTCCTAATAGATCAGGAGCTGTATTTTGAACCTTTATATATATATATATATATATATATTTATATATATATGCTGATTTATGTATTTTAATGTTCTATGTATATATAAGTGATAGAAGCAGCTCTTAGTAAATATAAATTAACGTGTACCGTTTGTGGGAGTTTGTTTCTAGAACATGAATGCCTAAGACAGTAATTTCAGCCTAGACAGCCAATGTGTTTGAGATGAATGTTGTCCGAGTTGTTAACATGCACCTTTTCTTGTAAGTAACATGAAAAGCAGCCAGCCGGGATAGGACTGAGGTAGTTTGTTGTTTTACATACTTGCCTGTAAACATTAAGATCTATCTCAAATATTTGAAGTATTCGTTTACCAGACTTGGAAAATGTGATGCGTAGTCATTCTGCAACACAAACAAACAAACAAACAAAGAAAAAAGCCCTGCATATACTGAAATTTCTCTTCTGTTCCCTGAGGGTTGTCCTCTTCGTTTGTGTTTGGCTCTGGGTCTTCAGCACCTGCTGCTGGCCCAGCATTTGGTGCCTGTCAGCCAGAAGAGGTGGAAGACAAGAAGATGCACCTAAGGAAAGGTGCAGAGAAGGGTCATACTTATCTGTGCTGTACCCTGCTTTGTCTCTTAACATCTCTGCTCCTTTAGCAGGTAGGAAGTACAACTGCTTGTTTCCAGCTGTGTAACTGGTAACCACAAGCAGATACAACTTCTAATTTGTCTCTAAATGTGTGTGGGGTGACTTGAGGAGTTGTAGAAAACATGAAAGCTTCTATCTTTGTTGCCTCGCTTTTAATTACTTCAGAACATGGAACTATTAAATTACAATATTGCATGTTCTTTTAGAAATAAGGATAAGGTGTAGGTCACTTAAAAGCTCACAATTTCTTAGTGTCTTGGACAACGCGAAAACTTTGTGGACTACTACAGTTTAAGAAAATGAAGAAGACTTCTAATCGTAGTCCCCTTGGCTATGTATCCTTCTTGTCATGGCTAAAACAATTGAGACACATCAGAAATGAAACTCCCGAGTTGTGAATTAATAATATTAAAAGCGTTGGACAGGGTGAGCATCTAAGAAACTGACCTCAAAGTTAAGATTATTCTTGCCCCTCCCTCACATTTTTTCTAGCTGACGGACTGCAATAAACTGAGCGTTTGCAGCTGCATTCCTTGAGAAAGACAGAAGACAGATTCTTTCAACCATGGCAAACCAGGTAAGATCCTGTGGTGAGAAATTCAGGTTTGTAGTGTCTAAATGGATCCCAGAACCATACTCAGAATTCCTAGTAAATGTAAAGCTGAAATGGCTGGCTCACTCTGAGTTGGGTGTTCTAGTCCTGTGATTTCCTCTGCTAATTTGGTAATTGGTGGTTGTCCTCTGGATGCTTGATCATAACAACCGAAGCAGGTTGGGGGCAAAACGTTAAGCTTTGCAGTTTGGATTATTTGAGCATGAGTTCTTCTGAAGGATCTTGTGAGTAACACTCTCTAGGTAAGTTATGTAGAGGTGTTCTAGAGGAAGAACACTAAAGCCTGCGTAAGTAAAAGCTACTGAAAAATGCCAATCATATTTTTGGAAATCCTTGTTCTTCAGAATACTAAATGAGGGAGGCAACCTGTGTTGTTATGGCTGTTTCTCTCCTCTTTTCTGTAGTTATCACACTTCCTTTTTAACTGTGGCTTTTGGGGTGTTTTTTTTTGTTTTGTTTTGTTTTGTTTTGTTTTTGGAGGCACTTTTTTTTTATGCCTCTTAGTTCCTGGCCTTGCATCTGGGTTTTGAGTTTTCCCCTCAGCCAAGTTAGTGCCTGTTCCTGGTCTGCTTTCTCCTTGCGTTCCATTAATGGGCCTCCTGTCGTCGTTCCTGGCCTGAGAGAGTGACTGGCAGCTAGGTAGTGAGGAGAGGCATCTCACATAAGGAAGAAGAATTCCTAGGAAAGGGGAGACAGGGACAGATGAGATTTCTTCTGAGCAGGAGTGATGATTTCCTGCCTGTTCATCACTCACTGTGCTACTGAAGACTTTTTTTTTTGAGAGTCCGAGAGCTCAAATGGAGCACAATCCAGTCCTAAGCTAATTAACGCATAGGATTGACCAGCATTGAAGGGCTAACTGCTTTTTTCCGAATTCCAAGAGGAAGCTGTCAATCCTTTAGCCAGCTTGACAAGTCAGGGGAATATGGCTGTTCATACAATCCTTTGGCTCTGTTATTTTTGCCAGGCGTTTTCCCCAGAGGCTGCTTTCCCTCATGGGAGGCGGAGGGAGAAATGGGACCCCAGGCTTCTTCCAAGGGCAAGGTGAATATGGGGAAATCACCTGTGGTGATGGGGAGTCGGAGGGAGGAATGTAAATGAGGCTAAATACTATAGAGGTGTTTTTTTATCCCAACAGGACTTGCTTGGGAAAAAACGAGAATGCTTCCAGGCCTACAGCTGGTGGAGAACACCACAGAAAAAACGAAAGAAAAGGAACAAAATAAACCCAGGAAGAATAGAGTTTGTTAGTAGTAGTAGTTCAGCCAGGTAAAAACCTTTTGAAATGAGAAACTCTGCCTTACCTGTTTGAATTGATAGCGAATGCCATCACTCACTTTTCAAATTCCAAAATGGCTGGTGTGGTAGCTAAATGTTGCATTGGCAATACGTGTCTATAAATAATGGTTTATTTGTAGTTGCTGTCTCCCATGGTCACTGGGAAGCAGTAGCAAGCTAGTCATAGCTCCTTTGAATCGTGGCTGTGGTTTAAGTTGATCATTTTTCTTGGTATTTTTATGCTGCTTTCTTGTTCAGACAATAAACTATGCTTCTTCTTGAAACAAACTGTTGCAAGTTGTCAGAAAATGGGTCCTTGTTGCTGAAACAGTAGAATAGACCCAGAGTAATGGAAAACTTTAGATTAGAGTGGTGGCATTGCAATTTTCTACGCAACTCAGTAGAGTTCTGTACTTAGTACTCCTTACAGATTTCTCTTTTTTAGTCTGGTGATAACTAACTGGGAATATAATGGGAATCAGCTATCTTAGTCTTGAACCTTAAAATTGTTCTTTCTCTCTCTCTTTTTAAAGACCAGATTATTCAATATTTGTTGGGGAGCTTACCCCAGAAGTGGATGATTTCCAGCTCTGTGACTATTTCCTAAAGAGGTATCCCTCATGTATTGACTGCAAAATAGCAACAGACCTGCTGGGATATTCCAGGTAATTCCAGTGCAAATGTGTAACGTTATCAGTGTGTTCGCTTTTATAAGCGATATGTAAGAGCTTGCGTCGGAGCTGTTCCAGTGCTTTTTTTCTGGGGCACGAAGAGTGAGATTACTCTTTAGCACTGCTTTTCTTAATAGCACAGATCCTTGAGTGTTTTTAAGAGCTTTCCGGTTAGTTCAAGCAGTTACTGTGATAAGCTTCAACTTACCCGTATGCATATCTACATGGGGGGAAAAAAAACAACTAGAAGCTGTGGGAGAAGGAAGAGCTGTGCACTGAAATCAGCGCTGCTGTGTGTCTACTTAGTCATCTGCAATACTGAAGACAAAATAATTCCTACTTTGTTTGGGGAAAAACATAAGCCCTGGCAAATCTTAGGGGGTTGGGGGATGGAACCTAATGTTAGTAGTAAATAAAGTCTAGCAGAAACTACTGGCCATGCAGTGAGTCAAGCAGGAATGAGCGAGTTTGCTGTTCAGACAACGCTGCCTGTAATAGACTAATTCAAGAACCTTTTGAGAAAGCAGATAAAAAAGAATGCTAGTGTTATGCAGTGGTAGGAGTGGGTTAATGCTAACTGATTAACTGCTGTATATGCAGAAATATGGAATCTGATTACTTACACAGATAGCACTTAAAATGTATTGTTTTGCTGGCTCTTAGCGAGTTGCATCTTAATGCTACCAAGGAACAAGCTTTTTGCTTCTGGCCCAAGTTTTTTAATTTGGTGAAAGCCTTTTCTGTGCATGCGCACATGCCGGAGAGGTTGCTTAAGTAATGGAAGCTCTAGTAGCTGCTATCTTGTTTTTTTGTAGAAGACAGAAATTGAATTCATTAGTTTTGTAACTGTTATGCATACTAGAATTTGTTTTCTCCCTTTTGAAAATTGTAGAAGGCATGCCTATGTCAGATTTGGTGAGCAAGGTGATCAGATGAGGGCACTGCAAGACTGCCAGAATGCACCAGGTCTGGGGGGAAAATGAATCCGGCTGAGCATAGGAATTTCTAAAAGGTAACCAATGAGTTGTGCATTGATACAGTTATTCTAAATAATCAGATTCTTGTAGCTCTGCCTTTGTAAAGTCTGTGGCCCTTGCTGTAATGGCTGTACACAGGATGCAGTCTACAAAACCAAAAATGCAGAAGTGCTATGTTTTGACTCCCTGGATTCAT
Source organism: Anas platyrhynchos (assembly GCF_047663525.1). NCBI lineage: Eukaryota > Metazoa > Chordata > Aves > Anseriformes > Anatidae > Anas > Anas platyrhynchos. The sequence goes on from NC_092588.1 coordinate 106,604,766, forward strand.
CAACCTGTTTCAGGATGGCTGGGGGAATCCACCTCTTATGTCTAGCCAGACAGTGTCACTTGGGCTTAGCTGCCATTGTAACCAGCCTTGTTTCTCAACAGTAGCAAAGCTGAATGCATTCGTAAATATTTTCAGATTTGGGCCTCTATGAAGTAGAAGGGACAACAAGTGGTTTTATACGCTGGGGAGTTCTTGTTCTTAGACAACTAATTCCCAAAATCTGGGAATGCAGGGAGAAAGCCAAAGGAGTTTATTACTAGAACAGGTGTAGAATACTATTCTTTGCTTTTCATGAGCTTAGGGCAACGGGAAGTTTAAAGTTTAGCACTTCCTGAGAGGGTTTCTTACTCTACTGGCTCAGTTCTATCATTTATTTAGGGCAATTTAGGTCTCTGAATAGTTAAAGAACCGATACCAAATTTGATGAACTCTGATTCAGGATACTGACAAAAGAAGACTTCATATAAACAATTCCAATATGTTCATGAGGTTAGCTTGTGTGTTCTGTTAAACAGTAAAAAAATGACACTTCTGTTTCTGTTTACCTAGCATAATTCTGCAAATGTTGCCTCCTGCTTTAGAACAGAAATGCTCTTCTCCAAGAGAGCACTGTCCAAAATTTCTTTACCAAATTTCTTTATTAAATTAATATTTTTATTTTAAAAACAAGAATAAGCCACAAACATGTTTTCTCGCTTTGGCTATCCAGATGAATGTCAACAGTATTTTCAGATTTTCCTTCCCTACAGAACTGTATGTAGGAAGAGTGCAGCTGGAACCAGAAGATGTAAGATGATGTATCTTCTGTTTGTTTACTACAGTAACAAGACAATGGATTACCTCTTTATTAGAACTTGTGTAGCTTTACAGTATTGAAACAAGCGTAGGTATTAAAAGACACATCAGTAACAAGTTTCTGAATGGCTGAGTACCATGCTCTCTTAGCATTGAAATATCCAGCCACTGGATTAGTTTCAGTTGTTTGCTTGTTTTGGAAGCTGTTTCAGAATGCCTTCAGCCTGTATTCTTGACAAAAAGCATAGAACTCACTTCTCTGCATCCCCAGTTCAAGTCAGATAAATTGGGCACTGCAAACACAGAAGGCCTGCCTGTACAGAATCAGTGAAGAAAAGTCTAAACAGTGGATTTTTTTTGAATATGCAGCTGGGTTATCTGTGGGTAGTTAGGGTCTGGCGGCCGGAAGATGTGGCGCTGTACGGAAAGGTGGAGCCCCTCCCTTGATGGACAGTAGCATATGGCCTGTGATGTAAGCAAGCGGAAGTGACGCTATGGGCCTCGGGTAGATAACCCCATGTGACTCGACAATAAACGCCATTTGCCATCCACCACATTGGTGTCTGTGAGCCCATGGACCGAGCGGCCTGGGGTTGGTCGCCGTGCCGTTCCTGAACCAGGTCGCCACTGCCTCCTGAAGGCAACAAGTGGTCCCGAAATCACGCTACACACTGAAAAGGGACCGGAGAAAACCATTACTCTCCTCCCATGTCATGTCAGGAGTCCCTCCCCTGCTGGGAAGGGACGCTTTATCCCTATTAAAAGCCAGGGTGACAAATTTACCGTAAGGGCCACTGCCGCACAGCCACTTCCACCAATTAGACTGAAGTGGAAATCGTCCAACCCAGTGTGGGTCGAGCAGTGGCCCCTGTCGAAGCCTCGAATGGATGCTCTTCTCGAGCTAGTCAACCGTGAACTACAACGAGGTCATATAGAGCCTTCTACTAGCCCATGGAACACCCCAGTTTTTGTAATACCCAAGCGAACCGGTGAAGGATTTCGCCTCCTCCATGACCTGCGTGAAGTAAACAAGATAATTCAACCAATGGGTCCTGTCCAAACATTGTTGCCTATGAACTCTATGATACCAGAAGGGCAACCTTGTGCCGTCCTTGATATTAAAGACTGTTTTTTCTCAATACCTCTACATGAAGAAAACAAGGAACGGTTTGCTTTCTCTGTCATGTTTCCAAACACGCAAAAGTTGTTCCCCAACTTACGCTTCCAGTGGAAAGTGCTGCCTCAAGGAATGATCAACTCGCCTACTATCTGCCAGATCACGGTGGACCGGGTGCTGGCGCCAGTTCGGCACAGTGACCCGACTGCGACTATCATCCAATACATGGATGATATCCTGATCGCTGCACCGTCAGGAAGTCAAATGGACCAGCTAGTGTCAAGAGTCTCAGAAACTTTAAAAACAAACGGGTTTGAAATCGCGAGCGCGAAAGTTAAAAAGGGACCATGTGTAAGTTTTTTGGGAGTGGGGATCACAAGTTCTTACATAACCCCCCCCAGATGAAAATCCGTCGGGACATCAAAACACTCCATGATATGCAACAATTAGTGGGATCCTTACAGTGGCTCCGCAATATTGTCCTGATTCCTCGTGAAACCATGGCTCCCCTGCACGATCTTTTAAAAGGAAAAAACCCATGGGAACAAAAGACTCTGACGACAGAAGCAATGAACTCTCTCGATTTTATCGAGCGACAACTATCATCAAGCACGCTTGCCAGGTGGAACCCGAATGAACCCCTTGATCTGTATGTATACTTCACGGAAAGGGGGGGAGTAGAGGCGCTAGCCCAGGGCCCCCCTCAAAAAGTTCAACCAATACAGTGGATAGTCCTAGGAAAACCATCACGCGCATTCTCTCCAGGAGTCGAGTGCATTGGTAACCTCATCATGAAAGGCCGAAAACTCGCCCTAAGACACCTAGGTATCGAACCTGCCACGATATATCTACCCTTTCGTAAACAGCTGCTACCACAATCAGTAGCGATGTCAGAATCTCTAGCCACAGCCCTTGCTGGATTTCGTGGAGAAGTTCAATACACTATTAAGCCCCCCTGGGCTCAAATGCTGAAAATTGTCAACATCGACCTCCCACAGAAGATCATGGACCGGCCCCAACAGGGACCAACGGTCTTCACAAATGCATCCTCAGCAACCTCAACCGCAGCGGCAGTATGGCAATCGGGAGGAGAATGGCACTGCATTAAAATGACCGATCACGCGCTTTCAGTCCAGCAATTAGAAGCAACGGCCGTAGTACTAGCCTGTGGACTGTTCCCAATGGAACACCTCAACATAGTGACCGATTCAATGTTTGTAGCCAAACTTTGCTTGGCCATGTCGGGGCCCGGCGTGTCAATATCCACGGTTGCTCTAATGCTAGAAGAAGCACTTTTCTCCCGAAAAGGCACCGTATCGGTCATCCACGTCAACAGCCACAACCCAATCAAAGGGTTTTACCAAACCGGTAACGACAAAGCAGACGCTGCTGCAAAAGGATTATGGACACTAAAAGATGCCCACCAGCTACATGAGTCCCTCCACGTCGGAGCTAAAGCATTAGTTAAGAGATGTGGGATTTCGGCCACCGACGCGAAACACATAGTAGCCACGTGTCCCCACTGTCAAAAAGCACCACTGTGGTCCAGGGGAGTCAAGCCCAGAGGTCTCAAAGCCTCTGAGGTGTGGCAGACGGATTTTACGCTCTGTCAGTTGCTGAGACCTCGAGCGTGGCTAGCGGTAACCGTAGACACATATAGCGGAGTGATCGTAGCCAAACAACACCTTAAGGCCGACTCCAAAGCAACCATCCAACATTGGCTGACAGCCATGGCATGGCTTGGCATCCCTAATCAGATTAAAACGGACAATGGTTCGAATTTTGTGTCCAAATCAGCCCAAGCATTCGCTCAGAAATGGGGTATTACTCTAATATATGGCATCCCGTATAATAGTACAGGACAAGCCATAGTCGAACGAGCGAATCGAACTCTGAAATCTAAGTTAGAGGTATTAGCAAAACCAGAAGGTTTTACCACCACCATTCCCCCACGAGAGCAAGCACGCTTGCTAGCGACCGCTTTGTTAGCACTAAATCAATTCCCCAGGGGAGAAAAGGTGGATAGCCCCGTCCAAAAACATTGGGCCACTCGAGCACTAGAAGAAGGCCCATCAGTTATAGTTAGAAACGAGCTGGGAGAATGGGAACAAGGGTGGAAATTAGTTCTGACAGGGCGAGGGTATGCTGCAGTTAAAAAAGATGGCAGGGTCAAATGGTGTCCGCTTAAGTCCATCAAACCAGACCTTACTAACGAAAACTGAGTTTCTGTTCACAGGAATGGATCATTGGACACCCCCGTAATCTGTATACCCCGGTGACAAGACAATAAGTCAGCAAGCGTCCTGCCTAAGTCTGAGAGCTCCACACTGGCAGAACCCAAACAACAGCGAGGCAGCCTCCGTGGGTGGGGGGCTGCGATGCCTTTGTATGATCTTATCTTTGGACCTTGTATACTAAATAAGGTTGTGTTGTTTGTTAAAAGTTGGCTAGAGAAAGTTTACATTAGGTTGGTAGAACACCAACAACTACTTTAAGAGTGTATTTACTCAGGGTTACCAGTTACCTCCTAGTTTTCTCCTGGTTATTGTGCCTTATGTTTTTATTTTAAGTTATGATGTCTATGTCTTAAGATTGTTATATTTTAGCTAATTTGGTTGTGCATAGGGAGGGGGGAAATGTGGGTAGTTAGGGTCTGGCGGCCGGAAGATGTGGCGCTGTACGGAAAGGTGGAGCCCCTCCCTTGATGGACAGTAGCATATGGCCTGTGATGTAAGCAAGCGGAAGTGACGCTATGGGCCTCGGGTAGATAACCCCATGTGACTCGACAATAAACGCCATTTGCCATCCACCACATTGGTGTCTGTGAGCTGATGGACCGAGCGGCCTGGGGTTGGTCGCCGTGCCGTTCCTGAACCAGGTCGCCACTGCCTCCTGAAGGCAACAAGTGGTCCCGAAATCACGCTACACACTGAAAAGGGACCGGAGAAAACCACTACTCTCCTCCCATGTCATGTCAGGAGTCCCTCCCCTGCTGGGAAGGGACGCTTTATCCCTATTAAAAGCCAGGGTGACAAATTTACCGTAAGGGCCACTGCCGCATACCCACTTCCACCAATTAGACTGAAGTGGAAATCGTCCAACCCAGTGTGGGTCGAGCAGTGGCCCCTGTCGAAGCCTCGAATGGATGCTCTTCTCGAGCTAGTCGACCGTGAACTACAACGAGGTCATATAGAGCCTTCTACTAGCCCATGGAACACCCCAGTTTTTGTAATACCCAAGCAAACCGGTGAAGGATTTCGCCTCCTCCATGACCTGCGTGAAGTAAACAAGATAATTCAGCCAATGGGTCCTGTCCAAACATTGTTGCCTATGAACTCTATGATACCAGAAGGGCAACCTTGTGCCGTCCTTGATATTAAAGACTGTTTTTTCTCAATACCTCTACATGAAGAAAACAAGGAACGGTTTGCTTTCTCTGTCGTGTTTCCAAACACGCAAAAGTTGTTCCCCAACTTACGCTTCCAGTGGAAAGTGCTGCCTCAAGGAATGATCAACTCACCTACTATCTGCCAGATCACGGTGGACCGGGCGCTGGCGCCAGTTCGGCACAGTGACCCGACTGCGACTATCATCCAATACATGGATGATATCCTGATCGCTGCACCGTCAGGAAGTCAAGTGGACCAGCTAGTGTCAAGAGTCTCAGAAACTTTAAAAACAAACGGGTTTGAAATTGCGTGCGCGAAAGTTAAAAAGGGACCATGTGTAAGTTTTTTGGGAGTTGGGATCACAAGTTCTTACATAACCCCCCCCAGATGAAAATCCGTCGGGACATCAAAACACTCCATGATATGCAACAATTAGTGGGATCCTTACAGTGGCTCCGCAATATTGTCCTGATTCCTCCTGAAACCATGGCTCCCCTGCACGATCTTTTAAAAGGAAAAAACCCATGGGAACAAAAGACTCTGACGACAGAAGCGATGAACTCTCTCGATTTTATCGAGCGACAACTATCATCAAGCACGCTTGCCAGGTGGAACCCGAATGAACCCCTTGATCTGTATGTATACTTCACGGAAAGGGGGGGAGTAGGGGCGCTAGCCCAGGGCCCCCCTCAAAAAGTTCAACCAATACAGTGGATAGTCCTAGGAAAACCATCACGCGCATTCTCTCCAGGAGTCAAGTGCATTGGTAACCTCATCATGAAAGGCCGAAAACTCGCCCTAAGACACCTAGGTATCGAACCTGCCACGATATATCTACCCTTTCGTAAACAGCTGCTACCACAATCAGTAGCGATGTCAGAATCTCTAGCCACAGCCCTTGCTGGATTTCGTGGAGAAGTTCAATACGCTATTAAGCCCCCCTGGGCTCAAATGCTGAAAATTGTCAACATCGACCTCCCACAGAAGATCATGGACCGGCCCCAACAGGGACCAACGGTCTTCACAAATGCATCCTCAGCAACCTCAACCGCAGCGGCAGTATGGCAATCGGGAGGAGAATGGCACTGCATTAAAATGACCGATCACGTGCTTTCAGTCCAGCAATTAGAAGCAACGGCCGTAGTACTAGCCTGTGGACTGTTCCCAATGGAACACCTCAACATAGTGACCGATTCAATGTTTGTAGCCAAACTTTGCTTGGCCATGTCGGGGCCCGGCGTATCAATATCCACGGTTGCTCTAATGCTAGAAGAAGCACTTTTCTCCCGAAAAGGCACTGTATCGGTCATCCACGTCAACAGCCACAACCCAATCAAAGGGTTTTACCAAACCGGTAACGACAAAGCAGACGCTGCTGCAAAAGGATTATGGACACTAAAAGATGCCCACCAGCTACATGAGTCCCTCCACGTCGGAGCTAAAGCATTAGTTAAGAGATGTGGGATTTCGGCCACCGACGCGAAACACATAGTAGCCACGTGTCCCCACTGTCAAAAAGCACCACTGTGGTCCAGGGGAGTCAAGCCCAGAGGTCTCAAAGCCTCTGAGGTGTGGTAGACGGATTTTACGCTCTGTCAGTTGCTGAGACCTCGAGCGTGGCTAGCGGTAACCGTAGACACATATAGCGGAGTGATCGTAGCCAAACAACACCTTAAGGCCGACTCCAAAGCAACCATCCAACATTGGCTGACAGCCATGGCATGGCTTGGCATCCCTAATCAGATTAAAACGGACAATGGTTCGAATTTTGTGTCCAAATCAGCCCAAGCATTCGCTCAGAAATGGGGTATTACTCTAATATATGGCATCCCGTATAATAGTACAGGACAAGCCATAGTCGAACGAGCGAATCGAACTCTGAAATCTAAGTTAGAGGTATTAGCAAAACCAGAAGGTTTTACCACCACCATTCCCCCACGAGAGCAAGCACGCTTGCTAGCGACCGCTTTGTTAGCACTAAATCAATTCCCCAGGGGAGAAAAGGTGGATAGCCCCGTCCAAAAACATTGGGCCACTCGAGCACTAGAAGAAGGCCCATCAGTTATAGTTAGAAACGAGCTGGGAGAATGGGAACAAGGGTGGAAATTAGTTCTGACAGGGCGAGGGTATGCTGCAGTTAAAAAAGATGGCAGGGTCAAATGGTGTCCGCTTAAGTCCATCAAACCAGACCTTACTAATGAAAACTGAGTTTCTGTTCACAGGAATGGATCATTGGACACCCCCGTAATCTGTATACCCCGGTGACAAGACAATAAGTCAGCAAGCGTCCTGCCTAAGTCTGAGAGCTCCACACTGGCAGAACCCAAACAACAGCGAGGCAGCCTCCGTGGGTGGGGGGCTGCGATGCCTTTGTATGATCTTATCTTTGGACCTTGTATACTAAATAAGGTTGTGTTGTTTGTTAAAAGTTGGCTAGAGAAAGTTTACATTAGGTTGGTAGAACACCAACAACTACTTTAAGAGTGTATTTACTCAGGGTTACCAGTTACCTCCTAGTTTTCTCCTGGTTATTGTGCCTTATGTTTTTATTTTAAGTTATGATGTCTATGTCTTAAGATTGTTATATTTTAGCTAATTTGGTTGTGCATAGGGAGGGGGGAAATGTGGGTAGTTAGGGTCTGGCGGCCGGAAGATGTGGCGCTGTACGGAAAGGTGGAGCCCCTCCCTTGATGGACAGTAGCATATGGCCTGTGATGTAAGCAAGCGGAAGTGACGCTATGGGCCTCGGGTAGATAACCCCATGTGACTCGACAATAAACGCCATTTGCCATCCACCACATTGGTGTCTGTGAGCCCATGGACCGAGCGGCCTGGGGTTGGTCGCCGTGCCGTTCCTGAACCAGGTCGCCACTGCCTCCTGAAGGCAACAGTTATCTGAACGTATTTTATGCAGTGTACATCAGTTTTAGTATAGATAGCACTTGTAATAAGCCGCAAACATGTTTTCTCGCTTTGGCTATCCAGATGAATGTCAACAGTATTTTCAGATTTTCCTTCCCTACAGAACTGTATGTAGGAAGAGTGCAGCTGGAACCAGAAGATGTAAGATGATGTATCTTCTGTTTGTTTACTACAGTAACAAGACAATGGATTACCTCTTTATTAGAACTTGTGTAGCTTTACAGTATTGAAACAAGCGTAGGTATTAAAAGACACATCAGTAACAAGTTTCTGAATGGCTGAGTACCATGCTCTCTTAGCATTGAAATATCCAGCCACTGGATTAGTTTCAGTTGTTTGCTTGTTTTGGAAGCTGTTTCAGAATGCCTTCAGCCTGTATTCTTGACAAAAAGCATAGAACTCACTTCTCTGCATCCCCAGTTCAAGTCAGATAAATTGGGCACTGCAAACACAGAAGGCCTGCCTGTACAGAATCAGTGAAGAAAAGTCTAAACAGTGGATTTTTTTTGAATATGCAGCTGGGTTATCTGTGGGTAGTTAGGGTCTGGCGGCCGGAAGATGTGGCGCTGTACGGAAAGGTGGAGCCCCTCCCTTGATGGACAGTAGCATATGGCCTGTGATGTAAGCAAGCGGAAGTGACGCTATGGGCCTCGGGTAGATAACCCCATGTGACTCGACAATAAACGCCATTTGCCATCCACCACATTGGTGTCTGTGAGCTGATGGACCGAGCGGCCTGGGGTTGGTCGCCGTGCCGTTCCTGAACCAGGTCGCCACTGCCTCCTGAAGGCAACAAGTGGTCCCGAAATCACGCTACACACTGAAAAGGGACCGGAGAAAACCACTACTCTCCTCCCATGTCATGTCAGGAGTCCCTCCCCTGCTGGGAAGGGACGCTTTATCCCTATTAAAAGCCAGGGTGACAAATTTACCGTAAGGGCCACTGCCGCATACCCACTTCCACCAATTAGACTGAAGTGGAAATCGTCCAACCCAGTGTGGGTCGAGCAGTGGCCCCTGTCGAAGCCTCGAATGGATGCTCTTCTCGAGCTAGTCGACCGTGAACTACAACGAGGTCATATAGAGCCTTCTACTAGCCCATGGAACACCCCAGTTTTTGTAATACCCAAGCAAACCGGTGAAGGATTTCGCCTCCTCCATGACCTGCGTGAAGTAAACAAGATAATTCAGCCAATGGGTCCTGTCCAAACATTGTTGCCTATGAACTCTATGATACCAGAAGGGCAACCTTGTGCCGTCCTTGATATTAAAGACTGTTTTTTCTCAATACCTCTACATGAAGAAAACAAGGAACGGTTTGCTTTCTCTGTCGTGTTTCCAAACACGCAAAATTGTTCCCCAACTTACGCTTCCAGTGGAAAGTGCTGCCTCAAGGAATGATCAACTCGCCTACTATCTGCCAGATCACGGTGGACCGGGCGCTGGCGCCAGTTCGGCACAGTGACCCGACTGCGACTATCATCCAATACATGGATGATATCCTGATCGCTGCACCGTCAGGAAGTCAAGTGGACCAGCTAGTGTCAAGAGTCTCAGAAACTTTAAAAACAAACGGGTTTGAAATTGCGAGCGCGAAAGTTAAAAAGGGACCATGTGTAAGTTTTTTGGGAGTGGGGATCACAAGTTCTTACATAACCCCCCCCAGATGAAAATCCGTCGGGACATCAAAACACTCCATGATATGCAACAATTAGTGGGATCCTTACAGTGGCTCCGCAATATTGTCCTGATTCCTCGTGAAACCATGGCTCCCCTGCACGATCTTTTAAAAGGAAAAAACCCATGGGAACAAAAGACTCTGACGACAGAAGCGATGAACTCTCTCGATTTTATCGAGCGACAACTATCATCAAGCACGCTTGCCAGGTGGAACCCGAATGAACCCCTTGATCTGTATGTATACTTCACGGAAAGGGGGGGAGTAGGGGCGCTAGCCCAGGGCCCCCCTCAAAAAGTTCAACCAATACAGTGGATAGTCCTAGGAAAACCATCACGCGCATTCTCTCCAGGAGTCAAGTGCATTGGTAACCTCATCATGAAAGGCCGAAAACTCGCCCTAAGACACCTAGGTATCGAACCTGCCACGATATATCTACCCTTTCGTAAACAGCTGCTACCACAATCAGTAGCGATGTCAGAATCTCTAGCCACAGCCCTTGCTGGATTTCGTGGAGAAGTTCAATACGCTATTACGCCCCCCTGGGCTCAAATGCTGAAAATTGTCAACATCGACCTCCCACAGAAGATCATGGACCGGCCCCAACAGGGACCAACGGTCTTCACAAATGCATCCTCAGCAACCTCAACCGCAGCGGCAGTATGGCAATCGGGAGGAGAATGGCACTGCATTAAAATGACCGATCACGCGCTTTCAGTCCAGCAATTAGAAGCAACGGCCGTAGTACTAGCCTGTGGACTGTTCCCAATGGAACACCTCAACATAGTGACCGATTCAATGTTTGTAGCCAAACTTTGCTTGGCCATGTCGGGGCCCGGCGTATCAATATCCACGGTTGCTCTAATGCTAGAAGAAGCACTTTTCTCCCGAAAAGGCACTGTATCGGTCATCCACGTCAACAGCCACAACCCAATCAAAGGGTTTTACCAAACCGGTAACGACAAAGCAGACGCTGCTGCAAAAGGATTATGGACACTAAAAGATGCCCACCAGCTACATGAGTCCCTCCACGTCGGAGCTAAAGCATTAGTTAAGAGATGTGGGATTTCGGCCACCGACGCGAAACACATAGTAGCCACGTGTCCCCACTGTCAAAAAGCACCACTGTGGTCCAGGGGAGTCAAGCCCAGAGGTCTCAAAGCCTCTGAGGTGTGGTAGACGGATTTTACGCTCTGTCAGTTGCTGAGACCTCGAGCGTGGCTAGCGGTAACCGTAGACACATATAGCGGAGTGATCGTAGCCAAACAACACCTTAAGGCCGACTCCAAAGCAACCATCCAACATTGGCTGACAGCCATGGCATGGCTTGGCATCCCTAATCAGATTAAAACGGACAATGGTTCGAATTTTGTGTCCAAATCAGCCCAAGCATTCGCTCAGAAATGGGGTATTACTCTAATATATGGCATCCCGTATAATAGTACAGGACAAGCCATAGTCGAACGAGCGAATCGAACTCTGAAATCTAAGTTAGAGGTATTAGCAAAACCAGAAGGTTTTACCACCACCATTCCCCCACGAGAGCAAGCACGCTTGCTAGCGACCGCTTTGTTAGCACTAAATCAATTCCCCAGGGGAGAAAAGGTGGATAGCCCCGTCCAAAAACATTGGGCCACTCGAGCACTAGAAGAAGGCCCATCAGTTATAGTTAGAAACGAGCTGGGAGAATGGGAACAAGGGTGGAAATTAGTTCTGACAGGGCGAGGGTATGCTGCAGTTAAAAAAGATGGCAGGGTCAAATGGTGTCCGCTTAAGTCCATCAAACCAGACCTTACTAATGAAAACTGAGTTTCTGTTCACAGGAATGGATCATTGGACACCCCCGTAATCTGTATACCCCGGTGACAAGACAATAAGTCAGCAAGCGTCCTGCCTAAGTCTGAGAGCTCCACACTGGCAGAACCCAAACAACAGCGAGGCAGCCTCCGTGGGTGGGGGGCTGCGATGCCTTTGTATGATCTTATCTTTGGACCTTGTATACTAAAGAAGGTTGTGCTGTTTGTTAAAAGTTGGCTAGAGAAAGTTTACATTATGTTGGTAGAACACCAACAACTACTATAAGAGTGTATTTACTCAGGGTTACCAGTTACCTCCTAGTTTTCTCCTGGTTATTGTGCCTTATGTTTTTATTTTAAGTTATGATGTCTATGTCTTAAGATTGTTATATTTTAGCTAATTTGGTTGTGCATAGGGAGGGGGGAAATGTGGGTAGTTAGGGTCTGGCGGCCGGAAGATGTGGCGCTGTACGGAAAGGTGGAGCCCCTCCCTTGATGGACAGTAGCATATGGCCTGTGATGTAAGCAAGCGGAAGTGACTCTATGGGCCTCGGGTAGATAACCCCATGTGACTCGACAATAAACGCCATTTGCCATCCACCACATTGGTGTCTGTGAGCTGATGGACCGAGCGGCCTGGGGTTGGTCGCCGTGCCGTTCCTGAACCAGGTCGCCACTGCCTCCTGAAGGCAACAAGTGGTCCCGAAATCACGCTACACACTGAAAAGGGACCGGAGAAAACCATTACTCTCCTCCCATGTCATGTCAGGAGTCCCTCCCCTGCTGGGAAGGGACGCTTTATCCCTATTAAAAGCCAGGGTGACAAATTTACCGTAAGGGCCACTGCCGCATACCCACTTCCACCAATTAGACTGAAGTGGAAATCGTCCAACCCAGTGTGGGTCGAGCAGTGGCCCCTGTCGAAGCCTCGAATGGATGCTCTTCTCGAGCTAGTCGACCGTGAACTACAACGAGGTCATATAGAGCCTTCTACTAGCCCATGGAACACCCCAGTTTTTGTAATACCCAAGCAAACCGGTGAAGGATTTCGCCTCCTCCATGACCTGCGTGAAGTAAACAAGATAATTCAACCAATGGGTCCTGTCCAAACATTGTTGCCTATGAACTCTATGATACCAGAAGGGCAACCTTGTGCCGTCCTTGATATTAAAGACTGTTTTTTCTCAATACCTCTACATGAAGAAAACAAGGAACGGTTTGCTTTCTCTGTCGTGTTTCCAAACAGCCAACGCCCCAACTTACGCTTCCAGTGGAAAGTGCTGCCTCAAGGAATGATCAACTCGCCTACTATCTGCCAGATCACGGTGGACCGGGCGCTGGCGCCAGTTCGGCACAGTGACCCGACCGCGACTATCATCCAATACATGGATCATATCCTGATCGCTGCACTGTCAGGAAGTCAAGTGGACCAGCTAGTGTCAAGAGTCTCAGAAACTTTAAAAACAAACGGGTTTGAAATCGCGAGCGCGAAAGTTAAAAAGGGACCATGTGTAAGTTTTTTGGGAGTGGGGATCACAAGTTCTTACATAACCCCCCCCAGATGAAAATCCGTCGGGACATCAAAACACTCCATGATATGCAACAATTAGTGGGATCCTTACAGTGGCTCCGCAATATTGTCCTGATTCCTCCTGAAACCATGGCTCCCCTGCACGATCTTTTAAAAGGAAAAAACCCATGGGAACAAAAGACTCTGACGACAGAAGCAATGAACTCTCTCGATTTTATCGAGCGACAACTATCATCAAGCACGCTTGCCAGGTGGAACCCGAATGAACCCCTTGATCTGTATGTATACTTCACGGAAAGGGGGGGAGTAGGGGCGCTAGCCCAGGGCCCCCCTCAAAAAGTTCAACCAATACAGTGGATAGTCCTAGGAAAACCATCACGCGCATTCTCTCCAGGAGTCGAGTGCATTGGTAACCTCATCATGAAAGGCCGAAAACTCGCCCTAAGACACCTAGGTATCGAACCTGCCACGATATATCTACCCTTTCGTAAACAGCTGCTACCATAATCAGTAGCGATGTCAGAATCTCTAGCCATAGCCCTTGCTGGATTTCGTGGAGAAGTTCAATACGCTATTACGCCCCCCTGGGCTCAAATGCTGAAAATTGTCAACATCGACCTCCCACAGAAGATCATGGACCGGCCCCAACAGGGACCAACGGTCTTCACAAATGCATCCTCAGCAACCTCAACCGCAGCGGCAGTATGGCAATCGGGAGGAGAATGGCACTGCATTAAAATGACCGATCACGCGCTTTCAGTCCAGCAATTAGAAGCAACGGCCGTAGTACTAGCCTGTGGACTGTTCCCAATGGAACACCTCAACATAGTGACCGATTCAATGTTTGTAGCCAAACTTTGCTTGGCCATGTCGGGGCCCGGCGTATCAATATCCACGGTTGCTCTAATGCTAGAAGAAGCACTTTTCTCCCGAAAAGGCACTGTATCGGTCATCCACGTCAACAGCCACAACCCAATCAAAGGGTTTTACCAAACCGGTAACGACAAAGCAGACGCTGCTGCAAAAGGATTATGGACACTAAAAGATGCCCACCAGCTACATGAGTCCCTCCACGTCGGAGCTAAAGCATTAGTTAAGAGATGTGGGATTTCGGCCACCGACGCGAAACACATAGTAGCCACGTGTCCCCACTGTCAAAAAGCACCACTGTGGTCCAGGGGAGTCAAGCCCAGAGGTCTCAAAGCCTCTGAGGTGTGGCAGACGGATTTTACGCTCTGTCAGTTGCTGAGACCTCGAGCGTGGCTAGCGGTAACCGTAGACACATATAGCGGAGTGATCGTAGCCAAACAACACCTTAAGGCCGACTCCAAAGCAACCATCCAACATTGGCTGACAGCCATGGCATGGCTTGGCATCCCTAATCAGATTAAAACGGACAATGGTTCGAATTTTGTGTCCAAATCAGCCCAAGCATTCGCTCAGAAATGGGGTATTACTCTAATATATGGCATCCCGTATAATAGTACAGGACAAGCCATAGTCGAACGAGCGAATCGAACTCTGAAATCTAAGTTAGAGGTATTAGCAAAACCAGAAGGTTTTACCACCACCATTCCCCCACGAGAGCAAGCACGCTTGCTAGCGACCGCTTTGTTAGCACTAAATCAATTCCCCAGGGGAGAAAAGGTGGATAGCCCCGTCCAAAAACATTGGGCCACTCGAGCACTAGAAGAAGGCCCATCAGTTATAGTTAGAAACGAGCTGGGAGAATGGGAACAAGGGTGGAAATTAGTTCTGACAGGGCGAGGGTATGCTGCAGTTAAAAAAGATGGCAGGGTCAAATGGTGTCCGCTTAAGTCCATCAAACCAGACCTTACTAATGAAAACTGAGTTTCTGTTCACAGGAATGGATCATTGGACACCCCCGTAATCTGTATACCCCGGTGACAAGACAATAAGTCAGCAAGCGTCCTGCCTAAGTCTGAGAGCTCCACACTGGCAGAACCCAAACAACAGCGAGGCAGCCTCCGTGGGTGGGGGGCTGCGATGCCTTTGTATGATCTTATCTTTGGACCTTGTATACTAAAGAAGGTTGTGCTGTTTGTTAAAAGTTGGCTAGAGAAAGTTTACATTATGTTGGTAGAACACCAACAACTACTATAAGAGTGTATTTACTCAGGGTTACCAGTTACCTCCTAGTTTTCTCCTGGTTATTGTGCCTTATGTTTTTATTTTAAGTTATGATGTCTATGTCTTAAGATTGTTATATTTTAGCTAATTTGGTTGTGCATAGGGAGGGGGGAAATGTGGGTAGTTAGGGTCTGGCGGCCGGAAGATGTGGCGCTGTACGGAAAGGTGGAGCCCCTCCCTTGATGGACAGTAGCATATGGCCTGTGATGTAAGCAAGCGGAAGTGACTCTATGGGCCTCGGGTAGATAACCCCATGTGACTCGACAATAAACGCCATTTGCCATCCACCACATTGGTGTCTGTGAGCTGATGGACCGAGCGGCCTGGGGTTGGTCGCCGTGCCGTTCCTGAACCAGGTCGCCACTGCCTCCTGAAGGCAACAAGTGGTCCCGAAATCACGCTACACACTGAAAAGGGACCGGAGAAAACCATTACTCTCCTCCCATGTCATGTCAGGAGTCCCTCCCCTGCTGGGAAGGGACGCTTTATCCCTATTAAAAGCCAGGGTGACAAATTTACCGTAAGGGCCACTGCCGCATACCCACTTCCACCAATTAGACTGAAGTGGAAATCGTCCAACCCAGTGTGGGTCGAGCAGTGGCCCCTGTCGAAGCCTCGAATGGATGCTCTTCTCGAGCTAGTCGACCGTGAACTACAACGAGGTCATATAGAGCCTTCTACTAGCCCATGGAACACCCCAGTTTTTGTAATACCCAAGCAAACCGGTGAAGGATTTCGCCTCCTCCATGACCTGCGTGAAGTAAACAAGATAATTCAACCAATGGGTCCTGTCCAAACATTGTTGCCTATGAACTCTATGATACCAGAAGGGCAACCTTGTGCCGTCCTTGATATTAAAGACTGTTTTTTCTCAATACCTCTACATGAAGAAAACAAGGAACGGTTTGCTTTCTCTGTCGTGTTTCCAAACAGCCAACGCCCCAACTTACGCTTCCAGTGGAAAGTGCTGCCTCAAGGAATGATCAACTCGCCTACTATCTGCCAGATCACGGTGGACCGGGCGCTGGCGCCAGTTCGGCACAGTGACCCGACCGCGACTATCATCCAATACATGGATGATATCCTGATCGCTGCACCGTCAGGAAGTCAAGTGGACCAGCTAGTGTCAAGAGTCTCAGAAACTTTAAAAACAAACGGGTTTGAAATCGCGAGCGCGAAAGTTAAAAAGGGACCATGTGTAAGTTTTTTGGGAGTGGGGATCACAAGTTCTTACATAACCCCCCCCAGATGAAAATCCGTCGGGACATCAAAACACTCCATGATATGCAACAATTAGTGGGATCCTTACAGTGGCTCCGCAATATTGTCCTGATTCCTCGTGAAACCATGGCTCCCCTGCACGATCTTTTAAAAGGAAAAAACCCATGGGAACAAAAGACTCTGACGACAGAAGCGATGAACTCTCTCGATTTTATCGAGCGACAACTATCATCAAGCACGCTTGCCAGGTGGAACCCGAATGAACCCCTTGATCTGTATGTATACTTCACGGAAAGGGGGGGAGTAGGGGCGCTAGCCCAGGGCCCCCCTCAAAAAGTTCAACCAATACAGTGGATAGTCCTAGGAAAACCATCACGCGCATTCTCTCCAGGAGTCGAGTGCATTGGTAACCTCATCATGAAAGGCCGAAAACTCGCCCTAAGACACCTAGGTATCGAACCTGCCACGATATATCTACCCTTTCGTAAACAGCTGCTACCACAATCAGTAGCGATGTCAGAATCTCTAGCCATAGCCCTTGCTGGATTTCGTGGAGAAGTTCAATACGCTATTAAGCCCCCCTGGGCTCAAATGCTGAAAATTGTCAACATCGACCTCCCACAGAAGATCATGGACCGGCCCCAACAGGGACCAACGGTCTTCACAAATGCATCCTCAGCAACCTCAACCGCAGCGGCAGTATGGCAATCGGGAGGAGAATGGCACTGCATTAAAATGACCGATCACGCGCTTTCAGTCCAGCAATTAGAAGCAACGGCCGTAGTACTAGCCTGTGGACTGTTCCCAATGGAACACCTCAACATAGTTACCGATTCAATGTTTGTAGCCAAACTTTGCTTGGCCATGTCGGGGCCCGGCGTATCAATATCCACGGTTGCTCTAATGCTAGAAGAAGCACTTTTCTCCCGAAAAGGCACTGTATCGGTCATCCACGTCAACAGCCACAACCCAATCAAAGGGTTTTACCAAACCGGTAACGACAAAGCAGACGCTGCTGCAAAAGGATTATGGACACTAAAAGATGCCCACCAGCTACATGAGTCCCTCCACGTCGGAGCTAAAGCATTAGTTAAGAGATGTGGGATTTCGGCCACCGACGCGAAACACATAGTAGCCACGTGTCCCCACTGTCAAAAAGCACCACTGTGGTCCAGGGGAGTCAAGCCCAGAGGTCTCAAAGCCTCTGAGGTGTGGCAGACGGATTTTACGCTCTGTCAGTTGCTGAGACCTCGAGCGTGGCTAGCGGTAACCGTAGACACATATAGCGGAGTGATCGTAGCCAAACAACACCTTAAGGCCGACTCCAAAGCAACCATCCAACATTGGCTGACAGCCATGGCATGGCTTGGCATCCCTAATCAGATTAAAACGGACAATGGTTCGAATTTTGTGTCCAAATCAGCCCAAGCATTCGCTCAGAAATGGGGTATTACTCTAATATATGGCATCCCGTATAATAGTACAGGACAAGCCATAGTCGAACGAGCGAATCGAACTCTGAAATCTAAGTTAGAGGTATTAGCAAAACCAGAAGGTTTTACCACCACCATTCCCCCACGAGAGCAAGCACGCTTGCTAGCGACCGCTTTGTTAGCACTAAATCAATTCCCCAGGGGAGAAAAGGTGGATAGCCCCGTCCAAAAACATTGGGCCACTCGAGCACTAGAAGAAGGCCCATCAGTTATAGTTAGAAACGAGCTGGGAGAATGGGAACAAGGGTGGAAATTAGTTCTGACAGGGCGAGGGTATGCTGCAGTTAAAAAAGATGGCAGGGTCAAATGGTGTCCGCTTAAGTCCATCAAACCAGACCTTACTAACGAAAACTGAGTTTCTGTTCACAGGAATGGATCATTGGACACCCCCGTAATCTGTATACCCCGGTGACAAGACAATAAGTCAGCAAGCGTCCTGCCTAAGTCTGAGAGCTCCACACTGGCAGAACCCAAACAACAGCGAGGCAGCCTCCGTGGGTGGGGGGCTGCGATGCCTTTGTATGATCTTATCTTTGGACCTTGTATACTAAAGAAGGTTGTGCTGTTTGTTAAAAGTTGGCTAGAGAAAGTTTACATTATGTTGGTAGAACACCAACAACTACTATAAGAGTGTATTTACTCAGGGTTACCAGTTACCTCCTAGTTTTCTCCTGGTTATTGTGCCTTATGTTTTTATTTTAAGTTATGATGTCTATGTCTTAAGATTGTTATATTTTAGCTAATTTGGTTGTGCATAGGGAGGGGGGAAATGTGGGTAGTTAGGGTCTGGCGGCCGGAAGATGTGGTGCTGTACGGAAAGGTGGAGCCCCTCCCTTGATGGACAGTAGCATATGGCCTGTGATGTAAGCAAGCGGAAGTGACGCTATGGGCCTCGGGTAGATAACCCCATGTGACTCGACAATAAACGCCATTTGCCATCCACCACATTGGTGTCTGTGAGCCCATGGACCGAGCGGCCTGGGGTTGGTCGCCGTGCCGTTCCTGAACCAGGTCGCCACTGCCTCCTGAAGGCAACAAGTGGTCCCGAAATCACGCTACACACTGAAAAGGGACCGGAGAAAACCATTACTCTCCTCCCATGTCATGTCAGGAGTCCCTCCCCTGCTGGGAAGGGACGCTTTATCCCTATTAAAAGCCAGGGTGACAAATTTACCGTAAGGGCCACTGCCGCATACCCACTTCCACCAATTAGACTGAAGTGGAAATCGTCCAACCCAGTGTGGGTCGAGCAGTGGCCCCTGTCGAAGCCTCGAATGGATGCTCTTCTCGAGCTAGTCGACCGTGAACTACAACGAGGTCATATAGAGCCTTCTACTAGCCCATGGAACACCCCAGTTTTTGTAATACCCAAGCGAACCGGTGAAGGATTTTGCCTCCTCCATGACCTGCGTGAAGTAAACAAGATAATTCAACCAATGGGTCCTGTCCAAACATTGTTGCCTATGAACTCTATGATACCAGAAGGGCAACCTTGTGCCGTCCTTGATATTAAAGACTGTTTTTTCTCAATACCTCTACATGAAGAAAACAAGGAACGGTTTGCTTTCTCTGTCGTGTTTCCAAACAGCCAACGCCCCAACTTACGCTTCCAGTGGAAAGTGCTGCCTCAAGGAATGATCAACTCGCCTACTATCTGCCAGATCACGGTGGACCGGGCGCTGGCGCCAGTTCGGCACAGTGACCCGACCGCGACTATCATCCAATACATGGATGATATCCTGATCGCTGCACCGTCAGGAAGTCAAGTGGACCAGCTAGTGTCAAGAGTCTCAGAAACTTTAAAAACAAACGGGTTTGAAATCGCGAGCGCGAAAGTTAAAAAGGGACCATGTGTAAGTTTCTTGGGAGTGGGGATCACAAGTTCTTACATAACCCCCCCCAGATGAAAATCCGTCGGGACATCAAAACACTCCATGATATGCAACAATTAGTGGGATCCTTACAGTGGCTCCGCAATATTGTCCTGATTCCTCGTGAAACCATGGCTCCCCTGCACGATCTTTTAAAAGGAAAAAACCCATGGGAACAAAAGACTCTGACAACAGAAGCGATGAACTCTCTCGATTTTATCGAGCGACAACTATCATCAAGCACGCTTGCCAGGTGGAACCCGAATGAACCCCTTGATCTGTATGTATACTTCACGGAAAGGGGGGGAGTAGGGGCGCTAGCCCAGGGCCCCCCTCAAAAAGTTCAACCAATACAGTGGATAGTCCTAGGAAAACCATCACGCGCATTCTCTCCAGGAGTCGAGTGCATTGGTAACCTCATCATGAAAGGCCGAAAACTCGCCCTAAGACACCTAGGTATCGAACCTGCCACGATATATCTACCCTTTCGTAAACAGCTGCTACCACAATCAGTAGCGATGTCAGAATCTCTAGCCACAGCCCTTGCTGGATTTCGTGGAGAAGTTCAATACACTATTAAGCCCCCCTGGGCTCAAATGCTGAAAATTGTCAACATCGACCTCCCACAGAAGATCATGGACCGGCCCCAACAGGGACCAACGGTCTTCACAAATGCATCCTCAGCAACCTCAACCGCAGCGGCAGTATGGCAATCGGGAGGAGAATGGCACTGCATTAAAATGACCGATCACGCGCTTTCAGTCCAGCAATTAGAAGCAACGGCCGTAGTACTAGCCTGTGGGCTGTTCCCAATGGAACACCTCAACATAGTGACCAATTCAATGTTTGTAGCCAAACTTTGCTTGGCCATGTCGGGGCCCGGCGTGTCAATATCCACGGTTGCTCTAATGCTAGAAGAAGCACTTTTCTCCCGAAAAGGCACCGTATCGGTCATCCACGTCAACAGCCACAACCCAATCAAAGGGTTTTACCAAACCGGTAACGACAAAGCAGACGCTGCTGCAAAAGGATTATGGACACTAAAAGATGCCCACCAGCTACATGAGTCCCTCCACGTCGGAGCTAAAGCATTAGTTAAGAGATGTGGGATTTCGGCCACCGACGCGAAACACATAGTAGCCACGTGTCCCCACTGTCAAAAAGCACCACTGTGGTCCAGGGGAGTCGACCCCAGAGGTCTCAAAGCCTCTGAGGTGTGGCAGACGGATTTTACGCTCTGTCAGTTGCTGAGACCTCGAGCGTGGCTAGCGGTAACCGTAGACACATATAGCGGAGTGATCGTAGCCAAACAACACCTTAAGGCCGACTCCAAAGCAACCATCCAACATTGGCTGACAGCCATGGCATGGCTTGGCATCCCTAATCAGATTAAAACGGACAATGGTTCGAATTTTGTGTCCAAATCAGCCCAAGCATTCGCTCAGAAATGGGGTATTACTCTAATATATGGCATCCCGTATAATAGTACAGGACAAGCCATAGTCGAACGAGCGAATCGAACTCTGAAATCTAAGTTAGAGGTATTAGCAAAACCAGAAGGTTTTACCACCACCATTCCCCCACAAGAGCAAGCACGCTTGCTAGCGACCGCTTTGTTAGCACTAAATCAATTCCCCAGGGGAGAAAAGGTGGATAGCCCCGTCCAAAAACATTGGGCCACTCGAGCACTAGAAGAAGGCCCATCAGTTATAGTTAGAAACGAGCTGGGAGAATGGGAACAAGGGTGGAAATTAGTTCTGACAGGGCGAGGGTATGCTGCAGTTAAAAAAGATGGCAGGGTCAAATGGTGTCCGCTTAAGTCCATCAAACCAGACCTTACTAACGAAAACTGAGTTTCTGTTCACAGGAATGGATCATTGGACACCCCCGTAATCTGTATACCCTGGTGACAAGACAATAAGTCAGCAAGCGTCCTGCCTAACTCTGAGAGCTCCACAGCAGCAATATGAGCACCCAGCAATATGCAGCTGGGTTATCTGAACGTGTTTTATGCAATGTACATCAGTTTTAGTACAGATAGCACTTGTCTTGGTTCTTGTCCGTAGTCTGAAGCTGCCCCGGAGAAAATCTTGAAAGGGAAAGTAGTGAAAACTAATTAGCTGGCCCTTTCTTCTTCAGAACCGCTGTATTTTGTAATTCTCCCACTGGTAAGGCTTCCTACTGGACAATTGTGATTATGTAGTTAAGCAAGACTGACTTCACCTGAGTGGTATACTTGGCAGCTGTTGAATGTTTCATGGACTTTAAACAAACAAACAAACAAAAAACTGAGCAGGTGGAGGTAGGCATGGCAAACTGTCAGGCAGTGTCAGATGCTTCTTTGAAATGGATAATCTGACTCCATTCACTTCTTTCTGGAAATAAGATCTAGTAATTAACCAAACAAAAGACAGAAGGGTTAAGACTGTATCTTTAAAGCAGCTGTGCTGGATAAATGTCTCTGGTCTTAATAAATCAATCTTTAGCAAAGGACAGAGACTTAGCAGCAGCTTGCTTATGCCAACGCTAAAAATACTTGCTATATACAGGTAACAATGTCAAGGCTCTGGAGTTAATCCATGAAAACAATTACTTCTGGTATTGGCAAAGGTGAGGATGTTTGCTTCTGTATAGATGGGGTTTTGTGCTGTGACTTGTAGTCACCTAAGTGACAGCTTTTAGGAAAGCTTCCTTTAAACTTTGAAGTACGGAAGCTGACAAATTGTTTAAGTTCAGAACTGGGTTTAGAGTTTGTTCTCTAACTGTATGCAACTTCTCGTGTTTCAGACTGAAAGCAGAATTCCAGCGGTACCAGTCATACAACTATAATGATTATTACCAAGATTATCAGAACTACTACTCGCAGTGGAGTTACGATGCTTATGCTGAGTACAACTACAGCTCCTATGCTCCCTATGACAGCATGCAGGCTGTTGGAGACTGCTCTTTAGGAGATGCTGTAATGGCTCCAGCTCTTTTTGAGGTAAAGATACTGCACACTTGCTATGAAGTATTTTTTTGTTGCTATTTCACAGATAATAAGCGGTGCAGATTTGTGTGAATCAGCAAAAAAAAAAAAAAAAAAAAAAAAAAAAAAAAAAAAAATCCAAAGCTGAAAACATGCTTTCTGCTTAGTGTGAAGGTTAAAACAGCAGGTTCCATTCAGAGGTGTATGGATTTAAGTGCTTAAATATTAAATCCATAGAATTAGTGATTTATACACCATTTTTTGTTCATGTATACCAAATAATGGTTTTGACGGCATAACTGTATACAATTCTGTTCCTGTTCTTCTGATTTGCTTTGCTTAATGCAAATTAAACAGTTGCTGTAAGTGGTCTGATCGTGGTCAGTTTATCAGTTGTGACCTCCAGAAGTGCCTTCTGACCTGTACTGTAATATTGGCTTTCTTTTAAAAATAAATATGAAATGCCATCTACCCCTGTAGTCGTAGGAAGAAGGAATGGGTTGAGAATGCAGCACTTTGAATCTGATGCTTTCTGAAATGCGTTATGATTAAACTTAGCCTTTTCTGTCTTTCAGGAATCTTCAGTTATGACTGAAATCAGTGATGACCTAATGACTGAAGGTAACAAGGGTTCTATCATTGTGACTTGAGTGTAGCCATACTTGTGCCTTTTAACAGTACAAGCCAACCTCTACTGGATGAAGAACATCTTGAAAATTCAGCTGATGCAAAGGTCAAACCTCTGTGGGGTTGATCTGCATGCAATCAGTTGGGGTTTTAAAGCTGATACGGCATACACTGAGTGCATCAAGGAAAATGGGACGCTGTCAGTGCTTCGCAGCTAGTTTCGTGTAACTGTGCCTTCCTTCCCCTTTGAAAATGGTCTAACACAGAATTTTTGTTCTTCATATTGATTCCACTAAGCAGATTCTATATTAGAAACTCAATAATACGCAAAAGCTTTGTTCTCCACCCCGAGGTAAAAGCTTATGTTGCAGATTCCAAAAGGAGGATTCGGCTTGCTCTTACAAATTTGGTACAAAACGTAATTGTGTCCTGGAAGGTTTGCAGAGTTTTTCACGTGGAGGCATTTTGTGTCAGCGTTGAGAAACTATCTTGTGTAACATCTATTAGAGTAGAAGTGAATTAAATGGCTCTTGGGAAGGTCTCATGGCCGATTATCCTTAAACGTCATCTTTATTCGTCTTTCAAGATGAAGATAATGCAGTCCTAGCCCGTAGGATTCCCAAAAGTTGGAGTTGTGAGGTTTAACATTTTAGAGGACTAAATATCTCACTAAAATAAGTAGATCTAATAGCTTATTACATATAGCTTAAAATACATCTTATCAGCCATTTCACATGAGTGTTTTTTGTGTGCATGCCTCAGATCCGATACTTGTACTTACCAGGCTTTTATTTTCAGATCCACAGCTCTACTTGGATGTTGATGAAATGAACAGACAGTTTATGGAGACAAGCGAAGAACTCTACGATTCACTCATGAATTGTCACTGGCAACCTCTGGATACGGTCACTTCTGAAATCCCCTCTGCTATTTAAGTGTCTTATATAGCATGACCGTTATGAACAAGGTGCTAAAACTACATTTCTTCTACGTTATTCTAGCTCATAAGTTTTAAAGCACAATGATAGGTTGGGGTTTTTTTGCTATGCTTTTGACAGTTTCTGTAATCTTTTTGTTCATCACTCTCTTCTTGGAGCATCATGAAATCATGTAAATATTCTAGAAATGTAAAGAGTTAAATGGGGTCTAAAGATAGACTTGCCTGTGTAAATAAAAATTTGTTTCTGCAAACCTGCCAGCAAGGGATTTTACTGGTACCTGTGTGCAGCACGTTCTCTTCTGGCTTGTGAAACTTAACAAGGTAGTAAGGGTATTTCATCTGCCTTTATTTTTATATGGGTGTTAGGACACAAGCAAAATCTCGTTTTCACTTGTTTTCCTGGTCACTTAGGTAAGTGACAAGCCAAGCCCTTCATGTGCTTGCTTAGATTGGAAGTGTGTATGGGAGACACTTACAGGCCTTGCTGTGGAAACAGCTGTCTGCTCCTTCCTGCAGGCTGCTGGCTCTAACTGTACTGCTGATATCTGCTAGGTCAGCTGAAATTGGCTTCTAAATCTGGTATTTTAAGCATATGGAAGCATAGACTTGAACTGCCATAGCTACAAACATCCCATGGAACGAGGATGAAGTCTGTTGGCACTCTGCATCAGCATTCAGCTTTCCCTTGACCTTCTTACTGGTAGACTTCTCAGCTGACTTACAGCAAAGAAGTTGCTGCAATATAATACATATTCTTAACCTAACAAAAAAAATCTTGGAGAAAACAGCTTGCTGGCTTAAAGAAGGAAAAATAACACCAGGAACAATAAAAAAAAATAATCCTAGTAACAGCTCCTTAAGTTATATCCTCTGCTACTCTCTAATTTCTCTGGTCTTCCTTCATTCATGGTAATGAAGTTTATAAAGCTTTGGTAGAAGGATGACAGTATTCAAGTCAAAGGAGACGAGAGCAATGAGGAAAGCTTTGCTTGAAGCTAGAGCAGTCTTGCAAGTTGCTGCCTTTATATGCTGTTCTCATCTCGAAGGGTGTAGAGTATTTTCCAGTCATAGGGACTCCATAACCCTATGAGTATTGAGAAGTAGTTGCTAATTAACAGTGTATATAATAATTAACTGAGGCTGGAAACAAAAGAATATTCTTCCAAGAAAAAAAAGGAAGCAGAAATTACTGTACTTAATAGCTGTGGAAGCTGTTAAACCTAGCTGACACAGCTTTGGTACTGCCCTGTGTGTTTTGGGGGCAATATAAACCATAATTACTGTGATGGCAGGTAAGAATCAAATTCTTATGGCTTAGTGTAGTTAGGGAAAGTAGCAGTCGTAAGCTGGGTGCTGTTCTTGAATGTAATACAAATTCTCCTTTGTGACTCCTCAGTACTTAGAGGTTACTTCTAGCTGATCAGCAGAAACAGCTTCTGTTTGCCATTAGCTGTTGGGTTTTTGCTAGGAGTGTTTTCAGTCCTGAATTGAAATGACGACATCCTGAAACAGAAAAGGCTTTTGGAGTGTTACAGGAAACATGTTCTTCGTGGTTCTAGTGCCGGTGTACATGTAGGAAGAGACAGAAGGCAAGGAACCTCACGTAGGCGGAGGGGGTGAGGTGGGTGAGGTGGCATCACAGTTTGAGCCGTTGCAGTTAGATCTTCCCAAAGCATGGAAGCAATGTGGCGGGGAATCAGGGGCTTGGTGGGTTGCTTCCTTGTGTGAGCCAGTGAGTCTTTAGAGGGGCAGATTAATAAGACAGGAGTTAGAGGTGGAATAGATGAAGCAAAGAAAATCTGGGTGGGAAAAGGGTTGCTTGTATGTGTATTTGGAATTGTTTCAGGGGATTGAGCTGGGGCAGATTCAAGGTAATAGATGCAGCCTCCTTGAATTTGGATGGCAGCGCTGAAGCTTCAGAGCCTTACAAGGTTTGATGCCACTTCAATTGTAGCGCAATTTTTTTTTTAATCTATTTTCTTCAATGTGAGCAGCAAGGCAGCTTCCAGGTGTGTGCCTGCTTTGACATGGCTTGCTTTGCATCACCAAACACAGTAGTTAGGTTGCATCGAGTACTTTGTGGAAACACTCGTTGTGTTGTCAACTGAAAAGGTAGTGCTACAGATGTGTTGGCCCAGCAGAAACAATGTGAAGTATCAGTGCTGTTTTTTGGCCTTTGAGAGGCTGGTCCCTAACATGTGATTTGTAATGAGGGTCCAATTAACTTCAATTAACCACTTAACTTCAGTGACTCACGTTAATAGACACCGTTTGACTGCATCGGCAAATATTTCTGAGTCATGAGTGTCATTAAAGGCCCGTCACCCTATGGAAATCCTTCTAAATAAGAAAAATGGAATTAAAATAAATAAATAAAGCAGCATTTGAACTTATGAGCAAACATAGCGTAGCTGCCTTTGACACTGATCTGGAGGAGAAAAATCACGTTATCTTAATAGGGTTGCCTTAATAGGTTTGGTGTAGGTGAGGGAGGGAAGTGTTTTTTGTTGGCCCGGCTGTTCCATGTCCAATGCAGGAGGGGGCTGAGAGTGATTCCCTGAGCACGTTGGTGTGGAAATCAGTGATTTCACTGCCCGATGCGTGTTATTAAGGGCACAATGTGTACCCCGTTACCACTTTCATTTATTTTCTGTGGTGAAAATCCGTCACAGTGCCTATGTTTCCCGTGCCACATGGTAGAATTCAGCGTGGCGATCGCTTCCTGGACCAAGGCGGCCACGAACCCAGCCTCAAACACTGCGTGTGCTTGGGTTAACAGTGTGGGGGCTACTGGTGTGGGTCTTTTTTTGTTACTGGTGTGGTTGCGGGTTATCGGTGTGGGGGTTACTGGTTATCGGTGGGGGGCTTTTTTGACGAGCACTGTGGGGTTGTGGCGCTGTCCCACCCCCGGCGCGGTGCTGCTGCACCCCAGCCTTCGGCACCACGGGGCGGGGAGGCTCCGCGGCCGTCTTTTAGCCCCGTTCTCGTGCTGTCCGGGCCGGCTTTTCTTATGGCGGCCGCTCCCCGAGGCCGCCATCCCTGAGGTGAGGCAGCCCCGCTCCCCTCCCCGTCCCCGTCCCCGTCCCCGTCCCCTCACTTCGCGCTTTCCCGCGCGGCCCCGCCTCCTCCTCCCCTCCCTCCCCTCTCGCGAGGCCGGGGCCGGGGCCGGGGCCGTCGCGGGCGGGTGAGGCGCGGCGCGCACCGCGCTGACGGGAGCCGCCATCGCCTGCCCCAATTGGCCGCGTGAGGCGAGCGGCGGAGCGGGGAGGGCGAGGGACGGGACGGGACCGGGACCGGGACCGGGCGGGGGGCGTGTGACGGCACAGAGCGAGGGGCGCGGCGGCATGGCCTCGGGCGGCCCAACGGCCGGCGGCGGAACGGCCGCGGAGGGCTCGGCCGGCGGCGGGTGCGGCGGAGGCGGCGGCGGTGGCGGTGCGGCCGCGCCGGAGCGGGAGCCGGAGCCGGAGCCGGAGCCGGAGCCGGAGCCGGAGCGCTTGGAGGAGGAGGAGGAGGAGGAGGAGGAGGAGGAGGAGGAGAAGTTGCTGCGGCTGGCAGCAAGATGAAGAGGCGGCGCCACCGTTGGGGCGCCGCGAGGGCCCCCTACCCCCGGTTTAGGCAGGTGAGGAGCGGCCCCCACGCAGCGGGCCCTGCCCCACAGCGCCTCGGTTGCCCGTGTACTTATCGCTCAGCCCCTTCCTGACCCCCTCACCCGCCCCTTTATCCCTTTAATTGCCCTGTACCCACCTCCTTATCCCCTTAATTACCCCCTCAACTGTCCAGTTACCCCCCCAGTTACCCCCCCAGTTACCCCCCCAACCCTTTACTAACCCCCTCAACTTCCTCTTTATTCCCTTAATCACCCCCTAGCCACCTCCTTACCCCCTTAGCTACTCCCTCAACTGCCTAGTTACCCCCTCAACCCCTTACTAACCCCCCTCAGTTATCCCCTCGGCCCCTTACTGATCCCCTTAATCACCCCCTAGCCACCTCCTTACCCCCTTAGTTACCCCTTCAGCGCCTTACTTTCCCCCTTTATTCCCTTAATCACGCTCCAGCCACCCCCGTACCCCCCTAGTTACCCCCTCAACCACTTAGTTACTGCCCTCAGTTACCCCCCCCCCTAGCAACCCCCCGCAACTGCCTAGTTACCCCCTCGGCCCCTCACTATCCCCCTTATCGCTTTACCCAGCCTTTTACCCCCCTCCTCACCCTCCCTTTCATCCCCAGCCCACTGCCCTCAGGACCTCCAGGGCTTTCCCCACTCCCTGCACCCCGCCTCGCCCCCTCGTAAATTCTCTGCACGTTACCTGCCAGGCTTTACTTCTCCTTCGTGCGGGAGGGTCCGGTAGGTTGACGGTGAATGCAAATTCTGTAAATTCAGGGTGTGAAAATCCCCGTGCTGGAGGGGGGACACGCTGAGATCCCTGCCAGCAGCTCATTGCGAAGAAATGTCAGGCGCCCAGAGAGGTGCTCTGCAGACGCCCTCTGCACGTGTTCGTTCAGCCAAAACCTCTCCGCTATGAAATCAGCAACGTAACTGAGTATCATATGCAAAGCCGAGGGAGCACTATGCATGGATAGCTGCTCAGTTAGGTTTTTATCACTCGCAGAAGTGCCAAGTCCCTTACACCGTATATTGACAATCAGTCTAGTCCATCTAAAGCTGGCCTGGAAGGGCAATAAAACATTCCCCACGCTTACAGAGCAAACATTGAAACCTCGGGCTTCAGCAACACGTTAATGTTGAAAGTGTCGTATCTCGCGTGTGCCGACGCTGCGTAGGTAACTGATAAACCTTACAGGTGAATTAATAATCAGCGGAGATGGTTTTCCAACTTTGCTATTGCCTGTTATCTCTGGGTGTTTTCCAGTAGGTTTATTGAAGCAGTGTGCCAGAGCAAAGAGGTGCTTGGGGATATCTGGGGGATTCTGCACAGAGAACGGATGCTGCACATCCAACGCAGATCAAATTAACAGCAACTTATCGGGGAAAAAATTGTAATGATTTGATAAATAGGCAAACTGATAGACGCTATACGTGTGCGTTTATTATGTTATTTATTATAATATTATATTTATTAATATTATTTATTATAGCTGATAACTTTGTAGCCATATGAACCGTGCAAATGCCCGTAACATAACAGGATGAACTTTGGGTAAATAGCTTGCTTAGAGCATTTGTCAATTGATTTCAGTTTGTTTTCAATGTGATGCCCGCTCTGCAGAAGGCTCTGTGCTTTAATGTGAATTGTCTCTCTGTGACGCAGTTGGGGAGACACGAAAGCGATGGAGGCGATTTTAACATGAGGTTATACCTCTGATTCTGATCCCTACCGGCTGTTTTTCTCATCCTTCCCCCTACAACTTTTGTCAATAAGTCAGTTTGTAGAAGTACTGAAATAGATCTGTTTTGTGTGCTTGTGATCAGAATTACAGCCCACCAAACCCTCCGTCTCTTATCGCTAAGCTCTGAAGGTGCCTGGGCACTAGACAGTGTAGTTAACAGCTTTGAAGTTCCTGGGATATCTAATTTACTTTTTTTTTTTTTTTTTTTTTGCTTGCTTGTTGATAATAAATGATAGAAAACAGAAAAGTATGTCCCTTTTACGGGGCTGGTAAACTCGGCCCCACATGTACACAATTTTTGTCATGTTGTTTAAAATAATTACTTTCTTTGGTAGAGAATTTGACAAATTTGATTTAGTGTTCTATCAGTTTGTCCTCAGTGCTGAGTGAAGCAGTGATGCTCACTTTAGCCCCAAAGTTTAACTGAACTGCATCCACAATGCTGAATTAGGGAACAAGGTTAAGTAGGTGAGGCTTATTCAGTGCTATAAAATTAAAAATAAATAAATTTTAAAAAACCAACACCAACACATAAGTGGTTTTGGGTACTTTGTGTATTCTGTATCTATTCAGCTAAATCTTGAAATAAATTTAACTTGCAGTGGATGAGAGAGAAGACTTCGCCTGTGAGACAGCAAGCAGAACAATGTGGAAGGTATGACATTTATTCATTTAAAACTTACTTGAAGGAAGAAAGAAATCTCCTTTTCAGTACAGTCTGCATGCTTGCCTTTTTGGAAAGGTGGTGACAGTTGTCAGTAAAAGGAATGGGAAATGCAAGGAAAACTTTGTATTTTGAGGGAACAGCGAAGTCCAGATTGTGTTTGAAGACCAGTGTAACTTTGAGAAAATTGTTGCTTTTATGAAAAGAATGAAGATGAACAATAATAAAATGACTGATACATGACTGATACACCACTTTTTATGCCAAGTTTATCTTCTGAGTAGGATGTGAAGATGGGAAACAAGGCAGGCTATAATGCTGTATCCACGGAAAGGCTCTGTGCTTTTGGAGGCCTAATTTTTTCCTTCTCTAGGAAATAGGGATCGTTTTGTAGTTTAACTAAATCTTTAGTGTTACAAATTTTGCTGTGACAGCTATTTCATAGTTTGTATGTCAGTTTATTTATAACAAAACAACTTGTCCCTCTTAATGTTCCCTAGGGGAAAAGCTATTAGTTTTAGCTAGTTAATTGCTGGGAGTTTGAAAGCTCTGTCCTCATGGAATGATTCTTTCTGAAGTATTCTTTAGAAGGTAAAGTAGGCGAAGTGAGTCACAGTTTTTTTTTCTTTATTTTTTAAGCAAAAACCTGGAAGAAGATTTATTAGTATTTATTTATTTTTAATGCTCCTTTCATGATGAAGTTAATTGTTTGCTCTGAGTTCACATGAAGACCCTGTGTTGTTTAGAATCATTTGAGGCCAAATGCTAACTCGTCTCTAAAATAAAAAAACTAAATCCAGAAGAATTAACTGAACTTCTTCTTGAGGAGACTGCTTTGTGTTATACTGCTTTCTTGGTTTAGGATGTTAATTAATGAGTTAGTTGGTTAGGGTTAGGATGAGTTATCCTCCAGATAATATTGATGGCTTTCCCTTCTGGGCAAATGGTGTTTGGGGTAATAACGCTTGAGTTCGGACATTTTGCACCCTACCTTTTTAGGGGGTTGCTCTTTTCCAAGAACAGTAGCAGGGAATTTTGCTGACTCTGCTCATCTGCCAAGCAATTCTTATGTGACCGTGGGCATTCTTTGGCTTGCAGAAAGAACTCAACGTTTTTGTCTTGGCATCTAAAAGTTCGACTTCACAACCACCGCCTTTTTAGGGGTGGAAGCGACTGGCTTTAAGGTTCTGGTACAGGTGCAAACAGCTGCTGGGTTTTAATTATGTTTTTTTCAAACTGTTCTGAATTATCTTTGTTAGCACTCCTTTCTACTTCTCCATGTAGGAAGGAGATCCAGAAAACTCATACTGCTTTTGATTTTGTTGACACAGTCCATTGCAGTGCCCTACCTTTTGTTTGTAGAGTAGGTAGTGGTGGTAGTGTTTTTTGTGGTGCTGGTCTCTGTTGGGTGCCATGTTCTGGAGCAGGAGCACCACAATGATCTGCTGGCAAGAGTCCCTTTGGACAGCTGAGTTGGAATATTCAGTAAATCTCTGGCCCACCAATGCTATATATGTGTGTGTGTGTGTATACATATATATATATATAATTTTTTTTGTTAAGCCTGAGTCCAATTGTAGATCAGACTTGCTTGAAGGCTGACAATTGTCTTTGCCCCCTTGAAGCTGACAGGCGTTAACAGAAAGAGGAATATGGGCTATTATGGGCAAAGGATACTTGTCCGAATAAAGACCTATTCTGATGTAAGACTTTTTTTCAGTGTTCTAATTGATTGACAGTTTGGATTAGAGAGAAGTCTGAGCATATGCCTTAGGAATCTGTCTTCCTCTATGCAGTCAGAGTGCTAAGCAGGCTGTTGTCAAGTATTTGACAAGTTTAGACCAGTTCTCCTCCTCAGACTTCTGGAAGTTTGAGCTGGTGTCTTCCAGTGTGATCTAATGCACTTTTGTACTTCCTGATTGGCTGCAAGATAAGCTTTGATGTCACAGTTTTTCCAGGCAGACTTCATTTTCTTGCCATAGTGCTTTTATTAGTGCTATTCCCTATTTCACTTCTGGTTTGGGATATTTTTTTTCCCTGTTTCCACTGAGATGAGGAAATCTTTCTGGTTTTGGTCTAGGCTTTTCTAAGTAACAGAAAAATGCCTTTGTGTGCCTTACAAAAGGGATCTCTATTCATGTCTGAAAAGACTGGAATGTTGGCACACCCAAACACCTCTGCTGTTGCTGCTGATGGCCACATGAAAGCCAGAGCTGCTTCTGAAGCTTATGCTGTATTACCTTGCCACACAAGTCTGCGGCCTCTCTGTTCTATCATAGCTGTTGGCAGCGTGTCCCGTGTGTGTATGCATATGAGCACTCTTTCTATATTTTCGTGAGTTGTTCTTTTATATCCTTGCAAAGATGCATGTTCATCGCAGAATCAGAGAACCAGTCCTGTTTAAAGGAAGCGTTGGAAAATAGCAATCTAAATCAGCTCTTCTATTTCAGGTCTTCTGGCTTAGTCGTTGTTCCCGTATGAACGGTGCGCTTATGTATGTCCTTTTCATTGCTGCTGTTAATAAAGATTTTCCTATTTAGAACATCAAGTATTTACCAGCATGTAGCAACTTGTGAGACAGCTTTCGTTTTTTCTGATTAGCAGGTTTCAATTCTAGGACTAATAACAGCTATAATGTCTTGAAAAAAATGGTCTGATTATTTTTTTTTTCTCTTTTTTTTTCTCCCAACTTCTGTACTGTTGTGTGACCAGCTACAGAAATGTGAGCGGTGTGAAATGTGAAACTACTAGAAATGTGACCAGCTACAACTTCGGTACTGCCGCATCCAATGGTCTGTCCTCAGGAATGAGTAGTGGAGGCGGCAAAATGAGAAGGGAAAGAGGATTACACTATTTATCCAGATGTGTACAAGAAAAGGTAAGTGACTCTTAAATTAATTGCTGTGACTGAGATTGCTGAAGTCAGTAGCTAAGTGTGTCAGTTTTATTGCATCATAGTACATTATAATAATACCTCTTTAGTTTTGCATGATGTTTTCCTGGGGGTTTCAGAGCAGGCTCAATTGATTTACTGTGTTTGAATGCCTGAACTTTGCTTACATAATTTTGAAATTTTTAGTTCTGCTACTTTGGAGATTCTTCGAACTATAACGTTTCTCATTTGCAATTGAACGCGTGAGTCCTAAGAACAGAAGTAATGTTTTGGTGAAGGTTTGTGTAGTTTTTATACAGGAATGATACTTGACATGAGTGCCAAGTATAAAAAGAAAGAAAAAGTTTAATTTTTGGTTTCATATTTAAGTCGTATAAAAAGATACAGGCCAAGAGTTTGAAAAAGAGTAGTAGGAGACAGCATTCTGCGTGTCTGCTAATGATGACTCAATTTTTGAGAATCACCAAACTCCTTGTGAGAGTTTTTTCTCATTTTAATCAGAAAAATCTATTCCATAAAACTGTGACCGTGAATATTCGGATTATTTTTTCTTTTATTGGATGTTATGTGAGGTGCCTGTAAGTTAATTTAAATACTTAATAGTAACGTAAATATTTAATTAATACTAAGTTAATGTTAAGTATTTAATTTAAAGTATTTACAATTAAATAGTTTTAATTTAAATGTTATTTATTAATTAAAGCATTTAATATTTAATATTAAGTATTTAATTTAAGTTTAAAAACATTAAATGGGACATTAAATGGTCCAAACATGATCCAAATATCCTAAGTTCCATAAATTTTTCAAATCAAAACAGTGAAACAGACGTAGGCTGCCTTATGCACTGAATATCAGTAGTACCTCCTTACGTCCCTGCCTAGTCATTTCTAAGTAGATCGTGATAGTACTGTTGAAATTTTGATCAGATTGTCTATGTCATTTAAAACATAACTCATCCAATCTTAGTAATCAAATAAAGTAAGTGGAAGGGATAAAAATGGAAGTTTTGAAAACAGCATTTTCTGACTTTTGCATTTGTGTCCCGATACATGGTATGGGCTGTATTTACCAGAATAGAGTCTTCAGTGCTGCTAATCTGACTTTCTTTGGTGCTTTTTGTGTTTAGGTTGGTTGTTGAAGCTACCTGCTTCTTGAAACATGACCTTTTTCCACGTTCACTGCTGTAGTGACTTTAGAAACTTTGGCAACCCTCCTGCCTAATTTTGCAAGAGGAACGCTTTCTCATTTGTCTTGAGAGTGTACTCTTAATTGAAGAGGTGTGAGGGTAGTTAGAAAGGATGATGCTTCTCTAGAGCTCTGATGACCAAAGTATAGGAAAGGAAAAGAAAAATCTGATCTGTGCCTCTTTGTTCTGCACAGGTTTTGAGTTAACTTTCAGTGTTCTTGCTGTACAGTTGTTGAAAGAAGGGGAAGGAGCTGGGGTATGTACAGGGTTATGGCATTCGTCTTTCCAGGTAGCCATTACTGTGATGAGTCATTAATGGCACCTCAAATTTAACAACTTCTTTGTTTCCAGTTCTTTTCCCTGTTCCACTTGAAGGGAGTGAGCGAGTGGCTGTGTGGTGCTTAGTTGCCTACAACGGTTAAACCACAACTTTATTGAAGTTATTAAATTAGAGGTAATGTGGTCGTATAAGCCTTGCATAGAATGAGCCTAGGGTGCAATAATTGGCATATTATTGCAATAAAATAAACATCAATCTGTTCCAGAGCAATTGAAATATTTTTGTATGGTTTGAAGTAGGTAGCTGATGTAATACGTTGAGGTGTTTGCTGAAGTTCTTGGAGTATCATTGGGCTGAGTTTACCGTTCTTCAGCTTCCTGGTTTGCTTTTCCATGCATTTAGACCTAAGTAGCATCTCCAGCTTTTCCTCTGGGTTTCTGGAATTTGGTTGTGAAGATTTTGTCCTATACCCACTAGGAAACTTGACTTTGTTTTATTACTACTTCTGTCTGCAAAATAACTGAAACATCAAGCTTTTCAACGTCACTGCAGGATTTGTGTTGTGTAGTGAATTCAGGTAGTTGCTGCTCTTAAATGTAAACCTTGAATTCTTTTGAAAATACAGATACAGCCAACAAGTAGTGTTAGCAGTCTTGTGTTTGGATTTTCATCTCTAACTGTGAAGTCTACGGAGGCAGAAGTGCTATCTACATTTCCTGTAAGTAAATAAAGAAGCTAGACTTGTTTTCTTAGGCATTTAGTAGGCTGTTGCAGAACACTAAAGCTGAATCTGCCTTGATGGAGAGAACTATGTAGGCTTCTGGCTTATAATTTGTCATTCAGCATGCATGCTACAAATGTGAAGACCAGCTTTCAGATTTGGTTTTGTGTATGCATTTGATTGACGTTCCTGTGGCTCTGAAAAACCTCTCTTGTTCATAGCAGATTGGGTTTACATTTAGTGTTCCCGTTGTAAAATCATCAGAGCTTTCTGGATCCAGTGATACGCCCGTGACGTCCTTTCTTACCCTAGGTAACTGAAATCTTAGCACTTCACATCTGAAGTGCTGATTTTTCTTATCTTCTTTATTAAATCTTAAACCTGTCCTGTCTGTGCATGCTAGCAATTCCGGGCAGTGTTGGACTTCCGCAGTATTTTTCCAGTGACAGATCTGTTTTTATTGCTTGTAATTATAAACCATTATAAAGTAAGTAGAATTGGTGAAGGTTCTTCCGTGAGAAGCATGAAAGTTGGAAATTCTTGTTTCTAACACAAGTGAGTATAATGTGCTCTAGGTAGGTCGCATTGTGACAGCTGTTTGTTTTCTTTTGTTTCAAAAGAAACTAGCTCATCCGCATCCACCAACAATGAGCAAGAGGACAAACAAGGTTTTGTTGCTGTCCCTTCAGAGTTCCCTTTAAATATGGATGAGGACTAAAGGAAGGAAGCGTCTTAGACATTCTAAAAAACCCTGGTGAGATAATGAACTCCTTTTAAAAAATACGCTAGCATTTTTTATTTCAAACAAACAAACAACAAACTTATGGTTAAGAAAGTATTTTCTATAAATATGAACATAGGAGAGCATTACATTAAGCGCTGCGTTTGTTAGGGTACATCTGCCCCTTCTATTCTAAGTGAAGTTGTCTTTGTTGCTGGAAGTAAAACTGCAAGTTGAAAACCAGATGGGTTGCATCTCCTTTTGTTGCGAAGCACGGCCGAAAGCACGACAGACACCAGCAGAGTCAGATCATGCTGCTCCATTTTATTGCCCGAATAGCCTAACTTTTATAGAGAACTTTACAGGGGCGGACAGTGTTTCACACAAGATTATTGGTCAAAAGCACTCAGACAAAAAACTATAAGAAAACAACCCCACCTGCAAGAAAAGAACCCCCCTTTTGATTAGCAGTCAGGAAAACAACCCCCTTTGTGATTAGCGGTCATGTAGACCTAGTCCTTGAGGCCAGCTGCTGGTAACAGTATTTTCTGAGTTCCTTAATTGGGCGATGTGGGAGTCACTGCCCTGGGAGCTTCTCACAGTTACTCTGGCAGCTTGGCTTGCTCAGCTACAGCAGGCCCTGAGATTCCTAAGGCCTACCCCTGGTTGCTTAAAGCAAGCTCAGATCGAACAATTGTTCCACGGGCACATGTCCACGTCCTGTATGCCAATTCCCAACATCCTTTATGTGTTAGGATGTAACTGTAAATGAGGTACTAAGAGAACTAGCTAGATGGTCAATGTTTCATTTTAAGTAAATACAATTTGTGGAATTGAAAAGGAAATGTTTGTAAAACTCGACGCTCCTGTCCCACCTTCAGCCCAGGTGCAGAAAGAATAGTAAAGAGTTTGGGTTCTAAAGATATTGCAAAAGCTGCAAATCTGTGACATTCACTTTATCAGTTTAAAAGAAGCAGAATCTAAATCCACATTGTTCAAAAACTTCACTTCTGATTTAAAAACAAAACAGCAAAAAAAAAAAAAGCAAACAAAAAACCACAAAACAACTACGTTCAATGTACGTTCATGAGCAACTTGAGCTGCTATTCAAGATGCGTTTCCTTTAGTGTTTCTGTATTAGTAGCTTGTCTTTTCTGTTAAAATTGCCACCTTTGAATCAGGAGTTGTCCTGTGTGCGATGCATTTTGAACAAATATTGTAGAAAATTAGACAGTTGTTCAATTGTCTCGAGTTTTTATTATTTAATTAATATTCAGCATTTGGCTATTACTGTCATTTTGGACAGTGCTCTGTTGGAGAAGAGCATTTCTGTTCTAAAGCAGGAGGCAACATTTGCAGAATTATGCTAGGTAAACAGAAACAAGTGTCATTTTTTTACTGTTTAACAGAACACACAAGCTAACCTCGTGTACATATTGGAATTGTTTATATGAAGTCCTCTTTTGTCAGTATCCTGAATCAGAGTTCATCAAATTTTGTATCTGTTCTTTAACTATTCAGAGACCTAAATTGCCCTAAATAAATGATAGAACTGAGCCAGTAGAGTAAGAAACCCTCTCAGGAAGTGCTAAACTTTAAACTCCCCGTTGCCCTAAGCTCATGAAAAGCAAAGAATAGTATTCTACACCTGTTCTAGTAATAAACTCCTTTGGCTTTCTCCCTGCATTCCCAGATTTTGGGAATTAGTTGTCTAAGAACAAGAACTCCCCAGCGTATAAAACCACTTGTTGTCCCTTCTACTTCATATAGGCCCAAACCTGAAAGTATTTACGAATGCATTCAGCTTTGCTACTGTTGAGAAACAAGGCTGGTCACAATGGCAGCTAAGCCCAAGTGACACTGTCTGGCTAGACATAAGAGGTGGATTCCCCCAGCCATCCTGAAACAGGTTGATGAATCCAGGGAGTCAAAACATAGCACTTCTGCATTTTTGGTTTTGTAGACTGCATCCTGTGTACAGCCATTACAGCAAGGGCCACAGACTTTACAAAGGCAGAACTACAAGAATCTGATTATTTAGAATAACTGTATCAATGCACAACTCATTGGTTACCTTTTAGAAATTCCTATGCTCAGCCGGATTCGTTTTCCCCCCAGACCTGGTGCATTCTGGCAGTCTTGCAGTGCCCTCATCTGATCACCTTGCTCACCAAATCTGACGTAGGCATACCCTCTACAATTTTCAAAAGGGAGAAAACAAATTCTAGTATGCATAACAGTTACAAAACTAATGAATTCAATTTCTGTCTTCTACAAAAAAACAAGATAGCAGCTACTAGAGCTTCCATTACTTAAGCAACCTCTCCGGCATGTGCACATGCACAGAAAAGGCTTTCACCAAATTAAAAAACTTGGGCCAGAAGCAAAAAGCTTGTTCCTTGGTAGCATTAAGATGCAACTCGCTAAGAGCCAGCAAAACAATACATTTTAAGTGCTATCTGCGTAAGTAATCAGATTCCATATTTCTGCATATACAGCAGTTAATCAGTTAGCATTAACCCACTCCTACCACTGCATAACACTAGCATTCTTTTTTATCTGCTTTCTCAGAAGGTTCTTGAATTAGTCTGTTACAGGCAGCATTGTCTGAACAGCAAACTCGCTCATTCCTGCTTGACTCACTGCATGGCCAGTAGTTTCTGCTAGACTTTATTTACTACTAACATTAGGTTCCATCCCCCAACCCCCTAAGATTTGCCAGGGCTTATGTTTTTCCCCAAACAAAGTAGGAATTATTTTGTCTTCAGTATTGCAGATGACTAAGTAGACACACAGCAGCGCTGATTTCAGTGCACAGCTCTTCCTCCTCCCACAGCTTCTAGTTCTTCTTTTTTTTTTTTTCCCCCATGTAGATATGCATATGGGTAAGTTGAAGCTTATCACAGTAACTGCCTGAACTAACTGGAAAGCTCTTAAAAACACTCAAGGATCTGTGCTATTAAGAAAAGCAGTGCTAAAGACTAATCTCACTCTTCGTGCCCCAGAAAAAAAGCACTGGAACAGCTCCGACGCAAGCTCTTACATATCGCTTATAAAAGCGAACACACTGATAACGTTACACATTTGCACTGGAATTACCTGGAATATCCCAGCAGGTCTGTTGCTATTTTGCAGTCAATACATGAGGGATACCTCTTTAGGAAATAGTCACAGAGCTGGAAATCACCCACTTCTGGGGTAAGCTCCCCAACAAATATTGAATAATCTGGTCTTTAAAAAGAGAGAGAGAAAGAACAATTTTAAGGTTCAAGACTAAGATAGCTGATTCCCATTATATTCACAGTTAGTTATCATCAGACTAAAAAAGAGAAATCTGTTAGGAGTACTAAGTACAGAACTCTACTGAGTTGCGTAGAAAATTGCAATGCCACCACTCTAATCTAAAGTTTTCCATTACTCTGGGTCTATTCTACTGTTTCAGCAACAAGGACCCATTTTCTGACAACTTGCAACAGTTTGTTTCAAGAAGAAGCATAGTTTATTGTCTGAACAAGAAAGCAGCATAAAAATACCGAGAAAAATGATCAACTTAAACCACAGCCACGATTCAAAGGAGCTATGACTAGTAGCAGTAGAAATACTGCTTCCCAGTGATCATGGGAGACAGCAACTGCAAATAAACCATTATTTATAGACACGTATTGCCAATGCAACATTTACCAACCACACCAGCCATTTTGGAATTTGAAAAGTGAGTGATGGCATTCGCTACCAATTCAAACAGGTAAGGCAGAGTTTCTCATTTCAAAAGGTTTTTACCTGGCTGAACTACTACTACTAACAAACTCTATTCTTCCTGGGTTTATTTTGTTCCTTTTCTTTTGTTTTTTCTGTGGTGTTCTCCACCAGCTGTAGGCCTGGAGGCATTCTCGTTTTTTCCCAAGCAAGTCCTGTTGGGATAAAAAAACACCTCTATAGTATTTAGCCTCATTTACATTCCTCCCTCCGACTCCCCATCACCACAGGTGATTTCCCCATATTCACCTTGCCCTTGAAAGAAGCCTGGGGTCCCATTTCTCCCTCCGCCTCCCATGAGGGAAAGCAGCCTCTGGGGAAAACGCCTGGCAAAAATAACAGAGCCAAAGGATTGTATGAACAGCCATATTCCCCTGACTTGTCAAGCTGGCTAAAGGATTGACAGCTTCCTCTTGGAATTCGGAAAAAAGCAGTTAGCCCTTCGATGCTGGTCAATCCTATGCGTTAATTAGCTTAGGACTGGATTGTGCTCCATTTGAGCTCTTGGACTCTCAAAAAAAAAAGTCTTCAGTAGCACAGTGAGTGATGAACAGGCAGGAAATCATCACTCCTGCTCAGAAGAAATCTCATCTGTCCCTGTCTCCCCTTTCCTAGGAATTCTTCTTCCTTATGTGAGATGCCTCTCCTCACTACCTAGCTGCCAGTCACTCTCTCAGGCCAGGAATGACGACAGGAGGCCCATTAATGGAACGCAAGGAGAAAGCAGACCAGGAACAGGCACTAACTTGGCTGAGGGGAAAACTCAAAACCCAGATGCAAGGCCAGGAACTAAGAGGCATAAAAAAAAAGTGCCTCCAAAAACAAAACAAAAACAAAAAACAAAACACCCCAAAAGCCACAGTTAAAAAGGAAGTGTGATAACTACAGAAAAGAGGAGAGAAACAGCCATAACAACACAGGTTGCCTCCCTCATTTAGTATTCTGAAGAACAAGGATTTCCAAAAATATGATTGGCGTTTTTCAGTAGCTTTTACTTACGCAGGCTTTAGTGTTCTTCCTCTAGAACACCTCTACATAACTTACCTAGAGAGTGTTACTCACAAGATCCTTCAGAAGAACTCATGCTCAAATAATCCAAACTGCAAAGCTTAACGTTTTGCCCCCAACCTGCTTCGGTTGTTATGATCAAGCATCCAGAGGACAACCACCAATTACCAAATTAGCAGAGGAAATCACAGGACTAGAACACCCAACTCAGAGTGAGCCAGCCATTTCAGCTTTACATTTACTAGGAATTCTGAGTATGGTTCTGGGATCCATTTAGACACTACAAACCTGAATTTCTCACCACAGGATCTTACCTGGTTTGCCATGGTTGAAAGAATCTGTCTTCTGTCTTTCTCAAGGAATGCAGCTGCAAACGCTCAGTTTATTGCAGTCCGTCAGCTAGAAAAAATGTGAGGGAGGGGCAAGAATAATCTTAACTTTGAGGTCAGTTTCTTAGATGCTCACCCTGTCCAACGCTTTTAATATTATTAATTCACAACTCGGGAGTTTCATTTCTGATGTGTCTCAATTGTTTTAGCCATGACAAGAAGGATACATAGCCAAGGGGACTACGATTAGAAGTCTTCTTCATTTTCTTAAACTGTAGTAGTCCACAAAGTTTTCGCGTTGTCCAAGACACTAAGAAATTGTGAGCTTTTAAGTGACCTACACCTTATCCTTATTTCTAAAAGAACATGCAATATTGTAATTTAATAGTTCCATGTTCTGAAGTAATTAAAAGCGAGGCAACAAAGATAGAAGCTTTCATGTTTTCTACAACTCCTCAAGTCCGCCCCCCCACACACTTAGAGACAAATTAGAAGTTGTATCTGCTTGTGGTACCAGTTACACAGCTGAAAACAAGCAGTTGTACTTCCTACCTGTTAAAGGAGCAGAGATGTTAAGAGACATCTGGTTAATAGAGTATTTTCTATAAATACGAACATAGGAGAGCATTACATTAAGTGCTGCGTTTGTTAGGGTGCATCTGCCCCTTCTATTCTAAGTGAAGTTGTCTTTGTTGCTGGAAGTAAAACTGCAAGTTGAAAACCAGATGGGTTACATCTCCTTTTGTTGCGAAGCACGGCCGAAAGCACGACAGACACCAGTTGAGTCAGATCATGCTGCTCCATTTTATTGCCCGAATAGCCTAACTTTTATAGTGAACTTTACAGGGGCGGACAGTGTTTCACACAAGATTATTGGTCAAAAGCACTCAGACGAAAAACTATAAGAAAACAACCCCACCTGCAAGAAAAGAACTGGTGATCTCACACAACTGTAACAAGCTAGGAGCAAATACAGTGAATTTATCTAAGTAACATGGACATCTGATAGCATTTGCAGCAATACCTTGCCAGGCCTTATCCCCACAAATCAGAAAAACATCAGGAGGTAAGGCCAAAGCTGTACAATTGTTCCAAACACTGTAGTTGTTACGCCTTGTCTCCATACTATGAACCCCTAAACCCTGCTTTGCAGTGTCATTGTAATCACAGGTGTTATTTGTATTTTTGTACCGGTATGGCCCTTTCCCAGTTCCTGTAGCAGGAATCATCTGATATCCACGGCTACATTCACATTTGTAGCCACCTTTCAGGTTGATACAGATTTGACTACAGATACCAGGGTTTTGACATTCTGTCCTGGTTTCAGTTAGCACAGAATTAATTTTCTTCCTAGTAGCTGGTGGAATGCTGTGTTTTGGCTTAGGATGAGAAGAGTGCTGATAACACCCCGATGCTTTAATTGTTGCAGAGCAGTGCTTATACTAAGCCAAGGACATCTCAGCCTTTTGCTCTGTCCTGCCAACGGACAGGCTGGGGGTGCAGTAAGAGCTGGGAGGGGACAGACCCAGGACAGGTGACCCAAACTAGCCAAAGGGGTATTCCATACCATCTGACGTCATGCTAAACAATATATAGGGGTGGCTAGCCGGGGGAAGGGGGCCGGACTGCTCGGGGTTAGGCTGGGCATCATCGGTCAGCGGGTGGTGAGCAATTGCATTGTGCATCACTTGTTTGTACATACTATTACTTTCGTATTATCACCATTGTATCATTATTATTATTATTGTTATTATTATTTTTGTTATTATTATTTTCCTGTCTTATTAAACTGTCTTTATCTCAACTCACGGGCTTCACTCTCCATTTCTCTCCCCCGTCCCAGAGAGGGAGGGGGGAGGGTGAGCGAACGGCTGCGTGGTGTTTAGCTGCCGGCCGGGTTAAACCACGACAGCCTTTTTGGCGCCCAACGTGGGGCCCGAAAGGTTGAGATAACAGCAGATCTGATCAGAGTGTGTTAAACTAAAATTGGTGTAAGGATTAGACCTGCTTAATAGTCACTTGTCATGATGCTGATTGCTTTAATCTCAACTCTGCTGCGCCTGTTTTCCAAATTGAGTATTATAGTACATTATTTTCCGTATTTTCTCTCTGTAGTGTTGTTTATCCTCTCTGGGCCCTGGTTTCAGATCATTATGGTACTGAGTGTTATAGCAATGGCTTATGAGACGATAAGATATCTGGTCATGACTCTAACTTGGTATTCATACTCAGTAATATCGTGGACTCTGTACTTTGGAAACAGTATCTTGGGAACTATTAGCAATTATACCTATTGTTTTTCTCCATTAGAGAGTCAATCTGTGGAGGGAAAAGGGGAAGATAATTTTTCTTACTTGATTACTCTCCCTTTCTCCTTCACCACCCCTGTATCCTCCTGGATCACTCTGCCTTCCTCCTTCACCACCCTCTTATCCCCTGAGCTTGTCAAAATAGCTCTCCAAGATATTGAATATTATTGGGATACTCAGAATACCATAGTCTTGTTGTTCTGCCTCATGAATGCACTTCAGGTTCTGCTTAAAGTTAAACAACTACTTGGGAAGCTCATCCGGAGATCTGCCCGGAGGCAGGATAGTTGTGGGTGGCAGGGAGTATGGGTGGATATGGGCAGGCATCTAGAGCAGTTGGCACCCCGAGTGTGTTGGAAATTCACCCCTGAGCAATGGCAAAATCCTCAAAAACTGGCAGAATGCTTGAAAAAAAGGTGTCATGATTCTGGCAGTTCCAAAGTAACACAAA
Source organism: Anas platyrhynchos (assembly GCF_047663525.1). Taxonomy (NCBI): domain Eukaryota; kingdom Metazoa; phylum Chordata; class Aves; order Anseriformes; family Anatidae; genus Anas; species Anas platyrhynchos. Next base: position 106,648,935 of record NC_092588.1, read on the forward strand.
TCATTGTAACGTGCTGGGGCCTGGCTCATGCCTATCGAGCTGCCATTGATACTGCTATCAACTTAGTGACAGACCCTGCGGCCACTCCAAGCCCTGTGACAGATCCAACGGCCACTGTGACCCCTACGGTGGACTCGGCAGCCGCTCCAGATCCGGCTCCTGCAGCCGCTCCAGCTCCGGTTCCTGCAGCCGCTCCAGTTCCAGCTCCTGCAGCCGCTCCAGTTACAGCTCCTGCAGCCGCTCCAGCTCCGGTTCCTGCAGCCGCTCCAGTTCCAGCTCCTGCAGCCACTCCAGCTCCAGTTCCAGCAGCTGCTCCAGTTACAGCTCCTGAAGCCACTCCAGCTCCGGTTCCTGCAGCCGCTTCAGCTCCGGTTCCTGCAGCCGCTCCAGCTCCGGTTCCTGCAGCCGCTCCAGTTCCAGCTCCTGCAGCCGCTCCAGTTCCAGCTCCTGCAGCCACTCCAGCTCCAGTTCCTGCAGCCGCTCCAATTACAGCTCCTGAAGCCGCTCCAGCTCCGGTTCCTGCAGCCGCTCCAATTACAGCTCCTGAAGCCGCTCCAGCTCCAGCTCCTGCCGCTACTCCAATCCCAGCTCCTGCAGCCGCTCCAGCTCCAGCTCCTGCAACCGCTCCAGCTCCAGCTCCTGCCGCTACTCCAATCCCAGCTCCTGCAGCCGCTCCAGCTCCAGCTCCTGCAACCGTTCCAGCTCCAGCTCCTGCCGCTACTCCAGTCCCAGCTCCTGCAACTGCTCCAGCTCCAGCTCCTGCAGCCGCTCCAGCTCCTGTGGCCGTGTCAGAGAAACAATCTGTAGCAGTGCAAGTTGACCCTGCAGAGGGTATTCCAATCCCTGTAACAAAGTCAGAGAAACGAGCAGTAGCAGTGCAAGCTGCCCCTGCAGAGGGTATTCCAACCCCTGTAACGGGGTCAGAGAAACGAGCAGTAGCAGTGCAAGCTGCCCCTGTAGAGAAGGTGAAAATATGGTATAGAAATTCAGGTCGTTTAGAACGCAGAGAGTCTTCTGCCAATCCAGGTAAGGCTTCTGCCAAAACTAGGTATAAAGATGATGAAGATGACGACGACGCTGGGCCATCAAGGATTCAGGAGGAGGAAGATGAGGATGCTGAAAAAGCAACAGTAACTACCCGAAGCCTAAACGAGCACGAGCTACGAGATGTGCGAAAAGATTTTGGTCGCTGTATAGGTGAGCAGCTTGTCACCTGGCTGCTCCGGTGCTGGGACTCTGGAGCCAATTGTGTGGAATTAGACGGCAGGGAAGCCAGACGGTTGGGATCCCTTGCTCGAGACGCCGGCATTGACAAAGCAATTGCAGATGGAGCACAACCCACCAGCCTCTGGAGGCGTCTCCTCTCAGCTGTGAGGGAAAGGTATCCCTTCAAGGAAGAACTTTTATGTCTACCAGGCAAGTGGACCACTATGGAGAAGGGAATCCAGTACCTGAGGGAATTAGCCGTACAGGAAGTGATTTATGAGGATCCAGACCTCAGACAAACATCCAAAGACCCAGATGAAGTCAAGTGTACACGACCCATGTGGCGGAAGTTTGTACGGAGTGCACCATCATCATATGCCAGCTCATTGGCAATAATGGCCTGGAAAGAGGATGAGGAACCCACAGTGGATGAAGCAGCTAAACAACTCCGGCAGTACGAAGAAAGTCTCTCCTCTTCCTTACAGGCCTGCGTCTCAGCTGTGGAGAAACTTTCTGAAGAGGTCCACCAACTTAAAGAGAATCTATCTTCCCCCCAACCTGAACCAACCAGTGTCCAACGACCGAAAGAGAACACCTGGGAGAAAACACTTTCTGAAAAGTTTCACCAACTTGAAGAGAAATTATTCTCCTCCGTACCTGTACAAAGCAGTGTCTCAGCTGTCAGGGGCAGGCGTTCACCCACACAAGGAAGACGATATGGTGGGTACTCACCCCATGCCACCCTGTGGTTTTACTTACGAGACCATGGAGAGGACATGAGAAAATGGGATGGAAAATCTACCGCGACCCTAGAGGCACGGGTACGTGAGTTGCAAAAGAAAACAATCAGGAAAAAGGGATTCTCTGAAAAGTTTGCTGCTCCAACTTCCAGCAGACAGTCCTTCAAACACAGAACCGAGGAAGATTCTGACCAGGATTAGGGGGGCCCTGCCTCCAGCCAGGGGGAGGAAAGGGACAATCAAATTTATTGGACTGTGTGGATTCGATGGCCTGGCACATCACGCGCACAGAGGTATAAGGCTTTAGTAGACACCGGTGCACAATGTACTATAATGCCATCGAGCTATAAAGGACCAGAGCCCATCTATATTTGTGGAGTGACAGGAGGATCTCAGCAGTTGACTGTATTGGAGGCTGAAGTGAGTCTGACTGGGAATGAGTGGGAAAAGCACCGCATTGTGACTGGCCCGGATGCTCCATGTATCCTTGGCATAGACTATCTTAGAAGAGGATATTGCAAGGACCCAAAAGAGTTCCGGTGGGCTTTTGGTATAGCTGCCTTAGAGACAGAGGGCATTAAACAATTATCTACCTTGCCTGGTCTCTCAGAGGACCCCTCTGTTGTGGGGTTGCTGAGGGTCGAAAAACAGCAAGTGCCAATCGCTACCACAACTGTGCACCGGCGGCAATATCGCACTAACCGAGACTCCCTGATCCCCATCCATAAGCTAATTCGTCAATTGGAGAGCCAAGGAGTGATCAGCAAGACTCATTCACCTTTCAATAGTCCCATATGGCCAGTGCGAAAGTCTAATGGCGAGTGGAGACTAACAGTGGACTATCGCGGCCTGAACGAAGTCACGCCACCACTGAGTGCTGCAGTGCCGGACATGCTGGAACTTCAGTATGAACTTGAATCGAAGGCAGCCAAGTGGTACGCCACAATTGATATCGCTAATGCATTTTTCTCCATCCCTCTAGCAGCAGAGTGCAGGCCACAATTTGCCTTCACTTGGAGGGGAGTCCAATATACTTGGAATAGGCTGCCCCAGGGGTGGAAACACAGCCCTACCATTTGTCATGGGCTGATCCAGTCTGCGCTAGAGCAGGGGGAAGCTCCTGAACACCTGCAGTACATCGATGACATTATTGTGTGGGGTGACACAGCAGAGGAAGTTTTCGAGAAAGGGAAGAAAATAGTCCAAATCCTTCTGAAAGCCGGTTTTGCCATAAAACAAAATAAAGTCAAAGGACCTGCACGAGAGATCCAGTTTTTAGGAATAAAATGGCAAGATGGACGTCGTCAAATCCCAATGGATGTGATCAACAAAATAACAGCTATGTCTCCACCAACTAACAAAAAAGAAACACAGACTTTCCTAGGTGTTGTGGGGTTTTGGAGAATGCACATCCCAAATTACAGTCTGATTGTAAACCCACTCTACCAAGTAACCCGTAAGAAGAATGAGTTTGAATGGGGCCCTGAACAACGACAAGCCTTTGAACAAATCAAGCAGGAAATAGTCCATGCAGTAGCCCTTGGGCCAGTTCGAACAGGACCAGATGTAAAGAATGTGCTCTACACTGCAGCCGGGGAGAATGGCCCCACCTGGAGCCTCTGGCAGAAAGAACCTGGGGAAACTCGAGGTCGGCCCCTGGGGTTTTGGAGTCGGGGATACAGAGGATCTGAGGCCCGCTATACTCCAACTGAAAAGGAGATATTGGCAGCATATGAAGGAGTTCGATCTGCTTCGGAGGTGGTCGGTACTGAAGCGCAACTCCTCCTAGCACCCCGATTGCCAGTACTAGGCTGGATGTTCAAGGGAAGGGTCCCCTCTACGCATCATGCAACTGATGCTACATGGAGCAAGTGGGTTGCACTGATTACTCAGCGGGCTCGAATAGGAAACCCCAGTCGCCCAGGAATATTGGAAGTGATCATGGACTGGCCAGAAGGCAAATACTTTGGGATATCATCAGAGGAGGAGGTGGGTCGTGCTGAAGAAGCCCCACTGTACAACCAATTGCCAGAGAATGAAAAGAAATATGCCCTGTTCACTGATGGGTCCTGTCGTATTGTGGGGAAGCATCGGAGATGGAAGGCTGCTGTATGGAGTCCTACGCGACGAGTTGCAGAAGCTGCTGAGGGAGAAGGTGAATCGAGTCAGTTTGCAGAAGTGAAAGCCATTCAGCTGGCTTTAGACATTGCTGAACGAGAAAAATGGCCAGTTCTCTATCTCTACACCGATTCATGGATGGTAGCAAATGCCCTGTGGGGATGGTTACAGCAATGGAAGCAAAACAACTGGCAGCGTAGGGGCAAACCCATCTGGGCTGCTGCATTGTGGCAAGATATTGCTGCTCGGGTAGAGAACCTGGCTGTGAAAGTACGCCACGTAGATGCTCATGTGCCCAAGAATCGGGCTACTGAAGAACATCAAAACAACCAGCAGGTGGATCAGGCTGCTAAGATTGAAGTAGCTCAGGTGGACCTGGATTGGCAGCATAAAGGTGAATTATTTATAGCCCGATGGGCCCATGACACCTCAGGCCATCAAGGTAGAGACGCAACATACAGATGGGCTCGTGATCGAGGGGTGGACTTGACCATGGACGCTATAGCACAGGTTATTCATGACTGTGAAACATGTGCTGCAATCAAGCGAGCCAAATGGTCAAAGCCTCTTTGGTATGGAGGACGATGGCTGAAATATAAATATGGAGAGGCCTGGCAGATTGATTACATCACACTCCCTCAAACTCGCAATGGCAAGCGCCACGTACTTACAATGGTGGAAGCAACCACCGGATGGCTGGAAACATATCCTGTGCCTCATGCCACCGCCCGGAACACCATCCTGGGCCTTGAAAAGCAAGTCCTATGGCGACATGGCACCCCAGAAAGAATAGAATCAGACAATGGGACTCACTTCCGAAACAACCTTATAGACACTTGGGCCAAAGAACATGGTATTGAATGGGTGTATCACATCCCCTATCATGCACCAGCCTCCGGGAAAGTTGAACGATACAATGGCCTGTTAAAGACTACCTTGAAAGCAATGGGCGCTGGGACGTTCAAAAACTGGGATACGCATTTGGCAAAGGCCACCTGGTTAGTCAATACTAGGGGATCTACCAACCGAGCTGGACCTGCCCAATCAAACCTGTTACGTACTGTAGATGGGGATAAAGTTCCTGTAGTGCATGTAAAAAATATGCTGGGTAAAACAGTCTGGGCTACTCCTGCCTCAGGAAAAGGCAAACCTATTCGTGGAATTGTTTTCGCTCAGGGACCTGGATACACTTGGTGGGTGATGCAAAAGAACGGAGAGGTGCGGTGTGTACCTCAACGAGATTTAATACTGGGTGAGAATAGCCCATGAACTGAATTGTACGATGTTAATTAGTATATTATACTGTATGTTATCACTACCATGATTACTATAGGTGACTAATTAGAATGTACGGAAAAGAGTGTAACCTGAGCATGACATAAATGGTATGGAATAAGGGGTGGATAGATGTCCTGGTTTCAGTTAGCACAGAATTAATTTTCTTCCTAGTAGCTGGTGGAATGCTGTGTTTTGGCTTAGGATGAGAAGAGTGCTGATAACACCCCGATGCTTTAATTGTTGCAGAGCAGTGCTTATACTAAGCCAAGGACATCTCAGCCTTTTGCTCTGTCCTGCCAACGGACAGGCTGGGGGTGCAGTAAGAGCTGGGAGGGGACAGACCCAGGACAGGTGACCCAAACTAGCCAAAGGGGTATTCCATACCATCTGACGTCATGCTAAACAATATATAGGGGTGGCTAGCCGGGGGAAGGGGGCCGGACTGCTCAGGGTTAGGCTGGGCATCGGTCAGCGGGTGGTGAGCAATTGCATTGTGCATCACTTGTTTGTACACATTATTATTACTTTCGTATTATCACCATTGTATCATTATTATTATTATTGTTATTATTATTTTTGTTATTATTATTTTCCTGTCTTATTAAACTGTCTTTATCTCAACTCACGGGCTTCACTCTCCATTTCTCTCCCCCGTCCCAGAGAGGGAGGGGGGAGGGTGAGCGAACGGCTGCGTGGTGTTTAGCTGCCGGCCGGGTTAAACCACGACACATTCATCAATATCTCCACAGTTTCTCTTGTCTACAAACTCAAACCCAGCTGGACAGTCACATTCATTTATGTTACATTCCTTCAGGGGCTCATCACCCCAGTCCTTGCAGTCTCTCTGCTGGTTACACACTTTGTTGATATCTATGCATTCTCCACTTCTGCACTTGAATTTGCCAGGTCCAGAGCACTGAATAACATCGTTACAGTTTGCTTCATCAGTGCCATCCAGACCGTCTCTCACACCACTGCACTGCCTACTCCTATGGACACAGTTCCCATCTTCACATCTGAACTGGTCTGGCCTGCAGGTCTGAGAAGGGCAGTTAATTTCATCACTTCCATCCTTGCAATAAGGATCTCTGTCACAGTCTTTTTCACCTGAGCCGCACTGCACCTCACTCACATAACACCTCACCAGAGGTGCAGGCTGGCGGCCACACTGCTCCAAAGATTCATCCGAGTGGTCGGAGCAGTCACCTTGACCATTGCAGACAAAGCTTTTGGAAATACATTGCCCACTATTGCATGTAAATTCTGCTGCACTACAAGTCACATTGCCACAATTCTCTTCATCTTCTCCACTGTCACAGTCCTTTTCACCATCACATTTCCAGGACACTGGCGCCCGCCGCCGCCCCGCACCTGTGTCACTTATACTACTGCTATTACCCGTGCCGTCAGTGTCAGTGGCATCCTCCTGGTACCGTTTCTGTCTTTGCCGCCCCTTACTCTCCCCCTTTTCTTTTTGCCACTGACCATTCACCACAAATGGATGAGACACATGATTACTAGTTAGGAAAGAGCGTGTAACATCTGCTATACGGCTGCAGGCGATCTGCTGGTTTTGGTAATACTCTAGCTGCCTCTCCGCCAGCTCCACGCGCTGCAGCAGATTCTCAATGAAGTGCTGGAGCCTGGCTTTTCCCCGCAATTCTTTTTCTGCCTCCTCCTCGAACTCGCTGAGGCACTGCTTCAAGGCCGTGATCATCTCCACCGCCACGTCCACCTGCCTGCTGAGCACCCGCTCCCTCCGCTGCACCTCCTGCTGCTTCTGCGAGAGCTGCACGAAGGCCGCCCGCACCTCCAGCAGCTCCGCCGTCTTCTGGGCCAGCTCCCCGGTCAGCCTGTCGAGCCGCTTCTCCATCGTCTTGTCCACGGCCTCCACCATCCTGCTGAACTTCGCCCTGACATGCGCCAGCCCGGCCGCCTCCGGCTCCGGCCGCCCCTCTCCGGAGGCGTCGCAGAAGGCGGCGAGGGGTGCCCCGCAGCCGGAGGGGCTGCCCCGGCCGCAGCCGTTTCCCGGCACGTTGCGTCGACATGCCGCTTCCTTGTGATTGTTCGACTGACAATTTGAGCACCATACTGCCCCAGCTTTGCAGTATCGTCTCACGTGTCCAAAAGCACCACAACGATAACATCGGCAGCGGTGTGGTAATTGGCTACTAGGGGGTGGTACTTGACCACCGGCGGTTTGCAAAGGAGCGAGAGCTGCAAGGACCTGACTCTGTGTAGACTGAACATGCTCTTTCACAGCCTGTGCCTGTTCTCGCATGCTGTCACCTAATTGCTTTACTGCCTCTACTAACATAGCCTGTGGGCCTACTGGTACCTGAGCCATTCTTTCCAACCCTTCCTCGATTGTCCATGTCCCGGGTAAGGAAGCCAATATAGTGCGGGTAGAGGGGTTGCTATTCTGAATTGCGCACTGGTTTAATATCATGCCCTTGAGGTAATCGGGCACCCCTGCCGCCTGTATGGCGTTTGCTACGCGATCAATAAAAAGCCCAAATGGTTCCTCTCTACCCTGTTTGATTCCCATGTAGGAAGGTATTCCCCCTGGCCCCTTTATCCAATCCAATGCTCTTCTGGCCGTTCTCATTGATTCCTTGGCTTTATCAGGTCCCAGCAATGCCTGTGCTTCTGTCCTAAAATACAGTCCTATCCCCATCAACTCTTCCAGTGTGACCCCATGTAAAGGGTCCCCCGGCGCTCTTATCACTGCGACTGCTTCTTGACAAGCAGCGTGCCAATGGGCATTAAATAAGAGCTGCTGGTGTTGGGTCAAAATTAACTTCATTATGTTGCGTATGTCTCCTGGAAGCAAAATATTTGTTCCCCAAATGTAGTCCAGCATCTGTCTCGTAGGTTCACCTTTCAGACCTGAGTCATTTACTGTGGACCGCAGCTGAGTTAACAATTTCCAGTCCAAATTCACTAGATTAACCGTAACATTACCCTGGGTGTCCGGCGGTGAGTAAATTACCGGGAAGGCCTCTGGAACCAATTGTGCAGCTATCTCGTGTTCACCCTCACGTAGGGCCTCATTTGCTATTTGGTTCCACACCCTCTGCCTCTGTTGAACACCGTCTGTAAACGGGCTTGTGTTTTTTCTGTCTGGTTTTTGCTCTCTTATTTCCTCGTCCATCTGAGGGTTAACAATAGCAGCTCTTCCTGGCAATCCCAGTCGCTCTGTAGCGGCAGCAGCGACTCTCTGCTCAGCCTGATGTATAGCTAAGGCGTTAGTGACAGCTTTCCAAGGCTTCGATAATTTTTTAGCAGTCTTATTGTCCTTAATAACTTCATCAAACAATTTGTCCCCAAATTTGCGCCACTCTGCTTGTTCAAAGACTGTATCCGGATTGATAAAACAACCCTGTGCTACTCCATATGCTAATAATCCTGGTAAATCCTTTTTGCAGTCTATACCCTGCGTGCTCCGCTTTTCTAAAAAGCATTTTAGCAAATCATACGCCGCTTGTGTCTCCATGCCTTTATTTATGCTGTTGCAGCCTTTGCGAGACACATGACTGACAGGGACCCTCTATAGATGCCCCCGGGTGCGGGGATTCCGCGTTTACGTCCCGTTACGTCCCGTTCACCTCTCAGGCTGCGGGTGCGGGGATTATCGTCCCTTTTACTTCAATTTCCTGCGCGGTTCCGTTTCCCGCGTCTCTCACCGTGAGTCCTGTGTAGAGTGGTCCCGGGTCGTCCTGGCTGTCCCGGCTGAGCTCCGATGTCCCGGCGGCGCTCTGGTGTGGCAGTCTTGGCGCTGTGATGTCGTGGCGCCGCTGGTGTCCTGGTCTCCCTGTGTTACGATGTGCCGGTGCCGCTGGTGTCCCGCTGCGCTGCAATGTTTGTCCTGGTGCCGCTGCGATGTCCGTGCTCGGCTGCGATGTCCTGCTCCGGTGCGATGTCTGTCCCGCTGCGATGTCTGTTCAGGCCCTGTTCAGGTCCCAGCCTGTTCGGGCGCCATTTGTTGCGAAGCACGGCCGAAAGCACGACAGACACCAGCAGAGTCAGATCATGCTGCTCCATTTTATTGCCCGAATAGCCTAACTTTTATAGAGAACTTTACAGGGGCGGACAGTGTTTCACACAAGATTATTGGTCAAAAGCACTCAGACAAAAAACTATAAGAAAACAACCCCACCTGCAAGAAAAGAACCCCCCTTTTGATTAGCAGTCAGGAAAACAACCCCCTTTGTGATTAGCGGTCATGTAGACCTAGTCCTTGAGGCCAGCTGCTGGTAACAGTATTTTCTGAGTTCCTTAATTGGGCGATGTGGGAGTCACTGCCCTGGGAGCTTCTCACAGTTACTCTGGCAGCTTGGCTTGCTCAGCTACAGCAGGCCCTGAGATTCCTAAGGCCTACCCCTGGTTGCTTAAAGCAAGCTCAGATCGAACAATTGTTCCACGGGCACATGTCCACGTCCTGTATGCCAATTCCCAACATCCTTTATGTGTTAGGATGTAACTGTAAATGAGGTACTAAGAGAACTAGCTAGATGGTCAATGTTTCATTTTAAGTAAATACAATTTGTGGAATTGAAAAGGAAATGTTTGTAAAACTCGACGCTCCTGTCCCACCTTCAGCCCAGGTGCAGAAAGAATAGTAAAGAGTTTCGGTTCTAAAGATATTGCAAAAGCTGCAAATCTGTGACATTCACTTTATCAGTTTAAAAGAAGCAGAATCTAAATCCACATTGTTCAAAAACTTCACTTCTGATTTAAAAACAAAACAGCAAAAAAAAAAAAAGCAAACAAAAAACCACAAAACAACTACGTTCAATGTACGTTTACGAGCAACTTGAGCTGCTGTTCAAGATGCGTTTCCTTTAGTGTTTCTGTATTAGTAGCTTGTCTTTTCTGTTAAAATTGCCACCTTTGAATCAGGAGTTGTCCTGTGTGCGATGCATTTTGAACAAATATTGTAGAAAATTAGACAGTTGTTCAATTGTCTCGAGTTTTTATTATTTAATTAATATTCAGCATCTGTGGGAAAATACTGCATGGATTGCTGCTTCAAGTACAAACTTCCGTACATTTACTAAAGTAAATTTGAGTCATCTGTTACGGAAGGAGGAGCTCTAGAAATTTGATTCGATTGGGCATCGCATCTTAATGAAATTGTATTATTTCCATTCCGCGTTGGGCTGTCAAACCTGTCAGCTGTTTGTTCGTACTTGTCTCAAGCAGTGCAAATTTTGATTTGAAACTTCCTCGGAAACAAAGAGTTAAATGAAGCTTTAAATAAATGTTCTGTTGTGAGCCAGTGCAGCATATGAAATTTCATCCGTTTAGATAAGATTTCTGGGGCCTTCCTGTTGCGCTGGGTCTGAATGTCTGGTTATAACCATTGGCACCTGAGTTGAAATGTTTGTCCCCTAGTAAAGTCACTTAGTTGCATGTAGTGAGGTGCTGCGCTAACAGTCTGACTTATTTTTTCTTGCTCCCTAGACTTTGGATTTTTGAAAACACACTCTTCTACATCTGCACAACCTACAACAAGCACAGTGATTTATACTAGGCCTGCAATAACAACTTTTTCTGCAGGTAAAGAGACTTCTAAACAAGCATCATACTGGCAATCTGATACATGTGACCCTTTTCTGCAAAACAAAGACATAGACAACAAATGTGTAACTTGTCAAGCGACTAAAGCATCGACAGTCGAGACTACGAAACAGACAATAAGTTCAAGCCAATGTGACACCTCAAAGCCAACAGCGCCCCCAGCAGAGATGCTGGGCTTTGGAGACAAATTCAAAACAGTAGCTGGAACGTGGGATTGTGATACCTGTCTTGTCCAAAACAAACCGGAAGCGACAAAATGTATAGCATGTGAGACGCCAAAACCTGGAACGGGAGTAATGCCTGCTCTGACATTACCAGTGGTGACAGACAGCTCAGTGACAGTGACATCCTCCTCGAGCAGCACTGACACGACACTCACTCTGGACTTTGGAGACAAATTTAAGAAGCCGAAAGGCTCTTGGGACTGTGCAATATGTCTTGTATCAAATAAGGCAGAAGATAACAAATGTGTAGCTTGTCAGTCTGAGAAACCAGGTATGGTCCTTTTTATTTTTTCCTGTTGTTTCCATCTTAGCCTCTGTGAATCTTGTACAGAAGAAAAGTACGTTGCATTTATGGAACATTTTAAGCAACGTGATTCCCAGATCCAGTTGATGGATTAGAGGCTGCCTGCAGGATTGGTTTACAGGCACTTCAGAGGTCTCAGCCCAGGTTCCAGCCTGTCGCATAAATTGAAGCGGTTGTGAAACCTATTGGTACGGAGCTGGATCAATGCAAATATGCCCTGCTTTGCAGCTGGTGAGGGAAGATGGCTGGACTGGGTGACTTAATTCAAAAACGACGTACTGATTTTTCACTGGCGCAAATGAGAACTCCATAGAAAGAGATAAAAATTGCTGTGTGTTTTCTCTTTCAGAAATAAGTAAAAATAATTCCAAAATATGGCCCAAATGCCTCTATTCACCATTTGTATGTAATTGAGGCAAAGCCAGATTTCAAGACAGTGCTGTAGTCTTAACTGGTCTTAAGCTAAAGCAGAGAGATGCCTATGAAGGTCAGTGATAGGCTTCAAGAAAGTGAGTGACCCGCTGGGTAACTTGTTGAGGGCAGTCCTGGGTTGTTTCCCATTGTGCGCGACTGTAATTGATTTTGAGCGTGGTTGTATTGTTTTTAAAATACGATTCTGATTTTAACTTTGACTCTAAACGTCACTTAATATGCCATTACATCAAAAAACACCTTTGCAAATATATCTGGGATGAAACAATTTGAGATGGACTAGATCGGGCTTTTGTAATCATCCTGTACAGTAAGACTGAAATTTCGTGAGGTAAGGTAATGGATTTCAGTCAGAGTTGATTCTCTTGGACTTCTTTGTGGGTTTTTGATGGCTTTTGTTTTTTCTGGGGTGGAGGGGGGCGTCTCAGAGTTGTTTTGAACATTTCTGTGGGGTCTGATAAACCAAATTTAAAAGTTAATGTTCATTTTATAGTTGATGTTCAAACAGGATGGTTAACTGTCTTGTTTTTCTTGTAGAGGGTCTAACACCTGTGACCAGTAGCAGTGCATCGACATTTTCTGCTCCTTCTGGAGAATTTCTGGATTTAGACAAATTTAAGAAGCCTGAAGGAAGCTGGGATTGTGAGACCTGCTTGGTTCGAAACAAAGCAGAGGCCACAAAGTGTGTAGCCTGTGAAAGTGCAAAGCCAGGCGCCAAAGCAGATCTCAAAGGTAACGCTTACTGATTAAAACGAGGATGCGTGTTCTGTGTTTTATTTTTTGTTTTGCTCTGATTTTTTATTTTCTTACTTTTCAAGTACAATTATTTTTTCCTTTGAGGTGTGGTGTAATTGTTCATTTTTCCTATAGGAATATTGCCTCGATAAGATAACAGCTGTTTCCACACTTTTCCCCAAGAATAAATTTATCCTTTCTAGAGAAAAGCTTTCATTAATGACATGCTTGTTCTTTACATGCCCTACGTGTTGTTCATTTGGAGTGCAGACTAAAAACATGATCTTTCAAAGAAGTTTCTGTACTTTTTAAAGCCAGGTGGTAGACAGAAAACACAATTGTGAAAAGGTTGATGTAGGGAGGAAGCATGGGGTTTTCCTGTTTTACTGTTTGGTGGGTTGTTTTTTAAACAGTTTTGACTGGAAAGATCAGGACTAGAGTGTTGTTAAAACCTTCATGTACTGCAGGTACACCATGTGTTACAAACCTGATGTTCACTTATTTCTGCAGGTTTTGGTACTGCTACTGTGTCCACAAATGCTGCCTTACCATCGTTTACATTTGGTGTTCAGTCATCATCATCCTCTGAGTCTTCTCATACGTTAGATAGCACGGGAAGTTTCAAATTTGGAGAACAAGGGGGCTTCAAGTTTGGCATTGCCTCTGAATCTGCATCCTCCAACAATGTGGTTGGGGGATTTAAGTTTCCTAGTACACCAGGGGACTTCAAATTTGGAGTTTCATTCTATCTTTTGTCTTCGCTTGTCTGCTTATGTCCATCAAAGAAGAACTCTGAAACTATACTAGAAAAAAATTGGTGAGATTCGATATGTTCGTGTACTAGAGCTTTAGAAAAAGTTTAATTCATGCATTGTGTGTTTTCTGCCCTAGTTACTGATACGTACACAATTAGCAGCAATTCCTTTTTTGATCTCAATGAGTTTTGACACTAGGTTTAGGCAAAAAATTGTGACACCTTAAGGAACTTAAGGAACTTAATCTTGTACAAGCACAGAAGTTGGACTGTCTCAATGCTAGCAGTACAGCTGGTGGTAAAATCATTAGTATGGTGAAATAGAGGCCTCACCCGAGCGTTTTTCAGAGAAGAAAGAGATGAGAGCGAGGATCTTACTCCCATGTACTTGTGCCTGTGCTACAGAGCGTAGTGCTGTTTCTCTACTACTACGAAAGTCCAAAAATCACTTAACAGTCACTACACAGTTCTGCTTTCCTTTACTTTGTTAAAAGGCTGCAGTAGAGGATTGGAGTTCTTATTGATGATCACTGCGTGGAAAAATTCTGATTGCTAACTGTCATTTGTATGACTTACCAGCCATGCTTTAGAGTATGGAATTCAGTATTAATTCCAGAAGTGGTCAGGGAAAGGACGTTGGCTAGTAATCCTGAACAAAAGCAGTGTTGAGGGCTATACTGATTTTAATCGCAGTATTCTTCTAGTTGATCTGTTCCTGAACAGATCTGTTTTGGGGAGATTTGGTGGCAGGGGAGGTGTGTGTGTTTGTTTGCTTCCCCTTCTAGTTAAAGTTCTGGGGTTTGGTTTAGTCAGGAAAATTTCATGAGGCACCTTGTGTAAAAGGAAGTGTTAACCAGCATTTTTCACCATGATGTAGTCCCTTAAAAGTGTCGTAGATGAAAAGGGGCCATAAAGGCTGGGGGAAAAAGTTAGTGGGAAACTGAGAGCAGGAACACATTCAGTAATGAGAGAGCAGCAGCTTAGGGAAAGCTGATGAATGACTTTAGCAGATAGTTCTATTTGAAGTGTAAAACAACACTCAGTACTTTGTAACGGTGGTCTTAACAGCAGGTTCTTCTCCATGGCTCCTAAAAGCACGTCTTCAAGGCATTCAGGTGCAGTGAACTTAGCTGTAAGAGTTGGGCTGGTAAGCTTGGCCTGATCTGAAGCTGTAGGCACAGGGCTGTCATTTCTGAACAGGCTACAAAAGAAGCTGTACCACTGTGCTTTTCAGTGCTCCCTTTAGCAAGGCCATAAAACTGGTGCAGGCAATTGATGTTGTTCTTATAAGAGTACCTGAAAGATATTTTTGTTTGAAGAGGTCAGAGGTACTGCTTAATACTGGTTCAGATAATTACAGCCAACTCTTGGTGTTTGTGACCAATACATAAAGCCTCGAGACTGCAGGGGGGCGTCCTTGCTCATCACAAGTCTTCCACTCCTTGATTTGTGGATGGCAGCAATCAGCATGTTAAATCTGGATCTGACGGAATCACCAGTACCTGGAGCGTAACCGAGGTGTCGTTCAGGATTGCTCTTTGTACAGGGATTGAAACGGAGTCTGCTGTAGTTCCTTTGGCGTCTTGCAGTGGCTCATGTCGTGTTCTTCCTCTCAGATCAAGGAGCAGCAAAACCATCCTTCAGCTTTTTGAGCTCTGCTTCCTCCAGCGCAGCCATACCCACCACTTCAGCCAACAGCAGCAGCGTGTTTGGCAGCGTCACCTCTTCCTCCAACCCTGCACCGGTCCCTGCACCTTTTGTGTTTGGACAAGCCAGCAACACTGTGAGCAGCTCCACATTTGGCAACTCTGCAGAATCTACGACATCTCAGTCCTTTGGCTTCTCCCAAGAAAACAAACCAGCAACCACATCTTCCAGCACTGGTGTAGCCGTTGCTCCGTTTGTCTTCGGTTCAGGAGCCAGCAGTAGCAATGCAAACCCTGGATTTACCTTTGGAGCCACAACCACATCAAGTTCAACAGGTACATTTAAAAAGACGTTTTTCTCATTTTTGCCATTAGATAGCAGACCAAAGAAAAACGTTAACGCAATAAATAATGGAATGGGTATTCCTGCTAGCTTAGCAGTCCTTGGAGACAGATGTAGTATCTTCCTTACAGGTTCAATTTCATTTTGATCTGAGGGCTTAATCTTGTCATTCCTGGAAATTAAATTTACACTAATTTTTGTATACCACATGCAGAGAAAGAGCCATACTAAATTACAGCCATAAGCAGATCAACTGAACCTGCAGATTAAGCCATCTTTCAAAAATCTTCGCAAAAGATTTGTTGTTGTTGTTGTTCCAATGCAGAAGCCTTCAGGTCTGTGTTAACTGCTACCATTTATGTTTTTCTTCTTGGAAAGAAAAGCAGCCAGCCATTCCAAGTTACGGTGCAGTAGATGGTGTTTTCTGTTGCACGATGGCTGCTTACATTACATTCCAATTAATAGTGCTGTTGAAAATGTCCCTTTTTGCTCAGCAGATGTGCTGTATGTTCAGAGTCATTGTTCAATCACGTATTGTTGTTTCATTATTTCTGCTGGCCTTGAAGAACCGAAACAGCTAATTGAATGAGCTTGTTATCCGTTATGGGAAGGGACAGAATTACTCTACTAAACTGAGTTTTTGAGTATAGTTAGATTCCTGCAGGCGTGATTTGGCCTCCAGAACTGATAATGGTAAACACTTGGACAGGGAAGGGGTGCAGCTGCTGGCAAGAATGAAAATACAGGTCCTAATAGATCAGGAGCTGTATTTTGAACCTTTATATATATATATATATATATATATATATATATATATATATGCTGATTTATGTATTTTAATGTTCTATGTATATATAAGTGATAGAAGCAGCTCTTAGTAAATATAAATTAACGTGTACCGTTTGTGGGAGTTTGTTTCTAGAACATGAATGCCTAAGACAGTAATTTCAGCCTAGACAGCCAATGTGTTTGAGATGAATGTTGTCCGAGTTGTTAACATGCACCTTTTCTTGTAAGTAACATGAAAAGCAGCCAGCCGGGATAGGACTGAGGTAGTTTGTTGTTTTACATACTTGCCTGTAAACATTAAGATCTATCTCAAATATTTGAAGTATTCGTTTACCAGACTTGGAAAATGTGATGCGTAGAGTCATTCTGCAACAAAAACAAACAAACAAACAAAAAAAAAGCCCTGCATATACTGAAATTTCTCTTCTGTTCCCTGAGGGTTGTCCTCTTCGTTTGTGTTTGGCTCTGGGTCTTCAGCACCTGCTGCTGGCCCAGCATTTGGTGCCTGTCAGCCAGAAGAGGTGGAAGACAAGAAGATGCACCTAAGGAAAGGTGCAGAGAAGGGTCATACTTATCTGTGCTGTACCCTGCTTTGTCTCTTAACATCTCTGCTCCTTTAGCAGGTAGGAAGTACAACTGCTTGTTTCCAGCTGTGTAACTGGTAACCACAAGCAGATACAACTTCTAATTTGTTTCTAAATGTGTGTGGGGGGGGACTTGAGGAGTTGTAGAAAACATGAAAGCTTATATCTTTGTTGCCTCGCTTTTAATTACTTCAGAACATGGAACTATTAAATTACAATATTGCATGTTCTTTTAGAAATAAGGATAAGGTGTAGGTCACTTAAAAGCTCACGATTTCTTAGTGTCTTGGACAACGCGAAAACGTTGTGGACTACTACAGTTTAAGAAAATGAAGAAGACTTCTAATCGTAGTCCCCTTGGCTATGTATCCTTCTTGTCATGGCTAAAACAATTGAGACACATCAGAAATGAAACTCCCGAGTTGTGAATTAATAATATTAAAAGCGTTGGACAGGGTGAGCATCTAAGAAACTGACCTCAAAGTTAAGATTATTCTTGCCCCTCCCTCACATTTTTTTCTAGCTGACGGACTGCAATAAACTGAGCGTTTGCAGCTGCATTCCTTGAGAAAGACAGAAGACAGATTCTTTCAACCATGGCAAACCAGGTAAGATCCTGTGGTGAGAAATTCAGGTTTGTAGTGTCTAAATGGATCCCAGAACCATACTCAGAATTCCTAGTAAATGTAAAGCTGAAATGGCTGGCTCACTCTGAGTTGGGTGTTCTAGTCCTGTGATTTCCTCTGCTAATTTGGTAATTGGTGGTTGTCCTCTGGATGCTTGATCATAACAACCGAAGCAGGTTGGGGGCAAAACGTTAAGCTTTGCAGTTTGGATTATTTGAGCATGAGTTCTTCTGAAGGATCTTGTGAGTAACACTCTCTAGGTAAGTTATGTAGAGGTGTTCTAGAGGAAGAACACTAAAGCCTGCGTAAGTAAAAGCTACTGAAAAACGCCAATCATATTTTTGGAAATCCTTGTTCTTCAGAATACTAAATGAGGGAGGCAACCTGTGTTGTTATGGCTGTTTCTCTCCTCTTTTCTGTAGTTATCACACTTCCTTTTTAACTGTGGCTTTTGGGGTGTTTTGTTTTTGTTTTTGTTTTGTTTTTGGAGGCACTTTTTTTTTATGCCTCTTAGTTCCTGGCCTTGCATCTGGGTTTTGAGTTTTCCCCTCAGCCAAGTTAGTGCCTGTTCCTGGTCTGCTTTCTCCTTGCGTTCCATTAATGGGCCTCCTGTCGTCGTTCCTGGCCTGAGAGAGTGACTGGCAGCTAGGTAGTGAGGAGAGGCATCTCACATAAGGAAGAAGAATTCCTAGGAAAGGGGAGACAGGGACAGATGAGATTTCTTCTGAGCAGGAGTGATGATTTCCTGCCTGTTCATCACTCACTGTGCTACTGAAGACTTTTTTTTTTGAGAGTCCAAGAGCTCAAATGGAGCACAATCCAGTCCTAAGCTAATTAACGCATAGGATTGACCAGCATTGAAGGGCTAACTGCTTTTTTCCGAATTCCAAGAGGAAGCTGTCAATCCTTTAGCCAGCTTGACAAGTCAGGGGAATATGGCTGTTCATACAATCCTTTGGCTCTGTTATTTTTGCCAGGCGTTTTCCCCAGAGGCTGCTTTCCCTCATGGGAGGCGGAGGGAGAAATGGGACCCCAGGCTTCTTTCAAGGGCAAGGTGAATATGGGGAAATCACCTGTGGTGATGGGGAGTCGGAGGGAGGAATGTAAATGAGGCTAAATACTATAGAGGTGTTTTTTTATCCCAACAGGACTTGCTTGGGAAAAAACGAGAATGCCTCCAGGCCTACAGCTGGTGGAGAACACCACAGAAAAAACGAAAGAAAAAGAACAAAATAAACCCAGGAAGAATAGAGTTTGTTAGTAGTAGTAGTTCAGCCAGGTAAAAACCTTTTGAAATGAGAAACTCTGCCTTACCTGTTTGAATTGGTAGCGAATGCCATCACTCACTTTTCAAATTCCAAAATGGGTGGTGTGGTTGGTAAATGTTGCATTGGCAATACGTGTCTATAAATAATGGTTTATTTGCAGTTGCTGTCTCCCATGATCACTGGGAAGCAGTATTTCTACTGCTACTAGTCATAGCTCCTTTGAATCGTGGCTGTGGTTTAAGTTGATCATTTTTCTTGGTATTTTTATGCTGCTTTCTTGTTCAGGCAATAAACTATGCTTCTTCTTGAAACAAACTGTTGCAAGTTGTCAGAAAATGGGTCCTTGTTGCTGAAACAGTAGAATAGACCCAGAGTAATGGAAAACTTTAGATTAGAGTGGTGGCATTGCAATTTTCTACGCAACTCAGTAGAGTTCTGTACTTAGTACTCCTTACAGATTTCTCTTTTTTAGTCTGATGATAACTAACTGTGAATATAATGGGAATCAGCTATCTTAGTCTTGAACCTTAAAATTGTTCTTTCTCTCTCTCTTTTTAAAGACCAGATTATTCAATATTTGTTGGGGAGCTTACCCCAGAAGTGGGTGATTTCCAGCTCTGTGACTATTTCCTAAAGAGGTATCCCTCATGTATTGACTGCAAAATAGCAACAGACCTGCTGGGATATTCCAGGTAATTCCAGTGCAAATGTGTAACGTTATCAGTGTGTTCGCTTTTATAAGCGATATGTAAGAGCTTGCGTCGGAGCTGTTCCAGTGCTTTTTTTCTGGGGCACGAAGAGTGAGATTAGTCTTTAGCACTGCTTTTCTTAATAGCACAGATCCTTGAGTGTTTTTAAGAGCTTTCCAGTTAGTTCAGGCAGTTACTGTGATAAGCTTCAACTTACCCATATGCATATCTACATGGGGGAAAAAAAAAAAAAGAAGAACTAGAAGCTGTGGGAGGAGGAAGAGCTGTGCACTGAAATCAGCGCTGCTGTGTGTCTACTTAGTCATCTGCAATACTGAAGACAAAATAATTCCTACTTTGTTTGGGGAAAAACATAAGCCCTGGCAAATCTTAGGGGGTTGGGGGATGGAACCTAATGTTAGTAGTAAATAAAGTCTAGCAGAAACTACTGGCCATGCAGTGAGTCAAGCAGGAATGAGCGAGTTTGCTGTTCAGACAATGCTGCCTGTAACAGACTAATTCAAGAACCTTCTGAGAAAGCAGATAAAAAAGAATGTTAGTGTTATGCAGTGGTAGGAGTGGGTTAATGCTAACTGATTAACTGCTGTATATGCAGAAATATGGAATCTGATTACTTACGCAGATAGCACTTAAAATGTATTGTTTTGCTGGCTCTTAGCGAGTTGCATCTTAATGCTACCAAGGAACAAGCTTTTTGCTTCTGGCCCAAGTTGTTTAATTTGGTGAAAGCCTTTTCTGTGCATGTGCACATGCCGGAGAGGTTGCTTAAGTAATGGAAGCTCTAGTAGCTGCTATCTTGTTTTTTTGTAGAAGAAAGAAATTGAATTCATTAGTTTTGTAACTGTTATGCATACTAGAATTTGTTTTCTCCCTTTTGAAAATTGTAGAGGGTATGCCTACGTCAGATTTGGTGAGCAAGGTGATCAGATGAGGGCACTGCAAGACTGCCAGAATGCACCAGGTCTGGGGGGAAAACGAATCCGGCTGAGCATAGGAATTTCTAAAAGGTAACCAATGAGTTGTGCATTGATACAGTTATTCTAAATAATCAGATTCTTGTAGTTCTGCCTTTGTAAAGTCTGTGGCCCTTGCTGTAATGGCTGTACACAGGATGCAGTCTACAAAACCAAAAATGCAGAAGTGCTATGTTTTGACTCCCTGGATTCATCAACCTGTTTCAGGATGGCTGGGGGAATCCACCTCTTATGTCTAGCCAGACAGTGTCACTTGGGCTTAGCTGCCATTGTAACCAGCCTTGTTTCTCAACAGTAGCAAAGCTGAATGCATTCGTAAATACTTTCAGGTTTGGGCCTATATGAAGTAGAAGGGACAACAAGTGGTTTTATACGCTGGGGAGTTCTTGTTCTTAGACAACTAATTCCCAAAATCTGGGAATGCAGGGAGAAAGCCAAAGGAGTTTATTACTAGAACAGGTGTAGAATACTATTCTTTGCTTTTCATGAGCTTAGGGCAACGGGGAGTTTAAAGTTTAGCACTTCCTGAGAGGGTTTCTTACTCTACTGGCTCAGTTCTATCATTTATTTAGGGCAATTTAGGTCTCTGAATAGTTAAAGAACCGATACCAAATTTGATGAACTCTGATTCAGGATACTGACAAAAGAGGACTTCATATAAACAATTCCAATATGTACACGAGGTTAGCTTGTGTGTTCTGTTAAACAGTAAAAAAATGACACTTGTTTCTGTTTACCTAGCATAATTCTGCAAATGTTGCCTCCTGCTTTAGAACAGAAATGCTCTTCTCCAACAGAGCACTGTCCAAAATGTCAGTAATAGCCAAATGCTGAATATTAATTAAATAATAAAAACTCGAGACAATTGAACAACTGTCTAATTTTCTACAATATTTGTTCAAAATGCATCGCACACAGGACAACTCCTGATTCAAAGGTGGCAATTTTAACAGAAAAGACAAGCTACTAATACAGAAACACTAAAGGAAACGCATCTTGAATAGCAGCTCAAGTTGCTCATGAACGTACATTGAACGTAGTTGTTTTGTGGTTTTTTGTTTGCTTTTTTTTTTTTTGCTGTTTTGTTTTTAAATCAGAAGTGAAGTTTTTGAACAATGTGGATTTAGATTCTGCTTCTTTTAAACTGATAAAGTGAATGTCACAGATTTGCAGCTTTTGCAATATCTTTAGAACCCAAACTCTTTACTATTCTTTCTGCACCTGGGCTGAAGGTGGGACAGGAGCGTCGAGTTTTACAAACATTTCCTTTTCAATTCCACAAATTGTATTTACTTAAAATGAAACATTGACCATCTAGCTAGTTCTCTTAGTACCTCATTTACAGTTACATCCTAACACATAAAGGATGTTGGGAATTGGCATACAGGACGTGGACATGTGCCCGTGGAACAATTGTTCGATCTGAGCTTGCTTTAAGCAACCAGGGGTAGGCCTTAGGAATCTCAGCATTATCTGGGAATGCAGGGAGAAAGCCAAAGGAGTTTATTACTAGAACAGGTGTAGAATACTATTCTTTGCTTTTCATGAGCTTAGGGCAACGGGGAGTTTAAAGTTTAGCACTTCCTGAGAGGGTTTCTTACTCTACTGGCTCAGTTCCATCATTTATTTAGGGCAGTTTAGGTCTCTGAATAGTTAAAGAACTGATAACAAATTTGATGAACTCTGATTCAGGATACTGACAAAAGAGGACTTCATATAAACAATTCCAATATGTTCATGAGGTTAGCTTGTGTGTTCTGTTAAGCAGTAAGAAAATGACGCTTCTGTTTCTGTTTACCTAGCATAATTCTGCAAATGTTGCCTCCTGCTTTAGAATAGAAATGTTCTTCTCCAAGAGAGCACTGTCCAAAATTTCTTTGCCAAATTTCTTTATTAAATTAATATTTTTATTTTGAAAACAAGAATAAGCCGCAAACATGTTTTCTCGCTTTGGCTATCCAGATGAATGTCAACAGTATTTTCAGATTTTCCTTCCCTACAGAACTGTATGTAGGAAGAGTGCAGCTGGAACCAGAAGATGTAAGATGATGTATCTTCTGTTTGTTTACTACAGTAACAAGACAATGGATTACCTCTTTATTAGAACTTGTGTAGCTTTACAGTATTGAAACAAGCGTAGGTATTAAAAGACACATCAGTAACAAGTTTCTGAATGGCTGAGTACCATGCTCTCTTAGCATTGAAATACCCAGCCACTGGATTATTTTCAGTTGTTTGCTTGTTTTGGAAGCTGTTTCAGAATGCCTTCAGCTTGTATTCTTGACAAAAAGCATAGAACTCACTTCTCTGCATCCCCAGTTCAAGTCAGATAAATTGGGCACTGCAAACACAGAAGGCCTGCCTGTACAGAATCAGTGAAGAAAAGTCTAAACAGTGGATTTTTTTTGAATATGCAGCTGGGTTATCTGAACGTATTTTATGCAATGTACATCAGTTTTAGTATAGATAGCACTTGTCTTGGTTCTTGTCCGTAGTCTGAAGCTGCCCTGGAGAAAATCTTGAAAGGGAAAGTAGTGAAAACTAATTAGCTGGCCCTTTCTTCTTCAGAACCGCTGTATTTTGTAATTCTCCCACTGGTAAGGCTTCCTACTGGACAATTGTGATTATGTAGTTAAGCAAGACTGACTTCACCTGAGTGGTATACTTGGCAGCTGTTGAATGTTTCATGGACTTTAAACAAACAAACAAACAAAAAACTGAGCAGGTGGAGGTAGGCATGGCAAACTGTCAGGCAGTGTCAGATGCTTCTTTGAAATGGATAATCTGACTCCATTCACTTCTTTCTGGAAATAAGATCTAGTAATTAACCAAACAAAAGACAGAAGGGTTAAGACTGCATCTTTAAAGCAGCTGTGCTGGATAAATGTCTCTGGTCTTAATGAATCAATCTTTAGCAAAGGACAGAGACTTAGCAGCAGCTTGCTTATGCCAACGCTAAAAATACTTGCTATATACAGGTAACAATGTCAAGGCTCTGGAGTTAATCCATGAAAACAATTACTTCTGGTATTGGCAAAGGTGAGGATGTTTGCTTCTGTATAGATGGGGTTTTGTGCTGTGACTTGTAGTCACCTAAGTGACAGCTTTTAGGAAAGCTTCCTTTAAACTTTGAAGTACGGAAGCTGACAAATTGTTTAAGTTCAGAACTGGGTTTAGGGTTTGTTCTCTAACTGTATGCAACTTCTCGTGTTTCAGACTGAAAGCAGAATTCCAGCGGTACCAGTCATACAACTATAATGATTATTACCAAGATTATCAGAACTACTACTCGCAGTGGAGTTACGATGCTTATGCTGAGTACAACTACAGCTCCTATGCTCCCTATGACAGCATGCAGGCTGTTGGAGACTGCTCTTTAGGAGATGCTGTAATGGCTCCAGCTCTTTTTGAGGTAAAGATACTGCACACTTGCTATGAAGTATTTTTTGTTGCTATTTCACAGATAATAAGCGGTGCAGATTTGTGTGAATTGGCAAAAAAAAAAAAAGAAATCCAAAGCTGAAAACATGCTTTCTGCTTAGTGTGAAGGTTAAAACAGCAGGTTCCATTCAGAGGTGTTTGTATTTAAGTTTATTAAGTTTGTATTTAAGTTTATTTTAAGCTTAAATATTAAATCCATAGAATTAGTGATATATACACCATTTTTTGTTCATGTATACCAAATAATGGTTTTGACGGCATAACTGTATACAATTCTGTTCCTGTTCTTCTGATTTGCTTTGCTTAATGCAAATTAAACAGTTGCTGTAAGTGGTCTTATTGTGGTCAGTTTATCAGTTGTGACCTCCAGAAGTGCCTTCTGACCTGTACTGTAATATTGGCTTTCTTTTAAAAATAAATATGAAATGCCATCTACCCCTGTAGTCGTAGGAAGAAGGAATGGGTTGAGAATGCAGCACTTTGAATCTGATGCTTTCTGAAATGCGTTATGATTAAACTTAGCCTTTTCTGTCTTTCAGGAATCTTCAGTTATGACTGAAATCAGTGATGACCTAATGACTGAAGGTAACAAGGGTTCTATCATTGTGACTTGAGTGTAGCCATACTTGTGCCTTTTAACAGTACAAGCCAACCTCTACTGGATGAAGAACATCTTGAAAATTCAGCTGATGCAAAGGTCAAACCTCTGTGGGGTTGATCTGCATGCAATCAGTTGGGGTTTTAAAGCTGATACGGCATACACTGAGTGCATCAAGGAAAATGGGACGCTGTCAGTGCTTCGCAGCTAGTTTCGTGTAACTGTGCCTTCCTTCCCCTTTGAAAATGGTCTAACACAGAACTTGTGTTCTTCGTATTGATTCCACTAAGCAGATTCTATATTAGAAACTCAATAATACGCAAAAGCTTTGTTCTCCACCCCGAGGTAAAAGCTTATGTTGCAGCTTCCAAAAGGAGGATTCGGCTTGCTCTTCCAAATTTGGTACAAAACGTAATTGTGTCCTGGAAGGTTTGCAGAGTTTTTCACGTGGAGGCATTTTGTGTCAGCGTTGAGAAACTATCTTGTGTAACATCTATTAGAGTAGAAGTGAATTAAATGGCTCTTGGGAAGGTCTCATGGCCGATTATCCTTAAACGTCATCTTTATTCGTCTTTCAAGATAAAGATAATGCAGTCCTAGCCCGTAGGATTCCCAAAAGTTGGAGTTGTGAGGTTTAACATTTTAGAGGACTAAATATCTCACTAAAATAAGTAGATCTAATAGCTTATTACATATAGCTTAAAATACATCTTATCAGCCATTTCACATGAGTGTTTTTTGTGTGCATGCCTCAGATCCGATACTTGTACTTACCAGGCTTTTATTTTCAGATCCACAGCTCTACTTGGATGTTGATGAAATGAACAGACAGTTTATGGAGACAAGCGAAGAACTCTACGATTCACTCATGAATTGTCACTGGCAACCTCTGGATACGGTCACTTCTGAAATCCCCTCTGCTATTTAAGTGTCTTATATAGCATGACCGTTATGACCAAGGTGCTAAAACTACATTTCTTCTACGTTATTCTAGCTCATAAGTTTTAAAGCACAATGATAGGTTGGGGTTTTTTTGCTATGCTTTTGACAGTTTCTGTAATCTTTTTGTTCATCACTCTCTTCTTGGAGCATCATGAAATCATGTAAATATTCTAGAAATGTAAAGAGTTAAATGGGGTCTAAAGATAGACTTGCCTGTGTAAATAAAAATTTGTTTCTGCAAACCTGCCAGCAAGGGATTTTACTGGTACCTGTGTGCAGCACGTTCTCTTCTGGCTTGTGAAACTTAACAAGGTAGTAAGGGTATTTCATCTGCCTTTATTTTTATATGGGTGTTAGGACACAAGCAAAATCTCGTTTTCACTTGTTTTCCTGGTCACTTAGGTAAGTGACAAGCCAAGCCCTTCATGTGCTTGCTTAGATTGGAAGTGTGTATGGGAGACACTTACAGGCCTTGCTGTGGAGCACCTGTCTGCTCCTTCCTGCAGGCTGCTGGCTCTAACTGTACTGCTGATATCTGCTAGGTCAGCTGAAATTGGCTTCTAAATCTGGTATTTTAAGCATATGGAAGCATAGACTTGAACTGCCATAGCTACAAACATCCCATGGAACGAGGATGAAGTCTGTTGGCACTCTGCATCAGCATTCAGCTTTCCCTTGACCTTCTTACTGGTAGACTTCTCAGCTGACTTACAGCAAAGAAGTTGCTGCAATATAATACATATTCTTAAGCTAACAAAAAAAAATCTTGGAGAAAACAGTTTGCTGGCTTAAAGAAGGAAAAATAACACCAGGAACAATAAAAAAAAAAATCCTAGTAACAGCTCCTTAAGTTATATCCTCTGCTACTCTCTAATTTCTCTGGTCTTCCTTCATTCATGGTAATGAAGTTTATAAAGCTTTGGTAGAAGGATGACAGTATTCAAGTCAAAGGAGACGAGAGCAATGAGGAAAGCTTTGCTTGAAGCTAGAGCGGTCTTGCAAGTTGCTGCCTTTATATGCTGTTCTCATCTCGAAGGGTGTAGAGTATTTTCCAGTCATAGGGACTCCATAACCCTATGAGTATTAAGAAATAGTTGCTAATTAACAGTGTATATAATAATTAACTGAGGCTGGAAACAAAAGAATATTCTTCCAAGAAAAAAAGGAAGCAGAAATTACTGTACTTAATAGCTGTGGAAGCTGTTAAACCTAGCTGACACAGCTTTGGTACTGCCCTGTGTGTTTTGGGGGCAATATAAACCATAATTACTGTGATGGCAGGTAAGAATCAAATTCTTATGGCTTAGTGTAGTTAGGGAAAGTAGCAGTCGTAAGCTGGGTGCTGTTCTTGAATGTAATACAAATTCTCCTTTGTGACTCCTCAGTACTTAGAGGTTACTTCTAGCTGATCAGCAGAAACAGCTTCTGTTTGCCATTAGCTGTTGGGTTTTTGCTAGGAGTGTTTTCAGTCCTGAATGGAAATGACGACATCCTGAAACAGAAAAGGCTTTTGGAGTGTTACAGGAAACATGTTCTTCGTGGTTCTAGTGCCGGTGTACATGTAGGAAGAGACAGAAGGCAAGGAACCTCACGTAGGCGGAGGGGGTGAGGTGGGTGAGGTGGCATCACAGTTTGAGCCGTTGCAGTTAGATCTTCCCAAAGCATGGAAGCAATGTGGCGGGGAATCCGGGGCTTGGTGGGTTGCTTCCTTGTGTGAGTCAGTGAGTCTTTAGAGGGGCAGATTAATAAGACAGGAGTTAGAGGTGGAATAGATGAAGCAAAGAAAATCTGTCTGGGAAAAGGGTTGCTTGTATGTGTATTTGGAATTGTTTCAGGGGATTGAGCTGGGGCAGATTCAAGGTAATAAATGCAGCCTCCTTGAATTTGGATGGCAGTGCTGAAGCTTCAGAGCCTTACAAGGTTTGATGCCACTTCAATTGTAGTGCGATTTTTTTTTTTTAATCTATTTTCTTCAATGTGAGCAGCAAGGCAGCTTCCAGGTGTGTGCCTGCTTTGACATGGCTTGCTTTGCATCACCAAACACAGTAGTTAGGTTGCATCGAGTACTTTGTGGAAACACTCGTTGTGTTGTCAACTGAAAAGGTAGTGCTACAGATGTGTTGGCCCAGCAGAAACAATGTGAAGTATCAGTGCTGTTTTTTGGCCTTTGAGAGGCTGGTCCCTAACATGTGACTTGTAATGAGGGGCCCACATAGATAGACGATTTCATCTAGTCTGACACTGTGGTGGTGTATGACCCAAGTCTATAAACATCAAAAAATCAGGCTGTGGCCACCCATTTTATGCAGACTTTGCCTATTAAGGTCTCTAATGTACAGCATAGAGACGTGCACCTTCTGTTCTGGACTGGATAGTGCAGATACCAGTTTTGTAGTTCAGTGAATGAGGTTGGTTGGGCTGTTTGTTCTCCAGAGCTGAAAAATGTTGGGAGTGTATTCTCGTGTAGTCTACATAAATGAAAATGATGAGAGGAAGAGAAAGTTGATTGCAGTCTGTGTGCTGCTGTTACAAAGTAGTTCTCTGACGTCTTTTTCCCTCTCCTGAGATTTATTAGCCTATTTCCCTTTCCTGTTAGGAGTGCATACCTGGATTGGGATGGTGTGTGCAGTGCAGGTTCTTTACTGTAAGAGCACAGTGAATGCCAGACTTCTTCCTGTTCTGCTGTGTTAACCATGAATCACTGCTTCCTGAACTTGTGATTGCATCAGAACTGCTAGAATGCCTTGTAGAGTCTTTTTACTGGGTAAACTTCACAGCTGCAGTTACAACTTCCAGCCTGTATTAGCTGAACACATTGTATTGGTGCCCACCATCAGTTTGACAAAGATGGGATTGCAGTAGGAACTTGCTTTCTTTCTTCTTTTTAATTAAACAAGTCTTTGAAGCAACTCTTCTAAAACCACTATGCTTCAATTCAAGTTTTCTGTTTTTCTTAGCTGAGATGTTTTTTTCTTCCAAGTGTGATGAAGTTTTCTACAAGAATATCCCATAATGATTTCATAAGCTCTTTTCATTGTACCAGCTGCAATAGAAAGTGCTCAAAAACCTGCTGTTTTCTTCAAGAATAGTAGTGGGGGTTTTCCTGCCCCTTGTCTGGTAAGAAAGGCAGTAGGGCAGCGGTCTGAGGGGCTACTGATCCTGTCATCAGTGAGCCAGGAGAAGGCAGGAGTCCAAAACGGGTTAAAAAAAGTACTTAAAAGGATACAAAAAGAGTAAATGGTACTTAAGCCATGAATGGTTCTTTTTGCAGGGATGCTCTTGTCGTGGTTCCGCTCGAGTGGGCAGCCGAGCTCCACCACAGCCGCTCTCTCACTCCCCCTCCTCAAAGAGGAATGGGGAGAAAATATGTGAAAAGGGCTCAAGGGTTGAGATAAGGATAAGAAAATCACACAATAATTATTGTAACGGGCAAAACAGACCCAGCATAAGAAGATAGTAAGATTTATTGCTCATTACTAACAAGCTGGAGAAGTGAGAAACAAAGGAAAGAAACCAAAAGCACTTCCTCCCCCATCCACCCTCTTCCACCTCCTCCCCCCAAGCAGTGCAGGGGAATGGGGGTTACGGTCAGTCTACAGCACTTCTTCTCTGCCGCTCATTCTCAGTCTCTCTCGTCCCCTGTGCTGTGGGGTCCCACCCACAGGCTACAGTCCTTGATGAACTGAACCGGCGTGGGCTTCCCACAGGCAGCAGCTCTTCCAGAACTGCTCCAGATATGGGTCCGTACCGTGGGGTCCACCCCTCAGGAGCAAACTGCTGCAACCTGGGTCCCCTACGGGCAGCAGCTCCTGCCAGGTCACCTGCTCCTGCGTGGTCTCCTCTCCACGGGCTACAGGTCCGGCCCGGAATCTGCTCCGGCAGGGGTCTTCCACAGGCGGCAGCCTCTGTCGGTGCAGGGCCACCTGCTCCACCGTGGTCTCCTCCACGGGCTGCAGCGTGGAACCCTGCTCCACCGTGGTACTCCATGGGCTGCAGGGGGACATCCTGCTTCACCATGGTCCTCACCACAGGCCGCAGGGGACTTCTGCTCCGGCGCCTGGAGCACCTCTCCCCCTCCTTCTACACTGACCTTGGCACCTGCAAGGCTGTTTCTCACTCCCTTGACTCTCCCAGCTGCTGTGTGGCGCGGCGTTTTTTTCCCTGTCTTAAATATGCTCTCACAGAGGCGCAAAACAACATCGCTTATTGGCTCAGATCTGGAAAACAATGGGGCCCTTCCTAAACATGGGGCAGCTTCTAGATCTTTCTCACAGAAACCACCCCTATGGCTCCCTGCTACCAAAACCTTGCCATATAAACCCACTACAGCTCTGGACCAACCGCTTCTTTCTAGCGCTACCTCGAAGTAACTTGCAGATAGAACTCACAGGGAAGATTGATCAAATGGTGATGATCGCTGTCATTCTGCTGGACACGCATATACTTGCCTTTCGTTTTGGCTCATTTTTAATACCAATTAACTTGAGTGACTCACGTTAATAGACACCGTTTGACTGCATCGGCAAATATTTCTGAGTCATGAGTGTCATTAAAGGCCCGTCACCCTATGGAAATCCTTCTAAATAAGAAAAATGGAATTAAAATAAATAAATAAAGCAGCATTTGAACTTATGAGCAAACATAGCGTAGCTGCCTTTGACACTGATCTGGAGGAGAAAAATCACGTTATCTTAATAGGGTTGCCTTAATAGGTTTGGTGTAGGTGAGGGAGGGAAGTGTTTTTTGTTGGCCCAGCTGTTCCATGTCCAATGCAGGAGGGGGCTGAGAGTGATTCCCTGAGCACGTTGGTGTGGAAATCAGTGATTTCACTGCCCGATGCGTGTTATTAAGGGCACAATGTGTACCCCGTTACCACTTTCGTTTATTTTCTGTGGTGAAAATCCGTCACAGTGCCTATGTTTCCCGTGCCACATGGTAGAATTCAGCGTGGCGATCGCTTCCTGGACCAAGGCGGCCACGAACCCAGCCTCAAACACTGCGTGTGCTTGGGTTAACAGTGTGGGGGCTACTGGTGTGGGTCTTTTTTTGTTACTGGTGTGGTTGCGGGTTATCGGTGTGGGGGTTACTGGTTATCGGTGGGGGGCTTTTTTGACGAGCACTGTGGGGTTGTGGCGCTGTCCCACCCCCGGCGCGGTGCTGCTGCACCCCAGCCTTCGGCACCACGGGGCGGGGAGGCTCCGCGGCCGTCTTTTAGCCCCGTTCTCGTGCTGTCCGGGCCGGCTTTTCTTATGGCGGCCGCTCCCCGAGGCCGCCATCCCTGAGGTGAGGCAGCCCCGCTCCCCTCCCCGTCCCCGTCCCCGTCCCCGTCCCCGTCCCCTCACTTCGCGCTTTCCCGCGCGGCCCCGCCTCCTCCTCCCCTCCCTCCCCTCCCTTCCCTCTCGCGAGGCCGGGGCCGGGGCCGTCGCGGGCGGGTGACGCGCGGCGCGCACCGCGCTGACGGGAGCCGCCATCGCCTGCCCCAATTGGCCGCGTGAGGCGAGCGGCGGAGCGGGGAGGGCGAGGGACGGGACGGGACCGGGACCGGGACCGGGAGGAGGAGGAGGAGGAGGAGGAGGAGGAGGAGGAGGAGGAGGGGGCGGCGGGGCGAGGAGCGGGAGAGGGAGAGAGGGGGGGAGAGGGGGGAGCGCGCTCCCGTGAGGGGAGGGAGAGGGAGAGGGAGGAGGAGGGGGAGGGGGGGGGGTAGGGCAGGCCGCGCGGCGCGGTGCGGCGTGGCGGGGGGCGTGTGACGGCACAGAGCGAGGGGCGCGGCGGCATGGCCTCGGGCGGCCCAACGGCCGGCGGCGGAACGGCCGCGGGGGGCTCGGCCGGCGGCGGAGGCGGCGGCGGTGCGGCTGCGCCGGGCGGCAGCGCCGGAGCGGGATCCGGATCCGGAGCGCTTGGAGGAGAAGGAGGAGGAGGAGGAGAAGGAGGAGGAGAAGTTGCTGCGGCTGGCAGCAAGATGAAGAGCCGGCGCCACCGTTGGGGCGCCGCGAGGGCCCCCTACCCCCGGTGTAGGCAGGTGAGGAGCGGCCCCCACGCAGCGGGCCCTGCCCCACAGCGCCTCGGTTGCCCCTGTAGTTATCGCTCAGCCCCTTCCTGACCCCCTCAACTTCCTCTTTATTCCCTTAATCACCCCCTGCCCACCTCCTTATCCCCTTAGCTACTCCCTCAACTGCCTAGTTACCCCCTCAGTGATCCCCTCGGCCCCTTATTGATCCCCTTAATCACCCCCTAGCCACCTCCTTACCCCCTTATTTACCCCTTCAGCGCCTTACTTTCCCCCTTTATTTCCTTAATCACTCTCTAGCCACCCCCGTACCCCCCTAGTTTCCCCCTCAACCACTTAGTTACTACACTAAGTTACCCCCCCTAGTTACTCCCTCAACTGTCCAGTTACCCCCCTAGTAACCCCCTCCACCCCTTACTAACCCCCCTTAGTTACCCCTTCAGCCCCTTCCTGACCCCCCCAATTTCCTCTTTATTCCCTTAATCACCCCCTACCCACCTCCTTATCCCCTTAGTTACTCCTTCAACTGCCTACTTACCCCCTCAGTTATCCCCTCGGCCCCTTACGGATCCCCTTAATCACCCCCTGCCTACCTCCTTAGCGCCTTACTTTCCCCCTTTATTCCCTTAATCACTCTTTAGCCACGCCCGTACCCCCCTAGTTACCCCCTCAGCCACTTAGTTACCCGCCCTTAGTTACCCCCCTAGTTACCCCCCTCGACTGCCTAGTTACCCCCTCAACACCTTACTGATCCCTTTAATCACCCCCTAGCCACCTCCTTACCCCCTTAGTTACCCCTTCAGCGCCTTACTTTCCCCCTTTATTCCCTTAATCACGCTCCAGCCACCCCCGTACCCCCCTAGTTACCCCCTCAACCACTTAGTTACTGCCCTTAGTAACCCCCCGCAACTGCCTAGTTACCCCCCTAGTTACCCCCTCGGCCCCTCACTATCCCCCTTATCGCTTTACCCAGCCTTTTACCCCCCTCCTCACCCTCCCTTTCATCCCCAGCCCACTGCCCTCAGGACCTCCAGGGCTTTCCCCACTCCCTGCACCCCGCCTCGCCCCCTCGTAAATTCTCTGCACGTTACCTGCCAGGCTTTACTTCTCCTTCGTGCGGGAGGGTCCGGTAGGTTGACGGTGAATGCAAATTCTGTAAATTCAGGGTGTGAAAATCCCCGTGCTGGAGGGGGGACACGCTGAGATCCCTGCCAGCAGCTCATTGCGAAGAAATGTCAGGCGCCCAGAGAGGTGCTCTGCAGACGCCCTCTGCACGTGTTCGTTCAGCCAAAACCTCTCCGCTATGAAATCAGCAACGTAACTGAGTATCATATGCAAAGCCGAGGGAGCACTATGCGTGGATAGCTGCTCAGTTAGGTTTTTATCACTCGCAGAAGTGCCAAGTCCCTTACACCGTATATTGACAATCAGTCTAGTCCATCTAAAGCTGGCCTGGAAGGGCAATAAAACATTCCCCACGCTTACAGAGCAAACATTGAAACCTCGGGCTTCAGCAACACGTTAATGTTGAAAGTGTCGTATCTCGCGTGTGCCGACGCTGCGTAGGTAACTGATAAACCTTACAGGTGAATTAATAATCAGCGGAGATGGTTTTCCAACTTTGCTATTGCCTGTTATCTCTGGGTGTTTTCCAGTAGGTTTATTGAAGCAGTGTGCCAGAGCAAAGAGGTGCTTGGGGATATCTGGGGGATTCTGCACAGAGAACGGATGCTGCACATCCAACGCAGATCAAATTAACAGCAACTTATCGGGGAAAAAATTGTAATGATTTGATAAATAGGCAAACTGATAGACGCTATACGTGTGCGTTTATTATGTTATTTATTATAATATTATATTTATTAATATTATTTATTATAGCTGATAACTTTGTAGCCATATGAACCGTGCAAATGCCCGTAACATAACAGGATGAACTTTGGGTAAATAGCTTGCTTAGAGCATTTGTCAATTGATTTCAGTTTGTTTTCAATGTGATGCCCGCTCTGCAGAAGGCTCTGTGCTTTAATGTGAATTGTCTCTCTGTGACGCAGTTGGGGAGACACGAAAGCGATGGAGGCGATTTTAACATGAGGTTATACCTCTGATTCTGATCCCTACCGGCTGTTTTTCTCATCCTTCCCCCTACAACTTTTGTCAATAAGTCAGTTTGTAGAAGTACTGAAATAGATCTGTTTTGTGTGCTTGTGATCAGAATTACAGCCCACCAAACCCTCCGTCTCTTATCGCTAAGCTCTGAAGGTGCCTGGGCACTAGACAGTGTAGTTAACAGCTTTGAAGTTCCTGGGATATCTAATTTACTTTTTTTTTTTTTTTTTTTTTCCCCCTAACTGCAGGAGGGATGATCAGCAGGATGCCTAGCTCATGATTGTCAGCTTGCTGAATATTATTTAACTGTAGGTCCTGGGGTTTTGGTCGGGTGGGAATTCTCTGATCGTACCCGATGTGAGCTGCAGAGTCAGTCTCCTCCAAAATACAGCAACAGCTTTAGGAGGCTCTTGCAAGAGGAGGTGCTGCTGCTTTTTAAAAACTATGAGTTAAAGCGTTTGTTCAGAATGTGGTAGACCCTACTTCAGCTTCCTGTTTTGCCTGGAGCGATCAACCTACATCTTCCACGTCCCAGGCAAGTATCCCAGTCGTCAAGCTGTGTGTTATCTTCAGTTCTCCTGGTTGAGGCCGTGTTACTATCCAGAAAAAGAACGCATGATTCACTGAGCCAGAAAGAGGATGGATAAGAAAATGTTGCCCTCCAAGAAAGGAGACGTGCAGGTTCTGGCCTTTGGTTTCAGAACTTTGTGCTCGTTTAATGTTAGATGTTGCTTACAGCAAGCATCCAAAGCCTCTCATTTCCTGCCCTTTTCTTCCCGTATGCCTGACGACTAAACTTTAGAGCCCCGCTTCGTTATGGTTTTGTTTGTTTGTTTTTAAATCGAGTGCCTTTTTTTAAACCGGGTGAAATAGGAGAGGTGAACAGACGCTGTCTGGAAGAGAGCACTCGTGACTTGCAGCTTGTGTAGTGTCCTAGGAGATGGAGATATGGATACAGATTGCCCCACCAGTGAAGGAACTAAGCTGTGGTATTTTCCCTTCAGGGCTACCATCCTGCCTTATAAAAAGGGCACCATCAGCAGCTGTGTTATTAAACTGACAACAAGTAACAGCGCTGCTAGGTACAGGTAGTATAGGCTCACCCACCCCGAAGGTTTCTGGGCTGGGAATCCTCAGAAACAAAAAGCTTTCTGCATTTCTGGGTTAGGCAGTCTGGGAGTAGAATTTAGGAGTCCTTCCTGTGGACAGCTTTCTTAATGGCTCTGTGCTGATTGCACTGACTTGAGATAATGCTGGGCTTGGCGTGCTACCCATTTCCTCAGCCATTTCATGCTGAAATATCCATGCTGCTTCTGTATGGTGTAAGGAGCCTGGGCACCTGGGTTAAAATTGCATCTGTGCCCTGAGAGCCGAGCACGTGAGGGCGAGGGAGCTGCTGTGTCCAACGCCGGGCTTTCATCTGCAGGATGTGGCCAGAAGTGCTCCGAAGTGCTGGGTTGCCCCAGCCATTTAGGTAGGCGTTACTCGTGTGGATGCATGATTGGGATGACTGTTCGCATTGTTCACTTATTAAGCAGCTTCCCTACAGGAGGAGAAGAGGCTAGCTTAACTTTGGGGGTTATTTTTTTTATTTGATTATTAATCATTCAAATGAAAATGTCAGAGAAGTTTGACTCTCTCGGGCTTTTAAACTCGTGCAGGCAGATTCAGGCATGAGAAATCACTAATTAGTTCTACCTGAAATGTTTCTTTAACCGTTCGTGTTAAGCTTCACATCAGAGCTTTTTCATATTGGCTGTCAGATTTGTAGATTGAAGCTTCTGCTGGCTTTTTTATTTTTCTTACACGTGCGTATGCCAGTGCACACTCGTAACGTAGATGTGCTCCGCTGGTATACAAGAGAACAATCCAAACATTTTCCTTGAAGAAACCAGCATAAGTTGCTACATGCTTTTAATTGGTCTTATGCTCCTGGTGTTACCAGCAAGCCACTCGTTGAATGTCCCGATCAGATAGCACCTCTGTCTGATGGGCGAGTTTTACAGAGCCATGTGAGACTGCAGAGCAGTTGCAGGATGAGGAATTTAAACTCTATGCAGCAATGCCTAAGTCATTACATTCTCACCTGCTTCTGTCTTGAAGGTGGGCCAGTTGTAAATGATTGTTTGATTTATGCCTGGGATTTTCTTGGCGTGCAGTGACTGCAGGCAGTGGGCAGAAGGAGTCTTGCAAGCTGCCGGGTTTATTTTGGGAGGAAATCTTGAAACTCATGCTGAAGAGTTCCTGGAATATCCTATTGAGTAATGTAAATTAGTTCATGTTAACCTGAAGCAGGGAAATAGTAATTTATAAAACTCTGAAATGTATTAAACAACATCCATAGGGAGCTAGCTATGCAAGTGTGACTTTATGGGTTTAATTCTTATCGACAGAATTACATCTTGAAATCTGCTGAGGTGATTGTGTTAATATTTATATGCATCTCCCTGCTCCTTCTGGTGTAGGAATAAGTTAGCACTTGGAGCTAAGTATTTGTAGCTGTTAAGAGTTGCTTAAACTGTGTGTAAAGATTCTTTTAAATGAAGGGGCTGGTAACTGACTGCAGAGGTTTTGTCTCTGTCGCAGCAATATCAAATTGTATTGGCAGAACAGGTGTTGAAAGATACAGCTTGGCTTTTTACTGCCACCCAAAGCAAAAAACGTATCCTGGTGGGGAAGAACTTTCTAAACTGGGATACTGACGGTTTTCTCCCATTTAGGCTGGCAGTCCTGTCAGCGGTACCACAAACTGCAGAATGTGACTGCTATACCGTTTTATTCCTATTTTTGTTGCTGTCGTGACAGTGTTGGGGAAAATCAATAGCAGTGAGCGTTGTCTCAGGACAGAAGATTTTAAAGCGGATGAAATAAATGCCTGTGTGAGCTGGGACACCGCACGTTGCCTTCATCTGCTGGCGGCACATCACTTCCTCTGCGTTATTTATTCCTCCAGCCGGTAATTAGCGCTGGTTCTTGCTCCCCTGCTGTGGAGGAGCTGAGCTGCTGATTCAGAAGACTGCGAGGAGAGAGTGCAACATCTCTTTTTGCTTGCCGAAAAACAGTTTTTTAGTTTTTGTAAATGGCAAGGTTGCCCTCGAGATCCCAGCTAAGAGACTTTTCTCTGAGCTTGCTATTTCCAGACCACTTTTTAGCAAGTCGTCTCTTTTGTTAATGTGGTACAATTTTCCATTTTACTCTCGTTGAACTGCAAAACTGCAGAATTTTTTTG
This sequence comes from Anas platyrhynchos, assembly GCF_047663525.1. Classification (NCBI taxonomy): domain Eukaryota; kingdom Metazoa; phylum Chordata; class Aves; order Anseriformes; family Anatidae; genus Anas; species Anas platyrhynchos. The sequence goes on from NC_092588.1 coordinate 106,685,575, forward strand.
CCATCTTTTTGATGTTCTGTTTCGTCAATCCAATATTTATTGTGTAGCTATCGTACAACTAGGAAACGTTGGGTAGTCGTATTTATGCAGTCACGATAGAAGCCGGGAGATGTTCCCCACTGTACCTCTCGTGGTACATGCTGCTAAGAGAACATAACAAAAACTCCTCTGTGCTTTTTGTAGCATAAAATACGTGTCTGAAGCTCAAGAATTAGTGTCTGTAATATTTTTCTAATTAAGATTTTTTTTAGCAATTAGGCAAAACTTTTATTACTTTTTATCTGTTAAATAATTCAGCTCTTCAGTTTCATGACCAACGGCCCTACATTTGGGCACATTTATTATTTTCCCTTGCACAGTTCCTTTGTGCTACTACATTCTGTATTTTTTTTACAGTGCTTCTTAAAAGCCTTGACCTGCTTTCTCCTTATGCCTAGGCCCTCCAGGTCTTACCTACCTTTTTAGTGAAGGTAGGATTTAAATACACTTCTATAAGCCAAAGAGATAGTAATTTTGCTAGCCACTTGAAGCTAGCGTTCTTCACAGCTGTTTGTCACCACGTCTGGAGGAAGGCTAGTACTCCTTCAGCTCTGTTAGGGACTGGGTGAGTACTCTCTGAACCCTTTCAAGCCAAGTCGGTTGGGTCATCTTAAAATTGAGCCAAGGTGAGTATGAACTGGCGTGTTTGACTTTGCCTGAAGCGTAAGTCGTTTTGCAGCTTGCTGATACAGTGTTTGTCGTTGTGGTATTCTAGGTTGCTTTACAAAAATACTTATTAATTAAAAGAGCCTCTCAAGTCTATTTGCTTTTCTGTGTTGTTGTGGGCGAGGTTCCAGATACCTTCCCCTCTTTTGACAAGCAGAGATTTTAAGTATTTATTCTGCTCACTGTCTAGGAATTAGCACAGCACTAAAGTGGTTTTGTTAGGGCAGTAACACTGACGTTCTGGGGGGCAGTTTCCTTTGAGGTTCTGTAACTTATAACTGCGCTTTGCATTTACTTACCGTGTCATTGTGTGTGTTTGGCTTGGTTGCGATCGCCAGCTGTTTTTTAAAGTAAGCATAAATTCATAATAAGCTTTACCTTTGCTGCAAAAAAAGTGCCTGCTCGTGTACGAGCAGCATGCACTAAGGTCCTACAGCTATGGTTTTACCACATGTGCTGGCTTTGCAAATACCTGTGCCAGCAGAAAATGTTCATTGTCCTTGCCAAGGTTGTTTATGACTGTCTGCACAGCTCTGCTGTTGGAAGGGGTTGTGCGAGTGTGTCCCGAAAGCTCGCTGACTTTGCTGTTAAGCTATAGCTGTGTTTTGAATCAAACTTTTCCTGAAGCAATTGGGTCTCAGGGCTCCTTCCTCTGTTAGAGGTGCAGGTCTGGTGATCTCCAAGACCAGCCAAAGATGCAAGCTGTTCAACTGTGCCAGATGCATGATAATTCCAACTCTGCAATTGTTTAGTATTTGTTATTAAACTTACCTTACAAAGCTGTGGATTATATAGAGATTTGCAGATGTCATAGCCTAGGGTCCCTAAAAAAAAATCTCTGTGCAACAGCAATTCTTGGTTACCCATAAGAGAAAAGTATTTCGAGCCATGCCTTACGTTTGTGAGTTGCTCTTGGTTCTGTCAGCTGAGCTGTGGTGAAAGCACGTGGCCGGAAGGATGTTGCTGCCTCCGGTGACTGGAGGTTACGGCCCTGCAGCTGAGGTGAGCCTGCATCACCTTTGCAGCTTCAGAAGGTTAGCCCTGAATGTCAACAAATGTAACCCTAGCTGCTGCTGCAGCTAACGCAGCTGTGTCTGAGACTCAGCATTTTAGCTTCTCTTCCATCTTGTTAGGGAGTGCATGCAGCAGGGGCAAATGTAACACGCTTTAAAGAAACTCTCGTGCCCTAGTTAATTGCAGGGTCTGCTGATGCGGTTGCATTGTGTGGTGTAAGTTACACGCTAGGCAACGTCTGTGTGTGATGCTTTGAAAGTAGGAAAGGTTTAGTTTTGCTGAAACCTAATGGGAGCGTAGAAAATAGCTGAAGGTGACTCTTTGGTTACTTGGTTTTAGCTTGCATGTTTGAGATAGTTTATAAGAAAAAGTACTGAATGTACGACAGGCTTGACATAATAGCGTTTTGCAAACCCGCATAAGCTGTTGTCAGCTCTGTTTGTAGATCAGCATGGATAGGAAAGGTCGTTCAGAAGGAGCGTAAGAGTACTCTGACATCTTTTATATACACCAGGGTTATTTAAAAAATGTAATTCCATTTCTCGTGTTACAAAATGGTGATTTACTCTGGAGTGCTACTGCGAAGTGCCAGGACTTACATTTTGTGTCAGGAAGTACTTCAGTTTGTGAGATGTGTTTCAGGTTACCTGTAACGTCTCTTCTGCACTAGAAAGCGTTGGGCACGGGGACGATGAGCATCAAGCAGTGAGCTGCCCTCGAGTGGCATTTAACCATCTTTTAGAAGCTGTTGTGGGACTTGGCCTGCCCCTGCTTGTGTTTGACCTGCAGAACGTGTCCTCCCGCCTGCGAGCTGTAGCTTGCGAGTGCTTTTAGGCAAAGTGGCACTGAAAATATTGTTTAATTCATTGCTGGGAGTCAAGCGTGTTGTTGGAGGTAGCGGATCTGCAGCATGTGGTGTGCCTTCGTATGCACAGATTGACTTAGAATAAGTGGGGGGAATAGGGAGTTTGCTGTTTCTTTTGGCAAATACGTTTGTTGGTGGTGAACTGCTGCAATGAATTGTGTTTTACTTAATGGAGAATACCTGGAAATAAGATAGGCAGTTTAGGCATCACGTTGTCGACTTAAATCCTAAATATAAAAGTATGTTACCATCCATCTTGCTAAATCTGGTAACTGCTAATGGCCCTGTAAAGACCATCTGGTGCTATGGGCAGTGTATTTCTTGATCATCTTAATTCTGAAAACTTTAAACTTCTTGTCTCCTGGGTTATGCCAGAGTCTGTTATCCTCATACCAGGTATTGTTGTAGTTGTCGTTGTGCTTGTTGAGTCAGAATAATTGGTTTAGACCGTGTGGTAAGGGAAAACCAAATCTGAACTGCATTTTGTTAGTGCGGTTCTATAGACTGGCTTTGAAACTTAGCTGCAGACACGCTGCATATGTGAAGCAGTCTTTCAGTAAAGAATAGTAACCGTACTTATGCGTCCCTTCTTGGGTTTAAGAACACACTCGCCTAAGACTGCTCCTGGGTCTTCAACGTTTGGTTTTGGTGCTGATAGGTGTCTATCTCAAAGTGTAGCACAAAACGTGCGCTCAGATCTACAGCACCACCACTGATCTCTGCTGAGGATTAGCGACAGCCTAAAGTAGTGCTTTTTACCAAGAAGGAAGGTGTCTTGTGCTTTGCACCCTCTCTTGAAATGTTGTCGGCTGAAGGTGTGGACCAAGCTTGAGATAAGGCCGTTCAGCGCCACAAGGATTTAACCTAGCGAGTTAGACACTGATTTAGCTGTCAGAGCATCTACTGGCCTTTTGCACTCGGGTGGAAATGGTAACAGTGGGCTGTGTCTTCATGGGAGAAATCATCAAGCAGCGCTGAAATGTAAAGCAGCAGCAGAATTTCCCTGGGAGGTTCCTTCTCAAGCTAGCTACGGTAAGGAAAAGGAGGCTCGCTTTGGCATGGGGAAGCATAATCCCTTCTTCACGATTTTTAGAAATAAATTTGCACTAGTCCAGTTGCTTTCAATGAAGTGGTTGGTTTTTCCACTGTCGCGTAATTAATGACATTCCTGTAACATACTGTTCATATTAAGTCGTAAGCTTTATTGTCTTTTTCTTCTAACTGAAAAACTCTGCTGTCCTGCATCCAAACCGAACGCACTCCCTAGACAGCAAGAGCTTGGTTAGCCCGCAGGCAGCCTGAGCCCGCGCTGCTGCACAAGAGAGGGGATCACGTCGGGGTTGGCACCAGCGCCTGTGTAAGCACACGGTGAGCTGGCCCCGGGGCTGCCCCCAAAATACATCACAGCCCACAGGTGAATGTTTGTCTGGGTCGGTTTGATACAACCCGCATGGTGTGCGCACACTCAATCAAAAGGAGGGAGAGGTCTCGTTTCTTCCTTCTCGTGTGCTGGCTGCTTGATCTTGCTCTCCCTCCTGGGCCGTTTGCGTTGCACCACGCCAGCTGAATTCATTAGTCCAGCAGGGAAACCCGTGCGTTTTGCCAGCTTAACGAATGCAGCCAGCAGGGAGGGCAGCCTGCTGTGCGCCAGAGCTGGCACAAGGTAACCGTGGGGGATGGAGAGAGCCTGGAAGCCCTTTTTGGTGGTGGGAAGCGCTTCCTCCGATCCGCTGCCGCTCGCTGAACTTCACCCTCAGGTGCAGGCTTTCTTTTTGAGGATTTACTGATTCGTATGCTTTAAGACCTGAGACTCCTGAAATTGGAGGAGAAAATGAAAATACAAGAATCAGAGTTCAGCTGGAGGTAAAAAGTTGATGCTGATAGAGGTGTGCATCTAATGAATTAGCTCTTTTATCGGGTTGTGCTTTTTGCATCTCTGAAGAATTTGTGTTAGTGTGTTGCCTTTCTGGATAATTGTTTTAGTCCGTCCTTTGTCAGAGAGTGGGATTTACTTAAGTCTCTCATACTGACATCAGCTCTGTTACAAAAATAGACGGTTTCCAGTAAGGCATCGTTGCCAAGTCTTCCTGCCAATACTTTTGCCCCCATTGCTGTGTGAGAGACCCCTGGCAAGCTGGGAGAACTGTCCTATTCCTTAAGTATTTTTTGCCAAGAAATAGCCCGCTTTTAAGTTCGGAAGTTAAACTGTAACATTATTTTTTCCCTTTATATAAACCGTTTAAAGAAATGGTGTTTCAAAGTAGTAAACTAGGACACCTGGTTGTTTACTGGTATTTCCCCCTCTGTATCTTTTGTTTCGGGATGCCTCTGAAGGCAGCTTGCCTCTGGTAACTGTAGCTACTGTTGCTTGGTGTGTGTAGACCTTGCCAGAGAGGTATGTAGCAGGGCTGCGGGCTCTTGGGATGCGCAGCATTTGAGGAGCTGCTGTAAATCCCTATTAGTAAGCTATTGGGCCTTTTCAGGGGGTATTTTTTGGTGTGCTGTGTTGTTCTCCTTTCCTGCTGCTATTTTAGGACGAGAATAGCGTGCGAGTGCGTTTCAGACGAGCAGGCAACTGTTGAGACTGACGGCAGCTCTCAGGCTGCTGAAATCAGTGGGCTAATGCTGAGTCTGCTGAAGGACGGGAGCACAGTCACCGGCTGAAGCGCTGCTCCATGCGGCTGGGGTGAAACTGCCTGTCCTGTGGCAATGGGGAGCCCCCAGAGCAGCTCCCTCCTCTGAAAGCAGGGGGCTTGTGCAGCAGCCTGTTGGGTGTTAAACCCTAGAGGGATTAATGATGGCAGTAGGGAACCTGGGATGTGGTGCTTTATTTCTGGGTCTGTAGCTGTGACGGGCAGGTGGGAGACACCATTGGGAAGTCCTCAATTTCTTGAACCTTGTCGTGAGTGGGCACGTGTGCAGGGTGTGTTTTACTTCTGGGGGGAGCGTTTGTTTCTTTTTTTGGCAATCTCGATGTTAGATGGCAGGCTCTGGCTCATTCACAGCGCCTGCCTTGTTCTTTTGCGGTCATTTAATCGACCTTTTTGCTGTGCAGCAGGAAATTGGAGGTATGTTTCAGCATATTTTACTTTTCCTTGCTTTGGCATTGACAAAGCTTCTTGTCTTACGCCATGCACGGGTCGGATGGAGCAGGCTGTCAGTACTTCCCACTTGTGGCTTCTGAAAGGGCTGGAGAAATTATTCGGGGTTCAGTTCTTTCTTCCAATGCCACTGATGCGGGGAGCAGCAGCCAGGCTGCCATATGCAAGAAAGGGTCAAAGCAGTCTGGCTTTAGGTTTGGATGGTAAAACGTCATCTTGGTTAATTATTCGTCTAGCTAGGCTCTGTAGTTACTCATTTAGGTTATTCAAGGTGACGGGGTGTTTGCTCTTCTGAGTGCCTGTGACTTGTTCCGTCTTGAGTCTCGGGCCGCTTTCTGTACGGGGAGGATTTGCACAGCAACAGAATCCTGCAGGCCTATTCTAATGTCTGTTTTTGCAAACTTGGA